>NC_061119.1:194931779-195104042 GCF_002878395.1 Capsicum annuum | reverse complement strand
TATATTCCCTCCGTCCCATTTTACTTGTCCCAATTTAACTTGGCACATCGATTAAGAAAAATAATTAATAACATGGCTAATTTACCAAGTACCCCTATTAAATGATGTTTACATTTTAATTTTAAAAAAATAATTAATGCAAAGGGTAAAATATAAAAAAAACTGTCTCTTCTTGATTTGTGAAAAATGACAAGTAAAATAAAAAATCAAATTAGGAAATTTGGAATACGTAAAATGGGACGGAGAAAGTAATAAATTTAATATTTTTTTAAAAATGCATTGGATAATGAATACTCCCACGTCCCACATTAGTTCATCACTTTCACATGTTCCTTAAAGAAATCATAAATAAGAAGGATAACATTACTAATTTACTCTTAATATACTTTTTTGGAGCTTTGAGTTAAGAGTGACAAAAGAGTTTGAAAATGAGGTGTAGATGACTCAAGTTTTAATAATTGAGTGTAGGTGACAATTACTTTATTATGGATTAAGAAAGTTGGATAAATTTGAGAATAACCCACAAGTTTTTAAATTTACACTTTGATCCAAATGTTTACCTAATATAACAGAAAACGGAGGGAAAAAGATGTGTTTATCTCTCTTCTCATCCATTGTTGTTTTCTCTCTCTTAGAGATTTTTATTGTTCATTGTTGTTGCTGCTTTATTCATCATCTTCTGCTTCATTATCATCATCTTCTACTTCATTATCATCTCTATTTTCTTCTTGTTGACCATTGTTGTTGTTGTTACCGCTACTGCTACTATTTGATCAATTTCTTAGGTCAAATTTTATTTCATACATCACTTTCCACTTTGGCATTACTTCACAGGACACTTTGGTAAGTCAAATTATGATTTTTAGTTGAATTTATCATCTAGGTAACTGTTATTGTGTTGTTATTTCAATAATAGATAACACGCGCACATGAATGCAACATAAGATACATCTATTTAAACAAATCAATTATTTGATGTGACAGATGAGTCATCTATTGCAACAGTAGACATATGTTGGATTCATGTTATGGTTCTATAGTATCGTAACATGAATCGAACAGATGGGTCATCTATTGCAACAGACTAGTTATCTGTTGCAATAGGATAAATATTTGTTGCAATAGAACCTAAACTCGATTCCAACAGACATGTCGTCTGTTGCAACAAGGTAAATATCTGTTGCAACACATTAATAATTTATTGTAACAGAACTTGAACTTGATTCCAACAAACGCGACATCTATTACAATAGATGTATAGTCTGTTGCAACATATGATTCACCTGTTACAATAGATGACTCGTCTGTTGAAATCAACTTCAAGAGCATAACATGAATCCCAACAGGTAAGTAATCTGTTGTGACTGATCACTTACCTGTTGCAACAGATTACACATCTGTTGGAATTCATGTTACGACACTATGAAATCACTATTAATTTTTTTAATAAATGACTTTATTTAGGTACCACTAAAGAAGGGATAAATAACAATAGGGGTGGATTGTCATGGTCAATGGATCGAGAAGAGCAATCGATATGTATGGCGTTGGAAGGAGAGTGAAATGCTAGAGACGATAGCTATGATAGCCCAAAGTGATGTTTTGTATAATGATTTTGTGAACTTAATCATCAGCTATTGTGGACTGAATTGTCAACCAGAATAACTCATCATCAGCTACATGCACAGCTCCTTTGAAAATAAGATGGTACTACCTTTCAAGATAATCGATCAAGTTCGGTTGCGTACTTATCTTAGTGATTTATCCAGGCCGATGTTAAGGGTGTACATGGTTGAAAAGATGAAAGAGAATGAGAGCCAGAATGTAGAAAAAGAAGAAGAAGAACAAGACATATTTGATGATAGGTTGGATGATCTAGACATTAACATTCCAGATGATGATCAATTACCTACACCCGTTGATGTGACCAATACAGTGGGAAGTTCTTCTCGATCGACACAGTATGGCAATCGTCAAGACAACAAGACCGACTTTTACAAGGAAATGTCATTCAAGGACAAGAAAGAACTATCTACTACTTTATTTATTTCTTGTTTGAAAAAAGATTTCAGAATAATAAAGGTGATTAATTCGAGCAAAGTCTTTTGCTACAAATATGCTAGTCCAAACTGCAAGCGATAGTTGAGAGAGATGAAGTAATTAAGTTCTGATTGATTCGGCATTCATAAACATGAAAAGTATCACACATGTGGTTCAGAGCACATTTCGGGACAAAATCCTCACTCCACGCCAAAGGTCCTCGGTGAATATTTCAAGAATAGATTTCCCGATGGCAAAGGCCCTCCTACAAGGGTTATGGTCAATCAACTCCTTATGGAATTGGGTGTACTGATCAATTATTAGAAGATATATACAACTCCTTACGAAATTGGATGTCCTGCTCAATTATTAGAAGATATATACGGCCATGGAGATTGCCAAAGACTTGGTTAGGGGGACACACGAGCATGGATATGCAGTCTTCGATGCCTACCATTACATGTTTGAGTCCACAAATCCCGAAAGTAAGACGGTGTTAAATGTTGACAAAAATAAAAGGTTCAAGTACTTTTTTTGTATTCTATGGTGCTTGGATTCAAGGTTTTCGACATTTGAGAAAAGGCATAGCCGTCGACAGTACCTTCTTAAGGAGTAGGTATAATGGAGTTCTGCTAGCGGCGATGACACAGGATACGGAGATTCACATCTTTTTTGTCGCTTTTTGTGTAGCAGACAAGGAATGTGATACCTCTTATGGATATTTTTTTGAACAACTGCGAAGCTGCATTGAAGATACCGAAGAGTTGTATTTTGTTTTGGATAGGCATCCAATTATTCCAAAGATGGTTTTAATTTTCTTCACTTTAGCTCACTTTGGTTGTTGCATCAGACATCTTGGAGAGAACATTCGGACCAACTTTCACAACAAAAGGGTCGTGACCCTTTTTTTATAGAGCAGCTAAAGCATATAGTAGAGATGAGTTTTTAGATTATTTTAATCAAATAGCGGATATGCATCCCAAGGCAGCAGAACATCTCGTACGTGTCAGTTTTGAGAGATTGAGCCGGAATTCTGTCCAGCAAATAGGTACATTCTTATGAATTTAATGTCTTGTTTGAGTTACAAGTTTAGTATGATGTTATACTAGGTGATTCTTTTGTATAGGTACAATATTATGACGTTAAACATAGCTGAATCGGTGAATTCATTATTTGATGATGAAAGAGAAACTCCCATCATGGCTTTGTTTGAAATAATAAACAAGAAATATAGCCAATTTTTTCATGAAAGGCGTGTGGAGGTCGAGGAAGCTGGAACCCCATTTGTTCTAGAAGAGGAAAAAATAACATCAACGAAAATCAGTCTGGAGAATAGGTTATTATCTCATCAAATAGTAGATTACAAGTTCAGTATCAACGGTCATGGTGATGTTGCCACGGTCGATCTTCAATCAAGATCTTATACGTGCAGAGTTTTTGACTTGGAAAAAATATCCTATCCACATGCTATGGCAACATTTCGAGCTCAATACGGTGCAAGATATGAAACTAAAATTTGTGATTACTCCTCTCCATATTATTCGGTGGAAAAATATACAATAGAATATAATGGGCATATTACTCCGGTGCCTTCTGAAAATCTTTGGGTTGTTCCTGCAGAGCTTTGAGGGAGGTAATACCTCCTCCATATATTGACCCAAGCACTATCAAATCAGAAATAAGGCCATATAAGAGGAGGTGTGGAGTTGGAGAATCATTTTCATCAAGAAGAAATAAGTGCTCTATATGTAAGAGCGCTGGCCACAAAAGAACTACATGCCCAGATCGTAATCCACCATGATCGTTGTAATTACAAAAACTTATGTTGTTGTTTATTGTGGACTTTTATATATTTAACTCATTGTTGTAAACATAAATGTTATCATTTATTATATAAAATATCTTTTTTAATAACTTGTGCATCAATAAAAAGAAGTAAAACATGAATTAAATACAGTAGACCATAAAATTATTTTCAACAGATTACCCATCTGTTGCAATAGATGGACATTAGCTGGAAGAAAACAATACAGTTTATCAAACTAAAATGTTTTCCTCCAGCAGATGACAAATTTGTTGCAACAGATGGATAATTTGTTGACATAAACCCAACCGATGATAATCTGTTCCAACTCATGGTCCATCTGCTGAAAGAACTCAAAAGCCAAAATTGTTATTGCTACTGGATTCAAAATTGCTCCTTACCTCCAACCGTCAACATGTTAGCATGTTTAGAAGAAGAAATAGATAGAATGAAAATTAGATAAGAATTAAAAAGCCAAAGTCAATCAAAAATATATTTTTCATTAAATGAAAAATAAAATACATTAGGTATAGATCTGATTTAGAAAAATTAAAATACATAGCTAAAAGAAAAAACACATTATAATTTATTATTATCAACATCATCATCATTATTTTTATTTCATATTTCTGTTATGTCATCTATCCTGCTTCTTGTTTCATTACGACCTTGTTTACAATTCTTTATCTTGAGCCAGGTGTTTATCGGAAACAATCTCTTTACTTCTTCAGAGGTAGCGGTATGGATTGCGTATATTTTACCCTCCCCAGACCCCACTTTGTGAGAATACAATGGGTTTTTTGTTGAACATCATCATTATTATTGCCAGCCGGCCAATCGTCAACTGGCAGCAGCAGGGTCGTCATCAGCCTTTTTATCTCTCTGAATATCCTTGCTTTCACGGCGACCAAATCCCTCTGCAGGTCATTAACCTACCTCTGAAGTTTTCGTATGGTGTCGCATAGAATAGTAATGTCCCAAATAGGATCAGCCATATCTAGAACACATATGAATTGACAAAAAATGTAAACACAAAAGTAAAGAAAAGAGTCTGAATGTACTACAACATATACTACCAACTGGTAGATTTACACAGAATAAAAACTTACCTCAACAAGAAAGGAATATGCTCTTTGAATAGAAGTGGTTGAAGATGTAATACGAAAAGACAAAATGCAAGAAATTAATAAAAGTGGAGTAGAAGGAAGATTAAGGAGGGACCTATTTATAGAGGATTGAATCTGAATGTGGTAGGAAAAAAAGCACGACTGTTCAGCTCCATTATACTAATTACATTCAAACTATTGGCCTTTTGTTTTCTGTGAAAAGTCCCGACTTTTTCTTTTACATTCAAACTTCTCACCTTTTCAAAACAGTTTGAGACTTAATAACAACAATTATTATTGAGTTGTTGCAACAGATCGTCCATCTGTCACAACATATAGCCCACTGTCGCAATAAATTTACCATCTGCTGCAACCGATGTCTGTATGTGCAACAAATGAGACATCTGTTGCAACATATGGATTATCTGTTACGACAGATGGATCATCTATTGGAGGAGATATTTTTATTTCTTCTAATAGATTTGCAACAGATGGGAAATTTGATTCATTAGCTATTTTGAATATGTTAGACAAAAAGTCAAGACTGTTCACCTCTTTTTTAATAGTCATCACATACTTAATTAATCCAAATTGGTGACTTATTATATAAATATATTTAAAACTAAAAAAAGTGAAAAGTCATGACTTGTAGCACTTGTTTTTTGTTAACGGGAAAGTAGTCATTTGACATTGAAGATGACTATCCTTTGAGCCTCTGTAGTCTTATACACTACTTAACGATAGGAACTGAAGAATAAACACTATCTGACATTGATGGGGTAGGAAGAATAAGGTGCGTACAGATGAATGAATCCATTTTCATGCGTGGGGGTTATGTACTATTGATCAGGCTATTGTGGCAGTCAAACATAAAGTCCAATAATTTTGTGAATGCAGTTTTTTATCGATTAGAAATTGATTCTTCAAACAAGATCCTGCATTTTACAGTTTAGTTTGATAGGTGCAAACTGATAAGGTCGAAGGGTTCCAATACGGTGGTGTCGATACCCTGTTATAATTTAATGACGATTTTGCTCATGGTTATGTGTCAAGTTTAGAGAAGGGTTAAAGTTTTTAGTGGCAGTGTAAATATCTAATAGTGATTGGATCGATTTTAATGGTGCAATGGACTTTTGAAAGGCCTTCAAAGCCTTGCACCGCAGCAAACAAGAATGGAAAACCAATAGAAATTCCCTTGTTCCAAATTTATATGGATGGGTTTCTCTAAGAGACTATTATATAGAAGAAAGTGCTTGGGAGAATACCTATGGGGGAAGGGGGAAGTGGAGAAGATCATATATCATCTCAGACCTTGTTTAAGAGAAAACATAGAGAAATAAGTAAGGAACTTCTAGCGAATCTGACCAATGGAATTGACTTGAGAGATGAAAAAACTGAATGAGCTTCAAATGTGGAAGTGTATCCAAATATTAAAATCCGTCAATCATTTTTGAAAAAGAAAAATACTCAAGAGGACTGGAGTTGGACACTTTTCTAGGGACTGCGACTAGCGAGAGTGGCCTCAATGAAGACCCACAAAGTGCAGGACTAGAACTCTAAGAAAGAATCTTGGAGAGCACAGAGGATTGGTAAGATTTTTCCTCAAGAATGAAACCTGAACCAATAACTCAAGAAGTAAAGATAAGGGAAGCCAAGGCGCCAATTTCTGAAGTCTAACTTGCATCCCATGTCTTCTGTTTGTGGTTTTGATCAGGTCAATGGCAGTAGAAACAAAAAGGTTAGAAGTTGGGCAGAAATCTCATGCCTTGTTGTTTCCACTGCCTTTGACCAGACCAGAGCCATAAACAGGAGGCATGGGATGCAAGTTTAACTTAAGAAATTGCCACCTTGGCTTGATCCCTTATGTTTACTTCATGAGTTGTTAGTTCGGGTTTCATTCTTCACCAATAATCTTACCACCATCGGTACTCTCGAAGCTAAAACCTTAGAGTTCTGGTCCTGCATTTTGTGGGTCTTCATTTAGGACATGCTAGCTAGTTGTGGTCCCATAACAAAGCGTACAGCTTTAATCCACTTCAGCATTTTTCTTTTCAAAATGAACTTATGGATTTTCATTTTTGGATAAACTTTCATATTTGTATCTCATTCAATTTTTTTCATTTTTCATGTCAATTTCATCATCCAATTTCACTTCACTTTTCTTTCTACCCTATATTTCTTCTTTAATAAGGTCTGAGTTGATATATGGTCTTCTCCATCTCCCCCTTCCCATACAAGTATTCTTCCAATCACCTTCTGTTGTACAATAGTCCCCTCGAGTAACCCATTCATAAAAATTTGGTATAGAGCAATAACTATATTCATTTCCATACTTATTTGTAGCAGTGTGAGGCTTTGACGCCTTTCAAAAGTCCATTAAGCTCGTAAAATTATTCGAATCACTATTTGAATGTTTATGCTGCCGCCAAAAACTTGAACCCTTCTCCAAACTTGACATATAAACATTAGCAAAATATTTATTAAACCGTAACAGGGTATCAACACCACCTACTTGGTCCCTCATCCTTACCAGTTGAACCTAACAATCTTAACTGTAAAATGTCATATCTTGTTTAAAAGATTAACACCTAATAGGTAAAGAAACCAACATTCACAAAATCAGTGTACTAGATATGTGTTTTCATGATAGGTTGATCAGAAATACATACCTCCCACATATGAAGTGGTTCCATCTGCAAGAAGTTTATTCCTCCGAACCCATCTTTACTCTAGCCTTTAATGCTGGTTGGGCAAAAGTTGATCCAGTTTTAATTTTTTTTATCTATAAACAAGAGAAAAACATTTAATGTCAAATAATAGAAAACAAAAAGAACATTACAAAAGGGTAACACAAAATTGAATAAATCAACAGATGAACCATGTCATGTAAAGATTCCCTGTCTATTCAATAGATGAGTTATTTGTTGCAACAGGCGACACATTTGTGGCAATAGATGGAAGATATGTTGCAATAGACGATGCATCTGTGGCAACAGATGGATAACATATTGTAATAGATGGGTCATCTATTGGAATAAATCAAACCAGTCTTGCTACTGGTTTGATTTCTTCAAACAGTTGCTCCAACTGTTCAAACAACTGATTCATCAGTTGTAACAGTTGAGGAAACTATTGTAACACCACCACCAACATCAACAATAATATCAACAATAAAGAAACAACATCATATGTTCCAACACCATCAACAACACAAACACTACGTGGTCCAACAACACCAACACCCCTAAAATAGCACCACCAAAGTAACAAACAAAAGACATAAAAATGATACTGACAACAAGGCTTTTTAAGTTCTCCCAACGGATGACGTTGTTTTGCATATTTTAATAAAAACAACGGTTCATTCATTCTAGACTTAAAAGTCAACATTCCTTTAATTTTCTCAATAAATAGGAAACTGTTAATGGGTAAATCAATAATAATAATAGATGTAAATATCTAATTTAAATAACATACAAAGAAGAAGACGAGAAGAAAAGAGCAATAGTGAACCATACCTGCAGGTCCAAAAATGCAAAGGGATCAAAACACCAATTTTAGTCGAGAAAAGATATTGATCGATTGAGATCTAAAAGGATCCTCATGCGAAAGAGGAGAGAAAAGATAGGGGAAAAGGATATGATTGTTATTAACCCAAAGAGGAGAGAAAAAGAATTTTGAATAAAGAATAGAGATGAATTGAGTTAATTTATGGCTGAAGGAGAGATAATTCTAGATATAAGTTTTAAATATTCATTAATAACTTTGAGGGGCACGAGGAGACGGTGACATTGAAAAAACAAGATAAAACTACTCAATGAGGAGATTTTTGAGTTATCCAAGTAATATTTTTTAGCACCTTAGTATTTTATCTTTTTTTTTTATCTCAAATAGAAAATTAGGAAATTGCTTTAAAACTAAAAAAAGATTTTAAAACATATAAGTCATACTTTGCAATAGATGACAATTTCTGTTTAAAAATTTCCAACGGCTCTGTCATCTGTCGCAATAGATGGCAACGCCTATTTGATAATTTATAACAGATAGTTAATCTGTTGCAACTGATGACTTAGTCTATTTGATAAATTCTAACATATAAGTCATCTATTACAATAGGTTGAGCATTTTTTTTATACAATTTCAATTAAGTTCATATGTTCAACTACAATTTCAATTAATTAAGCTAGAACTAGGGTGAGTCCATATGGTGAACTACAACTTTAATTGAGTCTTTGGCAATTGCATGATGTTGGTATTGCGTTCCTCCCGATATGATTCATCGATCGATCACTCTGAGTTGAAATAATTCTTATTACCTCTTTGTTAAGCTAATATCTAAATTGATAAAGCAAAAACTAGAGGTGAGTTCATAGGGTTAACTAGAACTTCAATTGAGTTTTTGGCAATTTCATTATGTTGGTATTGCGTTCCTCCCAATCTGAGTCATCGACGGATCACTCTGAGTTAAAATGATCCTTATTACCTCATTTTCAAGCTAATACCTAAATTAATTAAACTAGAACTATGGGTGAGTTCATAAGGTCAACTACAACTTTAATTGAGTCTTTGGCAATTGCATGATATTGGTATTATGTTCCTCCCGACCTAAGTCATCGATCGATCACCCTAAGTTAAAATAATTCTTATTACATCATTGTCAAGCTAATACCTAAATTTATTTAGCTAGAACTAGGGGTGAGTTCATAGGGTCAACTACAACTTTAATTGAGTCTTTGGCAATTGCATGATGTTGGTATGTGTTCCTCCCAGCCTGAGTCGTAGATCGATCACTCTGAGTTGAAACGACTCTTATTACCTCATTTTTAAGATAATACCTAAATTGATTAAGCTAGAATTAGGGGTGAGTTAATAGGGTCAACTATAACTCAATTAAGTCTTTGGAAATTGCATGATGTTGGTATTGCAATCCTCTTGACCTAAGTTGTCGATCAATCACTCTGAGTTGAAACAATTCTTATTACCTCATTTTCAAGCTAATACCTAAATTGATTAAGCTATAACTAGGGGTGAGTTCATAGGGTCAACTGCAACTTCAATTGAGTCTTTGGAAATTACATGATGTTAGTATTACGTTCCTTCCGACCTGAGTCGTCGATTGATTAAACTTAGTTGAAACGATTCTTATTACCTCATTTTTAAGATAATACATTAATTGATTTAGCTATAACTAGGGGTGAGATCATAGGGTCAACTACAACTTCAATTGAGTCTTTGGCAATTACATGATTGGTATTGCATTTCTCCCAACCTGAGTTGTCGATCGATAATTATGAGTTGAAATGATTCTTATTACCTCATTGTCAAGCTAATATCTAAATTGATTAAGCTAGAACTAGAGGTGAGTTTATAGGGTCAACTACAACTTTAATTGAGTCTTTGGCAATTGCATGATGTTGGTATTGCGTTCCTCCTAACCTGAGTTATCGATGGATCACTCTGAGTTGAAACAATTCTTATTACCTTATTCTTAAGATGATACCTAAATTGATTAATCTAGAAATAGAGGTAATTTCATATGGTCAACTATAACTCTAATTGAGTCGTTGGCAATTGTATGATATTGGTATTGTGTTCCTCCCGACCTGAGTCATCGATCGATCACTGTAAGTTAAAATGATTATTATTACCTCATTCTCAAGCTAATACCTAAATTTATTAAACTATAACTAGGGGTGATTTCATAGGGTCAACTAAAACTTCAATTAAGTCTTTGCCAATTGCATAATGTTGGTATTGTGTTCCTCCCAACCTGAGTCGTGATCGATCACTCTAAGTTGAAAAGATTATTATTACCACATTGTCAAGCTAATACCTAAATTGATTTTACTATAAGTATTAGTGAGTTCATAGGTTCAACTACAACTTCAATTGAGTCTTTAAAAATTGCATGATGTTGTTATTGTGTTCCTCCCAACCTGAGTCATCAATCGATCACTCAGAGTTGAAAGGATTCTCATTACCTCATTATAATACCCCAAAAAATCCAAACCAATATTAGAGCCATGTACCAAGATCATGCATAGTACATCATGGTTCTTTTATAGAGTTATGAGTAGGTTAGATGTATATTAAGTCTTCAAATAACTCCCAACTATCAGACAAATCAAAACATTCCTTACCGATTGAATTCTTAAGAAAGATATTGGTATAGTCAATTTAAAATGAGTATATCTCTTATTATACTTTAAATTTTTTGAGCTCAAGACCTATCAACAGATATATAATTGAATTATCTTTCCAACGATACCAATTTTGCCTAAATACGATATCGGAGCAAAGAGTTAATTCCTATTTTACTCCAGCATGTCAGGCTGGAAACAGTGTGATGACATTCGTGGCAGCTTACCACATTTGTGATGCCCTACCACGAAGGTCGTCATCCTTAGTCCGAATCTATCTCTTATGTAACGATATTCGTGGTAGCTTACCACATTTGTGATGCCCTACCATCAAGGTCGTCATTCTTAGGCAGAAACCAGCTTCTGTGTGACGACATTCGTGGTAGCTTAGCACATTTGTGATGCCCCGCCATGAAGGTCGTCATCCTTAGTCAGAAACCAGCTCCTGTGTGACGACATTCATGGTAGCTTACCACATTTGTGATGCCCTACCACAAAGGTCGTCAGACTTAGGCAGAAACAATTAATTCCAGCTTCTGTGTGACAATATTTTTGACGACTTACCACATTTTTGATGACTTGTCACAAATGTCGTCAGCTATTATTTTCAGCAACTGGGAATTTATTTCATAAGGGTATTTTGGTCTTTTCCCTTCACTTCCCATGACTTATAACCCTAAAGAGGCATAATTTTTCTCATTCTTCTTCAGTTAAGCATCTTAAAAACCCTCTCTTATGCTCTCAACCACAAGATTAGGGTTTCCATCAAACTCATCTCTCAAAAGCAAGATTCAAGCCTTTCTCTAAGATGATTGAGAATTAAGTTTCCCAAATCCAAGAACTCTCCAGTAAATCATCAAGGTTTCTTTTCTATGGTATGCATAGTGTTCATCTATGGATTAAATTTGTTCATAGAGTTCAAGAACCATGCTTTTAAATATTATTTTATAAACTTTTGTGGTGATATAAGCATGTTCAAGTTGATGATTATTGTTCAAGTTTCAAGATGATATCTAAGGATGTTTGTCATGGAATATATATGATTGTTGGTTGGAAATCATGAACTTTGGGTGGGTTGAACTAATGCTAGTATGAAATCCACCTATGCCTTAAAGAATGCATGTAAGGTGTTTGATAAAATGCCTAGGATGTTAGAAGTTCATATTTACATGATTTTATGATATCTAAATGACAAGTCCATGTTAGTGATACACTTCAATATGAATGCCCATGTTATTTATATATTCTTATGGTGATGGCATGAAGTATGTATGATAATGGAAATATGAATTTTATGTGCGAATTATATCCATGCTTTCAGTACCATGTTTGAGGTGTTAATTAAATACATGAAGTATAATATCCCCTACTTATGATATAGCAAATTGTGGACTCCAATTTTGTGATCAAGTTATGTCATGTGTGTCAGTTTCCTTCTATCAAGTCCTGGGTGTATTCGTACCCGAAAAACATAGTTGTGTACCTAGAGCTATGTCATGTTGTCATGATAATCTCAGTCAAGCTATAATCTATAGAACTCAGTCAGTCATGTGACTCAGGAAACCTCAGAAATCTCATGATCCCAGTTAACTCTCAGATAATAGTACTACTCCGTCAGTCAATGGAAGTCAGTTAATCTGTCCATGTACAATCAGTTGAATCATGTTTAGTCTCTTCAGATGGTAGTAGGAGTTAGAACCAAGTGAACTCAAGGATGGTATCTCACCTGTATATGAGGGTGTGATTCTTAGCAGTCATCCTTGCATTCCAGAACTATGTACCCAACATAGGTTGAGACATCGTAGCCTATTATATGAGGGTAGATGAGGTGGATTAACCTTTTATATGAGGGTTCCCACTATTCTCACTAGAGTTACCTGTTATATGAGGGTTGCTCACATGTTGTCCTAACTAGTGGCGTGGTATTGACACCCTTCCAGTCAAGGCAGAGATTAGACCCCATCTTAGCCATAATGGAACATATAGGGCATGTCAGTTAAACAAATACCTCCCACAGTTTCAGTATCAATCTCAACAAAAGAACTCAGACAGTTCTTTAGATATCAGTATACCAAGACTGTTAGATACAGTCAAATTCAGTTACAGCACAAAACTCAGAGAGTTCAACCAGATTCAGGGCTGTCAGATACATTCATCCATGTTATCAGAACTATGGTTCCATCCATGTATTAGCGTACAGAGTTTGCCATTATGTACTCACGATCTTAGTTACTATGTATGTATGTTTGCACTCTTATGTTCATATCAGTCAGTCAGTTAGCATTGTTCATGCATACAAACCCTGTTTATATTTAGCCTACCTCACTCGTATACTCAGTACATCCCCTCGTACTGACGTATTTGCGCTATGTTTCTTTTCATGTTACACCATAGGTTCAGAGACACGAGCTCCAGATTGGCAGTAGCCGTAGCATTTCCAGTCGTAAAGATTCAATGAGTCCTCTTCATTCGAGGATAATATAATTGGATTTATTCATTATTATTTTAGCCAGTTCAATTTCACAGAGTTAGTTGGAGACATGTTTTTTCAACTCCTTCTTTCAGACAGTACTTAGAGGCTTTCAGATTTACGCTCAAATTTAGCTTTCAGATTCAGTTTTAAGTTGTTTTGGGTATTTTTTTCCCATATGGATGTTATATTATTTTAGTTGATCCTTATGGGCTATTGTGCATATTTTTCGCATTATTATGTTATGAATTGCAGTATACAGATACAAATATCAGTCATGGGTTAGCTTGTGATCCTCGGGGTCATAAGCACCATGTAGCGTTTCTATTTAGAAAATTAGGGCGTTACAAACTTGTTATCAGAGCCTAAGGTTCAATAGAGTCCTAGGAAGTCTGAAAGCCGCATCTAGTAGAGTCTTGTACATGGGTGTGTTGCGTGTCATATTTATGTACAGGAGGCTATGAGATGATTTAGGAATAGTTCCCTTTCTTCAGTATTTATGTCGTGATAGTAAGCATAATTTCAAGCAAGTCTCCCAGTCTAATCCGCTCTTTTCTTATTTCAGAGATATGCCTCCAAAGAGAAGAAATTAGCCAGCTCCTCAGCCCGAACATCCTTTGGGCGAACATATTTCTCATGCAGAGTCTAGGACCGTATTTACCGCTCTTGATCAGTTTGTAGCTGTACAGAATGAACAACCAGCAGTCATTCCAGCCAACCCAGTGGCTAATTCAGCAGCATCTAGGATCCGGGATTTCACCCGAATGAACCCTCCGTCCTTCTTTGGGTCTAAGACAGACGAGTATCCTCAGAAATTCATTGACCAAGTCCAGAAGGTCATTGATATCATGGGAGTCACTTCTTCTTAGAGTGCTGAGTTAGCCGCATACCAATTACATGATGTCGGTCACACTTGGTACAAGCAGTGGTTAGTAGAAATATTAGAGGATGCATGTCCTGTTGGGTGGGAAGAATTTGTCACAACTTTCCTAGACAGATTCTTTCCCCAAGAGATAAGAGAGGCCAAAGTTCTTGAGTTCATCAATATCAGGCAGGGAAATATGACGTTAGAGAGTATTCTCTTAGATTTACTCAGCTAGCTAGATATGCCCCTCATGTGGTTGCAGATAACAGGGCTAAGATGATCAAGTTCGTGTCAGGGGTAAATGATAGCATGGTAAATGAGTGTAGGTCTGCGATGCTGAATAGTGATATGAATTTAGCCAGGCTCTTGACCCACGCTCAACAAATAAAGAAGAAGAAGGTTAGTACTAGGGAGAGGCAGAACAAGAGAGTAAGAGTAGGTAGTTTCAGTTTTGCTCAGCCCAAATCAGAGGGAGAAAATCGTTCGCAGTTTCATCCTAAGTCAGCAGTTCCAGCCCCTTCCTCCGCTAGTGCTCCAGTGCCAAAGTTCAGGGATAGCAATAGAGGCAAAGCACCAGGCTCTAAATCTAAGAGCAGTGTTAGCAGTGCCTGCACTTATCCTCAGTGTCAGACCTGTGGTAAGCACCATCATGGTGTGTGTAGAGCGGGTCAAGGCATTTTTTTTATTGTGGTAAGCTAGGCCACAGAGTTAGGGACTGTCCTCAACCAGGTCCTCAGGGTCAGCAAAATCATTCCACAGCTCAGTCTGGTCGCCCGAAACTGTAGGGTTCCACTTCCAGTGCTACTAGTTGGCAACGCCTAAACAGACTCTATGCTCTTCAGACCCGACAAGATCAGGTAAATTCTCCTGATGTCATTAATGGTACGTTATAGATTTTCTATGTTCATGTTTATGCTTTGCTAGACCCAGGTGCATCTTTGTCTTTTGTCACTCCATACATAGCAAACGATTTTGGAATTAGTCCAAAAATTTTAGTAGAGCCCTTTTCAGTCTTTACCCCAGTGGTTAAAACCATCATATCTCGGTGGGTATACAGGAACTGCTCGGTTATGATATTTCAAAAATCCATGTCAGCAGATTTAGTCGAGTTAGAGATGACTGATTTTGATGTCATTCTAAGCATGGATTAGCTTCATTTTTGCTATACCATAGTCAACTGCAGAAATAGGATAGTTCAGTTTTATTTCCTGAATAAGCCCATCCTAGAGTGGAAGGGTAGCACTTTGTCTTTCAGGGGTCAGGTTATTTCCTACCTTCAGGCAAGGAAAATGATTTCTAAGAGGTGTGTGTATCATCTCGTGTATGTTAAGGATTCCAGTTCCAAATCTCCCAGTCTCAAATCAGTCCCAATGGTTAATGAATATTCGGACGCCTTTCCTGAAGTTTTTCCAGGCATTCCTTCTAAAAGAAAAATAGACTTTGGCATAGACCTTCTCCTAGATACTCAGCCTATTTCTGTTCCGCCATATAGAATGGGACCAGTAGAACTCAAGGAACTAAAAAATCAGTTAAAGTATCTCTTAGATAAGGGATTCATCAGGCCCAGTGTATCCCTATGGGGTGCGCCAGTCTTATTCGTGCGCAAGGAAGACGGTTCTCTTAAAATATGTATTAATTACCATCAGCTCAACAAAGTCACGGTCAAGAATAGGTATCCGCTGCTAGGATATACGACTTGTTTGACCAACTTTAGGGTGCTAGTTATTTCTCCAAGATAGTCCTCAGATCAGGCTATCATCAGCTCAGTGTTAGAGAATGTGACATTTAGAAGACAGCTTTTCATACTCGATATAGTCACTTTGAATTTCTTGTCATGTCCTTTGGTCTTACCAATGCCCCTGTAGCTTTCATGGACTTGATGAACCGGGTGTTCAAGAAGTACTTGGACATATTCGTCATAGTCTTCATAGATGATATTCTGGTCTATTCTCGCACAGAGCGTGATCATTCAGACCATCTCATAATTGTTCTTTAGACTCTCAGGGATCACCAGTTGTTCGCCAAGTTCAGAAAGTGCAAATTTTGGCTAAGTTCAGTAGCATTCCTTGTCCATATTATTTTCGATAATGGCATTAGAGTAGATCCTCAGAAAACTAAAGCGTTAAGAAACTGACCTCGCCCTGTCTCTCCATTAGATATCAGGAGTTTCTTATATGTGGCTGGCTATTATCGATGGTTTGTCAAGGGATTTTCTTGTATTGCATCTCCTATGTCCAGATTGACTCAGAAGAAGGTCAAGTTTTAGTGGTCAGAACCTTACGAGAAGAGTTTTCAGGATTTAAACACTCAACTCACCTCAGCTCTAGTTTTAGCACTTCCCGACGGTTCTGATGGATTTGTAGTATATTGTGATGCATCCAGAGTAGGTATAGGTTATGTACTGATGCAGCAGGGTAGAGTCATAGCCTACGCCTCCAGACAGTTAAAGCCCCATGAGAAGAATTATCCTACTCATGACCTTGAGTTAGTAGTATTTGTCTTTGCCTTAAAGCTTTGGAGGCATTATCTATATGGTGTTCATGTAGACGTCTTCACAGATCATAAGAGCCTTCAGTATGTCTTTTCCCAGAAAGATCTCAATCTTTGTTAGAGAAGGTGGTTAGAGCTCTTGAAGGATTATGACATGAGTGTCCTTTATCATCCTGGAAAGGCCAATGTAGTGGCTGATGCACTCAGTAGACTGTCCATGGGTAGTGTTTCCCATGTTGAGGATAGTAAGAAGAAATTAGCTCAGGAGATTCATCAGCTTGCCAGACTAGGCGTTCGCTTAGTCGACTCTTTAGAGGGTGGTGTATGTATTCAGAGTAGTTCAGAGTCATCTCTAGTTTCTGAGGTGAAAGAGAAGCAAGACGGGGATCCTAGCCTTGTCAAGCTAAAAGAGTCAGTTCAGAGTCAGAAAGTAGAGGTTTTCTCCCAAGGGGGAGATGGTGTTCTGCGTTGTCAGGGTCGTCTGTGTGTTCCCGATGTAGATGACTTGAGGCAGCGAATTCTTGCAGAAGCGTATGGTGCGCGATACTCTATTCATCCAGGGTCCACTAAGATGTACTACGACTCGTGGAAGATCTATTGGTGGAGTGGGATGAAGAGGGATGTTGCATAGTTTGTGGCTAAATGCTCTACATGTCAGCAGGTTAAGATAGAGTGTCAGAAATCTAGTGGTTCCATGCAAGAGTTCACTATTCCTACTTAGAAGTGGGAAGAAGTGAACATGGACTTTGTGATGGGTTTGCCTAGAACATGTCATCAGCATGATTCAGTTTGGGTCATTGTAGACAGAATGACCAAGTTAGCTCATTTCCTTCCAGTTCGTACCTCTTACTCAGCCGAGGATTATGCCAAAATTTATATCAAGGAGTTGGTCAAATTACATGGTGTTCCACTATCTATCATCTCAGGCAGAGGTACCCAGTTCACCTCTCACTTCTGGAAAGGATTCCAAAAGGGCCTTGGTACCCAAGTTCATCTCAGTACAACATTTCATTCTCAGACAGATGGTCAAGCAGAAAGGACCATTCAGACCCTAGAAGATATGCTAAGGGCGTGTTCAATTAATTTCTAGGGAAGCTGGGATGACCATTTGCCTTTGATTGAGTTTGCATACAACAATAGTTATCACTCCAGTATTCAGATGACTTCATTCGAAGCTCTCTATGGTAGGAGATGTAGGTCTCCGATCGGTTGGTTCAAAGTTAGTGTGACCACAGTCATAGGGCCTGACTTAGTATTCGATGCCTTAGTGAAAGTTCAGTTAATCAGAGAAAGACTTCGGGCTGGTCAGAGCCGACAGAAGTCTTATGCGGATGTTAGTAGAAAGGATCTCGAATTTGAGGTCGACGACTATGTCTATCTCAAGATCTCTCCCATGAAGGGAGTAAAGAAATTCAGAAAAAAGGGAAAGCTCAGTCCTCGATATGTCGATCCCTTCAGGATTCTCAGTCGCTTCGGTAAGGTAGCCTAAGAGGTCGAGTTGCCTTCTGATCTAGCCTTAGTTCATCTAGCCTTCTATGTCTCTTTGCTTAAGAATTGCATAGGTGACCCAGCAGTTGTAGTACCTATTCAGAGCGTTGACATTTAGAATAGCCTTTCTTATGAAGAGATTCCAGTCGAAATCCTCGACTATCAGACTCGTAGGCTGAGGAATAAAGAAGTCCCTCTAGTCAAGGTTCTTTGGCGGAATTAGTCCATGGAGGGAGCTACTTGGGAAGCAGAAGTAGACATGCGAACCAAGCACCCTCATCTTTTCTCCGCTAATTCAGACTTAGATCGAGGTAACCATTTTTCTTAAGCTTATTCAGTTACATGTTCAAAATACCAGTATAAAATTGGTATCGAGTATCAGTGCATAGCTTATCATGCATTCATGAGTTCAGCTTATCAGTCATGCATCAGATATGTATGTTCAGCTGGGTTATATTCAGTTTAGAATTTGATTCAGTCCTAAAATTATGTGCCAGTTGAGTATGATCAGTGTATACGTCATTTATCTTTTCTCCCCTCTCAAGCAGTTATCATTCGAGAACGAATATTTCCAAGCGGGAGATATTTTAATACCCCAAAAAATCCAAACCATTATTAGAGCCATGTACCAAGCTCATACATAGTACATCATGGTTGTTTTATAGTTTTATGAGTAGGTTATATGTATGTTAAGGCTTTAAATAACTCCCAGCCATCAGACGAATCAAAATATTCCTTACTAATTGAATTCCTGAGAAGGATATTGGTATAGTCAACTTCAAATGAGCATATCTCTCATTATATTTGGAATTTTTGATCTCATAACCTATCAACAGATATATAATTTAATTATGTTTCCAACAATACCAATTTTGCCTAAATTCGATATCGGAGTAAAGAGTTATTCCTATTTTACTCCAGCATGTCAGGCTGGAAACAGTGTGACGACATTCGTGGTAGCATGCCACATTTGTGATGCCGTGCCACGAAGGTCGTCATCCTTAGGTAGAATCCAGCTCCTGTGTGACTACATTCATGGTAGCTTACTACATTTGTGATGCCCTACCACAAAGGTCGTCAGCCTTAGGTAGAAACCAGCTCCTGTGTGACGACATTCGTGGTAGCTTACCACATTTGTGATGCCCTACCACAAAAATCATCAGCCTTAGGCCGAAACCAGCTCCTATGTGATGACATTCGTGGTAGATTACTTCATTTGTGATGCCCTACCACGAAGGTCATCAGATTTAGGCAGAAACCATCAATTCCAGCTTCTGTGTGACGACATTTTTGACGGCTTACCACATTTTTGATGCCTTGTCACAAATATCGTCAGCTATTATTTTCGACAACTGGGAATTTATTTCATAAGGGTATTTTGGTCTTTTCCCTTCACTTCCCACAACTTATAGCCCTAAAGAGGCATAATTTTTCCCATTTTTCTTCAGTTAAGCATCTTAAAAACCCTCTCTTATGCTCTCAACCACAAGATTAGGGTTTCCATCAAACTCATCTCTCAAAAGCAAGATTCAAGCCTTTTTCCAAGATAATTGAGAATTAAGTTTCCCAAATCCAAGAACTCTCCAGCAAATCATCAAGGTTTCCTTTCTAAGGTATGCGTAGTGTTCATCTATGGATTCAATTCATTCATAGAGTTCAAGATCCATGCTTTTAAATATTACTTTATAAACTTTTGTGGTGATATAAGCATGTACACGTTGATGATTGTTGTTCAAGTTTCAAGATGATATCTAAGGATGTTTGTCATGAAATATATGTGATTGTTGGTTGAAAATCATGAACTTTGAGTGGGTTGAACTAATGCAAGTATGAAATCCACCTATGCCTTAAAGAATGCATGTAAGGTGTTTGATAAAATGCCTAGGATGTTAGAAGTTCATAGTTACATGATTTCATGATATCTAAATGACAAGTCCATGTTAGTGATACACTTTAATATGAATACCCATGCTATTTATTTATTCTTATGGTGATGGCATGAAGTATGTATGATGATGGAAATATGAATTTTATGTGCGAATTATATCCATGCTTTCCCTACCAGTTTTAAGGTGTTGATTAAATACATGAAGTATACTATCCCCTACTTATGATATAGCGAATTATGGACTCTAATCTTGTGATCAAGTTATATCATGTGGGTCAGTTTCATTCTATCGAGTCCTGGGGGTATTCGTACCCGAAAAACATAGTTGTGTGCCTAGAGCCATGTCATGTTGTCACGATAATCTCAGTCAAGCTATAATCTATAGAACTCAGTCAGTCATGTGACTCAGGAAACCTCAGAAATATCATGATCCCAGTTAACTCTCAGATAATAGTACTACTTCGTCAGTCAATGGAAATTAGTTAATCTGTCCATGTACAGTCAGTTGAATCATGTTTAGTCTCTTCAGATGGGAGTAGGAGTTAGCACCGAGTGAACCCAAGGATGGGAACTCACCTGTATATGAGGGTGTGATTCTTAGCAGTTATCCTTGCATTCCAGAACTATGTATCCAACATAGGTTGAGACATCACAACCTATTATATGAGGGTAGATGAGGTGACTTAACCTGTTATATAAGGGCTCCCACCGTTCTCACTAGAGCTACCTGTTATATGAGGGTTGCTCACATGTTTTCCTTACCAGTGGAGCGGTATTGACACCTTTCCAGTCAGGGCAGAGATTGGACCCCATCTTAGCCATAATGGAACATATGGGGCATGCCGGTTAAATATCTACCTCCTACAGTTTCAGTATCAGTCTCAGTAATAAAACTCAGACAGTTCTTCAGATATCAATATACCAGGACTGTTAGATACAGTCAAGTTCAGTTATAGCATGGAACTCAGAGAGTTCAACCAGATTCAGGGTTGTCAGATATAGTCATCCATGTTATCAGAACTACGGTTCCAGCCATGTATTAGCGTACAGATTTAGCCATTACATACTCATGATCTTAGTTACTATGTATGTATGTTTGCACTCTTACGTCCATATCAGTCAGTCAGTTAGCATTGTTCATGCATGCAAACCCTGTTTATATTTAGCCTACCTCACTCGTATACTCAGTACATCCCTTTGTACTGACGCATTTGCGCTATGGTTCTTTCTTTTCATGTGGCACCATAGGTTCAGAGACACGAACTCCAGATTGGCAGTATCCGTAGCATTTCCAGTCACAGAGATTCAGTGAGTCCTCTTCATTCGAGGACTATATGATTGGATTTATTCATTATTATTTTAGCCAGTTCAGTTTTACGGAGTTAGTTGGAGACATGTTTCTTCAACTCCTTATTTCAGACAGTACTTAGAGGCTTTTGGATTTACTCTCAGATTCAACTTTCAGATTCAGTTATCAGTTGTTTTGGGTAATTTTTGCCCATATGGATGTTATATTATTTCAGTTGAACCTTATGGTCTATTGTGCATGTTTTATGCATTATTATGTCATTAATTGTAGTATCCAGGTACAGATATCAGCCATGGGTTATCTTATGGTCCCTCGGGGTCATAAGCACCGTGAAGCATTCCGATTTAGAAAATTGGGGCGTTACACTCATTGTCAAACTAATACCTAAATTTATTAAGCTAGAAATAGGGGTGAGTTCATAGGGTCAACTACAAATTCAATTGAGTCTTTGGTAATTGTATGATATTGGTATTGCGTTCCTCCCGACCTGAGTCGTTGATTGATTACTCTGAGTTGAAACAATTCTTATTACCTCATTGTCAATCTAATACCTAAATTGATTTAGCTAGAACTAGGGATGAGTTCTAGGGTCAACTATAACTTCAATTGATTCTTTTGGCAATTGCATGATGTTAGTATTGCGTTCCTCCCGACCTGAGTTATCGATCGATCACTCTGAGTTGAAAGGATTCTTATTAATTCAATGTCAAGCTAATACCTAAAATTTATCAGTGTTCCAGATGAACTTAATACACTTTATTATGATAAGATGGTAAAAAATTACCTATATCATTTAAAATTTTAAAAAATAATTAAGATCAATTCGAACCAAATTAACATTTTCAAAACTTGTCCTTCTGTTCTAAAATACAAATCAACCCGTACAAATCATCTATTTGTAGGAAAAATATTTTATTATTTCAAATCTTGAGTTCCCACTCTTTTCTCTCTCTCAACAATACAAACAATAACTACTCAACAAATTGCTTAACCCTTCACAACAGATTAATTTTCTTCTCATTTTCAACCACATAGGTGTGATTTTTGACTTCATTTGTGCTTGTATCTGTCATTTTCTCTATCTTGTAGATAACAGAGTTCGAGAGTTCTATATTTGTTATTTTTAAAAAAATTAAGGATTTTAAGTTAATGATGAAAAAGAAGACTTTTAATTGTATTATCTTCGAGAATGGATTTACAATTTTGTATTTTGATGGTAAAATCATAGGAAGAACCTGAGAAAACCCTAGTTTTTTGTCGCAGTATTTTGTTGACTATCGTGGTATTGTTGGATGGTGTTGTTGGTGTTGGTGGTCATTGTATTGGCACTGGTGGTGTTTGTGGTGGCTGTTAGTAATGGTGTTGGTGGCATTGGTTGGTGGTGTTTGTAATGTATTTTTTAAAATTTATGCATACATCAATTATAATGTAATTTTTCTTTTTCTGTTGTTTGTAGGTAAAACATGTCTCTCAAAAGAAAAGAATGTAAAAGCGGATCAACTTCTGACCACCTAATAAAAAAGCCTACAATACAGAGGGATTCGGTGGATCTTCCTGAATAATCTCAGTCAGGGAAAAGTGAAGTTGAGGAAAGTTATAAAAATGACATTGAGGGAGGAGGACAAGGGTCTATAGATGGTGATAAGGAAAGTGCAATTAAGAAGGAGGAAGAAGAAGATAAACAAGAAGAAGAGGGAGAAAAAAGTGAGAAAGAGGATGATAATGCATCACCAATGCGGCATGAATTAATATCGAAATCCCAGCATGAGGCTGTCAAAACTATTAGTATTGACAGGTTTCAAGTTGCGATGCCGATAGATGACCCTGCAGAACTAACTGGTGATACTGTACTTAAATGTCAGTTGGAGAAACTTTTTGATGAATTTAGGAATATTGTGAAGAATGAAAACATAGATGGACTTCTTAAGAAGAGCTGCTTTGGACACTTTCTTGAGCTTCCTGAGGACTACAATGCCCATTTCCAAATGAGCATAGTATATGGTCTTCTTAAACATAGGATCATGTACGTGGGGGATGATAAAGATTAGAAGGAGGGGGGAAAGATGGATGAAATCTGGATCAACTACTGTGACATTTCAATTTGTTTTGTCTTGAAAGAGTTTGCCATAGTAACGGGCTTGAGATGCAGTCGTTCAGAAGATCCGCTTACTAAAGAAACACCATGCAAAAGGTCTTAGGCTAGCAGGACAGCTAAACCACCACTATCAATAGTGGTATGGCATTGTTCCAGCGACCTCCCACTAAAACCAGACCACCCACCAAAACTAATAAATGCAAGAAAAAAATGGATGGGTTGTTCGACATTGCTGGACATGGGTGCAAATCCAATAAGTTGACAACACATCTCAAGGATAAAACCATACCAAAGCAGTACAAGGAGAAGTTGTGCTTAGTTTGGCTTGCCCATTCTATTATATTAGCAAGAGAAGTCAACAAAGTCATAGAAGATAATTTTTGAAGCTTACTGAGGATTTTGAGAAATTCAACAATTATCCCTAGGGATATGACAGCTACTACTTGACTGTCAAATATGGATTGACAAAGCTATCCCCGAAGACGATCATATTATACGGCTTTCCTTAGGATTTAATGGTAAATTTAATCACTACTTGTTTACTCATCTATTAATTTATATTGAATAATCATTATGAATTTTTTATTGCCTCCTATTTACATATTTTAGGCTTGAGCATTTGAAGTTATTTCTTACCTTCGAAAGCAGGTCAAGGATTTCCAGATGAGGTTTCTTATCTAAGGATCCTTAGGTGGTTGGCTGCATAGAGAAACATAAGAATTAAGGAGACTGGTCTCTTTAACCCTATGGATGATGCAGTACATCTTCTTTAAAGTAAAATAATTTGACTCAAAGAAAGATATTGAAATAGATGTTCCATCTATTGCGACAGATGGGTCATATGTTTAAATAGATTACCCGTCAACTATAACTGGTGCAACAGATGGGTAATCTCCTGCAATAGATGATCCATATTTTGCAATAGATTAACCATATATTGCTCTAGTTCTCTGAACCCGACTCAACAGATTACCCATTTACTCTAAATTATGCAACAAATGGGTAATCTAATATAATATATTATTAATCTGTTGTGACATATAGATCAACTATTGCGACAGATAGGTCATCTATTGCATAAGTTTTGTCCACTGCAACTGGTACAATAGATGGGTAATATATTACAAAAGATGATTCATATTTCGCATTAGATTACCCCTCTATTGCTTTGTTTCTATGAACCCGACTCAACAGATTACCCATTTACTGCAAATTTTGCAATATATGGGTAATATGATGTAATATATTATTAATTTGTTGTGACATACAGATCAGTTATTGTGACAGAAAGATCATCTATTGCATAAGTTGTTTGTGTTAACATGTAACCCAACTAACTACAAATTATTATATGATTTAAATGTATATGTCTTTTTTTATAGGTTGTGCATTCATGTATTGTGCCTACTGAGCAAGAGTTGGGGATGACTTCTTTTATTACTCTATGTCTTATTGATACAATAGCAGACCCAATGGTGGAGTTAATAAAGATGGAATTAGCTGGAGAAAAATCCATAAGAAGAGCAGTTAGGAAAGGTCAGCCTAATGTTGAGGCTCTTCATGACCAACCCACTGTAACAAATTTGGGTGCTTCTTCTAGGGGTGTTACTGGTGGAGTTGTTGATGTTGATGGCAGGCATGCTGATACTACTACTAGTCATGATATTGAGCATGTTGATGCTTTAGAAAAAATAAATATGTTTGAAAACATCCCTTTCACGGGTCCCTCTCACCCATACACAGGTCCCACTCACCCTTACATCGGTCCCTCGCATCCCTCTTTACCCTCATGATCTTGTTGTAAATGGGAAGAGTGCAAGAACAACTAGGATAAACTCATTGAGAAATTAAAGGATATCACTAAAGCTGTTGAGGAATTGAAATCCAAGAGGGGTGTCAAACCATCCAAAAAGGTGAGGGAGCCATACACTCATACAGTGGTGGTTGGGAGGAAGAAAAGAGCAATTATCCAAGTACTCTCCAATCAGAAATCCATAAAAATTGCAACTCCCCCCTCTCCAAAAGTTGTTAAAGTTCAGGAGCCATTCAAGAAGGTGGACATATACGCGGAACGTGGCGCCAACGAGAAGAGGGATCTGCGATAGGCCAAGAATTCCAAGCAAGGCGCACAAGATTACCCTATCCATTTTTTTTCCACCCAAGACTTTAGAAGTATGACAGATATGCTTATACAGTACGTGGATAGAGTAAGTTTACTTTTCCTAACCTAGCCTTCTAATCTACTCTATAAATAAGAAGCTATGCAATAGATGTATCAGCTGTTGCAACATATGTGTATTCTGGTTCAACTTGTGATGGTTCCACTGCAATATATTATCTATCTCTTATATAAGTTTAGATGGGTAATCTATGAATAGATTCAGAGAAACCTCTGCAACAGATGGACCATCCATTGTATCTTTCCACTATGTTTTCCTTGTTTATAGTTACTAACCTATTTAAAAATTGACTTCTTATATTAGAGTATGTTGAAGAAATTCTCTGCCTTATGAGGGGCAGGCTATTAGCGTACCCAAAAGCTTATGATGTAGTCGATAGGATAACAGACCTCGAGTTCTACAAAAATCTTAAGGATAGGTACGCTGATATCAATAAGCTAGCTTCAACTCCCGGTGGCGCAGGATTTGATTCGTTACTTTTTGGGTTCCAATGGGATGAAGAAATGATAAAATTTGTGAGAGGGGAAAGTCCAAATATACATGGCAAGAGCTGAACCGAGACAAAGAGGATTCTCGGAGTCATAAACATGGATGACATACATTATTGGGATGTTGAGATACTATTCAAGGAGGGAAAGATCAAGGTTTATGACTGTAACTTACCTACCTTGAACGAGGCCAATTTTTTTATCCACATGCAACCATTGTTAGAGTTGTTCCCCATCTTGTTGAGGCAGAGTAAGCTGATGGATCGTTTGCCAACAAAAGTGTTGATGAAGCAACTATAGGATTTTAAAGGTCGAAACAAGGACATAGACCTTTTAAAAAATAAAACCGATGCTGTTTGCGGGTCGCACGCTCTTGCACATATCGAATGTTTGTTGACCGACACAAAAATAGTTGAGCCAATAAATTTTCTATGCAACAACATTGTGGCAAACATGCAAGAAGTCTGGGCTTATGGGGTACTAATTGGACACTTGGAGCCTGTGAAATAATAATTTTTTATTTCAAGCCACTTCACTTTACATACTTTACATACATGTAGTGGCAATTTTTTTTGTCTGATGAAAGTTGAATTTATTACAATACAATAGACTGTCCATCTGTTGTAAAATATATTCTATCTATTCTGACAGATAGTTTATCTATTGCAATAGGTTGGTCATCTGTTGTATTATGCTGATGTTTCTATCTAAGTCTTATCTGTTGCAACATTGGGAAGACTTGTTTGATAATTTCCAACAGATGACCTAGATGTTGCAACATATGTCTAAATCTATTTGATATTTTCCAACAATTATGTTGAATATCCATGTGCTCAACAACACCAAACCAGTAGCAAATACAAATACACCACCATGAAAATTTCAGCAATTAGGCTTGAATATCCATGTGCCCAACAACACTAAACCAGTAGCAATAACGCCAATAATGTAGTATCTTCTTTCTCGATTTTTTTCTCTTCAAAATCCTTGACTTTCTTTAACAAACCTCAAATTACACGATTTGCTTATGAAGGGTTTCGTTCTTTGTACCAATCAAAGTAATCACATCCACCCAACTTTTACAAAAACAAGACCACAATTACAAAATAATTACAAGTCAATAATTAATCAACTAATTAAATAAAAAAATATTACTTTTGAAATCTTACAAGTAAAAAACCTATGACCTAGATTTTGTTGAGTCCAAAAAGTCTTCAATAAAACTTCATGACCACACTTACAATATTGAAAATATTTATCGCAAAAAACAGTGGAAGATGACCTCGACATTGTCAAAGCTAAGTTGGAAAAAATGAAAAAAATATGTAGAAAAATCAAATACAGATAATTTGAAGAATTTGGATAGAGAAAACAAGATGATGAAGAAGAAGATTTGGGAATTTAGGATTAAATTTTAGGAAGAAGATGAATATATAAGACAATGAGGTAAAAATAACCGTTGGGGGCCAAACCAGATGTCAAGTCAGCAAAAATAAGGGTTCAACGAGTCTTGGCTGCGTGAATTACACGCAAGCTTCCAACAGGGCAAAAAGTGTCAAACTGACACCTTTGATGCCTATTTTACTTTAGGTGTTTAAAATGAACACTGTCTACTTGATGCTTATTTTATTTTAGGTGTTTAAAATAAACACTATCAACGGGTTCTGCCTTTTTTATTTCAAGTCACTTCACTTTACATGTAGTGGTAATTTTTAATGTCTAATGAAAGTTGAATTTTTATAATGCAACATATTGTCCATCTGTTGTATTAGATATTCTACCTGTTCTAACATATAGTTTATTTATTGCAATAGGTTGGTCATCTGTTGCATTATGTCGATGTTTCTATCTAAGTCTATCTGTTGCAATAGTGGGAACACCTGTTTGATAATTTCCAACAGATTACCTACCTGTTGCAACATATGTATAAATATGTTTGATATTTTTCAACTAACATGTCGTCTGTTGCAACAGATATCTTATTTGTTGTAATATTGGAATCTAGTATTCCATTTTACTTAATAAGTTCAAATCAAAGGATAAAATAAAATTCATAGATAAAATAAAATAAATTGAAGCCTTCAGAAATTATAAAAATTAAATCAACAAATAAATGAAATGTAAAAAATTGTTATGGGTACAGATCCCAACAAATAAACCAACAATTTAAGTTTTGATGCCAATAATTCCTAAGAAGGGGTGAGGTTATCACTTTGACAGACTCAAGTTATAAAGATCTACTCAATATGGACACGTTGTTCTTCATCCGGTGCTATGAAATTTGGCGTTGATTGTCGTAGATCTTTAATGTCGCTTGCGTACGATTTCTAATCTTCTTGTTCTTCGTATTTCTATAAAAAAGTAGCATATTGTCAATGTTGTTCAACAATAGCTCTACAGTGACATCCACCTGAAAAGGCAGAATTGGTCAATGCTAATCATGGAGATACAAAAAACGAAAAAGGATAACTCATCTATTTTAGCAAATAAAACAGGTCTTTCTTCTATTTTAAATTGTCCCAAATAGATTATATTTCTGTTGCAATAGATGGATCAACTGCTGGGACAAATTATAACATAAGGAAGACTTGTATGATAATATCCAACGGATGAATCATCTGTTGCAACATATGACTCGTCTGTTTGAAAAAACCAAAATTATAGAAAGTCTTGATTTAATTCGTCCCAACAGATGACCCATCATTGCAGAAGATAGGTCATCTGTTAGTACAAATAAAAGTGGTACGTAGAGCTGTTTGATTTATTAAAATAGTTGTGACATATGTTGTAACAAATATTATATCTGATGCAATAGGTAAGTCAACTATTGCAACAGATGTATATATCTATTTGATAATTTTTAACAGATGTGTCATCTGTTGAAATAGATATGTGTCTATTTGTTAATTGTAACAAATGATATATATTCAACTTCTTCAGCTCGTGCTGCTCTCCTTTGGCCATTGTACATTGCTCAATTGTGCAACACACGAACAGAGGAATTGCAATTTTACTTTCTTTTATGCTTGATAATGCCTTGAAAATTACTTTCCTTCTCTTCTTAGACTTAATCTCTAATGGAGTGGATGGATACAAAATCCTCTTTGATGGAATGAAACCTCTCTTAGATGTCAATTCCTTTACAGAAGTAGTTAGTATTAATTGCATTAATCACTACATCATGTTTTGTCTTGCAGTCTTAACATTTGCATGCAGAACATTCGCTAGGAAATCTGTATAATCAGTATGATCTTACTCATAATGGTTTGTTTTAAAAATTATAAGAGAAGCATCATTAGCACCAACAACAGCACACTACCATCACCAACAGCTCCAGCACCACTAAGACCATTAACAACAACAAGTCCACCCTCCAAAATTGTTTTCTTGTGATGGTTGTTGCTCCAAACAATTCCATTTCTATTTTGTCAATGACCTTAGGGTCCGATAAAGTTTGCACAGACCGTAGAGTAAGAAAAAATGGAATCCTCAACTCTCGATTGATCGACGGATGCGTAATCTAACATAAATCATTGCATATATTAGAATAATGATTAGATCATTCAAAAAAATCATTAATTAAAATAAAAACTTAATTATAATTATACTTACTGCATCCTTCAGGTTGTGAAGAGATCAAGAAATTTTACATTTTTATCAGTTTTGGCCAACAACCATCTCAAGATTTTTGGACAGAAAACTTCTTCCTGGTATTTCACTTGTTGTCTCAAATAAGGAATGGCTTCAAATGCCCAATCCTATAAAATAACGCCAATAAATCAAAACCATCATTGAATAAAAAAATGTATCATATCATAATAAAAGAAATATTTATCATGAAAACCTATGGAAAGTTATATAAGTTGATTGTCTTTGGCATTAACGGAGTCAACAAATATTTAACAGTCATTTTAAAACTTTTGTAACCCCAAGAATAGCTCTTAAATGTCTCAAGATCCTCGGAGATCTTTATTAAACCAATGCTTATGTTGTTGTTAATGTCTCTCGCCCAAAGAATATTATGTACAAACTAAATCAAGCACAATGATTGCTTGTGATTCTTTGAAATTCATCTACCTTTCAACAATTCTATCAAATTTTTGTTTTTGAAGCTTGGACCAACAATGGAAACCAGGTCATCACGATCACACGACTTGCCTTTACATTTTTTAAGTGTGCAGGTTGCTTTTTTTGGTTTAGAATATTATAACCTGAGAAGGAGAATCACATTTTAGTCCAGTAACTATGTCAAACCAAAACAAACAAGAATTCCATAGTAATTCATCCATACCTCATCCATCTTATCTTTATTTTCATACATAAACCTACGCTTGAGAAAATCATATACCATTTTTATTTAAAAACGAGCATTGTTGTCCTCCGACAAATCAAGATATTTCCCAAAGTAGCTGTCCCTGAATAAGCATTTAATTTTTATTCTTGAAGTATTTTTCTGAAAGCACCGAAAGATTTTCCCATGACTGACTTATCCACGAAATTACCCATTAAATTTATGGCACCATTGCACTGTATTCTCACAGGATAACGATCAACGGTGAAGGCTTTGACTAACTCTCCAGTTGAAGGTCTATTAGTATTTGGATCATCTTTTGAAACATTCCTCCTCCCCGTGTTTATCATCTCCTTCTTTTGATTGAGATAACGCTTGTAACGCAAGCTCATAGAGTGGTGGATGTAGCCTAGTTGCTTCATTTGTTTCTTTACTTGGACTTGATTCTGTTTCTATTCTTTTGAGAGCCACATTGTCTAAAATTAAAAGGAACATAAAATAGATTATAGTTGATTAATGCATCATTAAAAAAGGATAATAGTAAATCTAACATGCAAAATAGTAAAATAACAGCTCCAATAGATCACACATTTGTTGTACCAGGTAGGCTATCTGTTACACCAAATAACTAACATGTTGCAACGAACGAGTAATTTATTGCAATAATACAAAATATATCACTCATCTGTTGAGACAAATGAATGGTCTATGCAACAACTCACACATTTGTTAAAATATATGAGTGATATGTTGGAACAGTTAACTAACCTATTGCAATGGATGAGTAATTTGTTGCAACAATACAAAACATATTACGCATTTGTTGAGACAAATGAATGGTATGTGATCTATTGGAATAGTTATCAACGGTCAATATTGTTTAGATTTCTTCCAACAGAAGGATCGTCTATCATGACAAATGAATGATGAGTTGGAAAAATCAAGTCTTGGGCATGTCCTGTTGGAATAGTTGATAGGATTTTATCCAACATGAGGTTCATCTATTACATCAGATGATTAATATGTTACATCAAATTTTTAATTTGATGGTTCGTTTATTGCATCAGATGGTTAATCTGTTGCATCAGATTTTTAAGTCGATGGTTCCTTTATTGCATTCGATGATAAATCTGTTGCATCAGATGGTTAATCTATTGCAATATATGGTTAACCCATTACATTAGATGGTTAATTTGATGTATCATATAGTTAATCTGTTGCATCGGATTTTTAATCTGATGGTTCCTCTGTTATATCAGATGGTTAATTTATTGCATCAGATGGTTAATCTGTTATAATATATGATTAGTTTTTTGCTTCAGATGGTTAGTTTGTCGCATCATATGGTTAATCTATTGCATCAGATTAAAAATCTGATGGTTCCCCTGTTGCATCAGATGGTTAATCTTTTGCATCATATGCTAAATATATTGCATTAAATGGTTAATCTATTGCATTAGATTGTTAGTCTGTTGCAGAAAAAAATAGTAGCATGATTTTGTTCAAAAGAACAACAAAAATATCACCATTTTTACCAAGAACAAAATCAAATTAACCCAACAACGGGCGCAACACGAATAACACCAACATTGTTGTTTTGTTTCTATAAACACAAACAACAAAAATCAAACTTCAAAAAAATATAGCAAACAACAAAATATCATAATTCACCCCAAAAAGAGAAAAGAAGAAATACCAAAAATTAGGATTTTATTCAAACTATATTTCAAATTGAAGCAACAAATATTAAAATTGTTAACCAATAATAGAAGAAAAGTTGGCTCAAGTTCCTCATTTTCTTCAAAATTAAAAAGGTCATAATTTTTTACCTGTGAAAGAAAAAAAGGGACAATGAAGAATTCGAAGCTGTTGTGGCCAAAGAGCAAGATTGTCACGTCGATTGACGATTGAAAATAAAAAAGAAACTCGAAGTCCAACTATTTATCGCCAGAGGTTGGAGTCACCGGGGATTGAAAGGAGAAATTTTCAGAACTATTGGTTGGGAGAAACTGTCTCGAGAGAGAGAGAGAGGAGAGACGGTTGATTTGGAAAGGAGAGGAGTGTGGGTTGATTTGTATTTTTGAAAATATTAGAAAGTTTTGAAAATACTAATCAAGTCCACAATTAACTTAATCAAGTTTTCTAATTATGTTTGACCCTTTAAGTTGGTTAATGTCACCAATCCTTCATTCAAGACTTAAATGACACATTTCCTTCAATTTTCTCTACTTTCTTGGAACTTTACAAACTTGTTTTTACACTTTCAAAGAGTATTAATTATAGGGTAAAATGAGAACATTTTAATCAATTTTATCTTGATTTAGTAAGTTGACAAGTAATTGAAGACATGTATTTTTAGTAAGGTAATCAACTTATATGGGATGAAGGGAGTAGTAATTAGTAGCAAGGATAAAATGAACATAAAATAGTAAATTATCAACTAATTTCTTAAACTGAACAAGTATTTTTGTAAAAATCATTTTCGGGCCCCAACTTTTCTTAAAACTCAAACTTTTTCCTCAACTTTGAACAATAATCACCCTCCCCCTTTTGCCATTTGTAATGTCCATTTTACCATTCTTATATTAAATATTTTTATGGAATACCTCTTTATATTATATATTAGTCAGGTGTACGTGTGTTGCACGTGTGTTTCATGTCGAGCCGTCAATTAATATAAAATATATAAAAAACGATAGTCACGTAAATAAAAGTTTATTTTCAAATGTCACATAACAGATAATAATAACAAAAACAACATATATTAATGTATTAGAAACTACAACAAAACAACATGATTAAACCTAATCTTTACACAAAAATCACAAACATTCATCTACCACTTGTAAATTATAATAAAATAATACGATAATCAAGATATCAGGACAATACAACTAAATCTAACTTTTATGCAAGAATTCCTCGAAGCCCGACTGGACATTCATCTACCACTTATATTAGATAGAAAAAACAACATTGACTAATAGAGTGGAAAGTAAAATAATCGAGATATTAGAATAATATAATTAAATCTAACTTTTTACACAAAAAAATTCTCAAAGTCAAATTGAACACTCTTCTACGAATATAAACTTGAATAAAACAGAAACAACAACAAATGATATGATAATTGAGATATTAGAACTATATGATTAAACCTAGCCTTTACATAAAAATTCATCAAAGCCCAATCAGACACTCGTTCATCTACAATATAGAATCAAAATTGATGAAACGTTATGGATGTTACTTATAAAAGTCCTTATATATATATATATATACACACACACACACACATATATATATACATACATATATATATATATATATATATATATATATATATATTAAAAGTGTGAAGCACTTTAGAAATATTCTTTGAACTTTTTGTCCTTCATTAGAAGTCCTTGTTTTAGACAAAATCATCTTTTCATTATTTTTCCTAATATTTAAGAATTAAAAATTAATTAAATATATTTATGGTAAAACCTTTGCTTATTAGAAATCATCAGAATTTCAATATTTATTCCTAATTAAGAGTTAAAAATTAATTAAATATATTTATGGTAAAATCTTTCCTTATTAGAAGTCATCAAAATTAATGACAACTGATACTTTTTTCAATAGTTTAAGAATTCTAAATCAACTAATTTGATTTTAAAAGGATTTGAAAAATCTAAAAATAAATATAAAATTAAAGAAAAATTTAAGAAGTATCAAATTTTTAAAAGTTTTAAGTATGTAATAAAAATGTAATCAATGATTTCGTAAAGATTTTACTTTAAAATAAAGAAAGATTTTGAATATATATATATATATAAATCAACTAATTTATATTTATATATATATATAATCGTAATACAAATAAGGTTCAAATTGATGCATCTCTCTTAGTCTGTGACAATAAGGGAAAGAGGTACATAAACACAAAAGTGATGACCCATCAACCACTTAGAACTGATAAAACATATTTGTGTATATGTTTATGCTTATATTATTATATTAAAGTTTGAAAGGTTTTTGATAAGTGATTTGAACTTTTACACTTTATTAAAAATCTCCGCACTAGATAATTTTAAATAATCAAACATTACATGTGTGAGGCACATGCGGTTGAACTAGTTGATGTGAAAGTGTTGACTATCATGATTTCTTACCTAGATCAAAATAAGGACTATTTTTAATGTTTATGTACGATTAGAACTTTTTACTGGTGGAATATAAAAATATTATAATTATAAAAAAAAAGAATCCCTTTAAAAGCAAATCATCCTTGTTCTGTTCTATTTTTTTTTTTGGTTTCCCATTCGATGTCTGGTACCTGCATTGGACTCTGACTAATTCAGATTCGTTCCAAGTAGGGAATCACTTGGGGGGTAAGCACTCCTTACCAAGGATTTTTCCATACCTAGAGCTCGAACCCGAGACCTCTGGTTAAGGAAGGAGGAGCCCCATCTGCTGCACCACATCCTTTGGTGTTTCTGTTTGAATTTTATTCCTGAAAAATTGGTCTTTATTACATACTGCATTATTTAATGGACTTCAACTTAAAAAAATATATTAATTAACGGACATTACCCTCTTAAAATGAATAATATAGATACGTTATAGGTATCCTAGCTATTGCATTATTCTTTTTTCCTTTGGATGGCTTTTTCTAAAATACATACATTTCAATAAGTTCCCTACTTCTTTGATAAAGGAAAAAAAGATTCCTACTTGTAATAACCTACTACAACCATTAACCTTTTTTTTTTTCTTCTTCTTCTTCTTCTTACAGTTTTATTTTTATACCATAAATAATTAAATAATAGTGTTTGCAACCAATTTGCATAATGCTGAAAATTAACTGCAAGCAAAAATAAAATAAATAAAAAGAATAATTTTATATAAATGAATTTTACGGGTACAATTCTGTTATTCTCTCCTAAGCTTTTTCGTGGTTCGAGGGCCTTTGTAGCATAATTCTCAAACTTCAAGATGATTCAAGCCTCCTAGAAATGCATTTAGATCTCCAGGAATTGTCGGACAACACTTCGTCTTATCAAGTTGATCTCTGGGCAAAACTCCGTTAGTCAATTCATTGAAGAGTTGTGTAGTCAATGCAGAAGATTCCTCCAATGCTTGTAGAATGACCCCAGAAAATTATGTAACCCTCTTATTTATAGTTGTAGGGGGTAGGCAGTCAAGTGTAAATAACCTCTTCTGCCTCATTCTGATTGGTTCATTCAGTTTTCAAGCTTATCACAAATGTTGCGTGACAAGGTTGCTTGTGATTGGCCAAAAATATGTCATTTGGGACACTTGGCAATGTTTTATTTGCTCTTGAAGTTGACTTGGATTGCCACATCATTTGAGTGAGTGGCCTTGTTTTAATGGTCTTTAATTTGACGGGGATGCCATGTCACTTGACACGTGGCGTGAGTTTGGGCCTCAGTGTGAGATGGACCTTGATGAGGAATAAAATAGGCCTATTATTTTTTATATCCCAAAATAATTTTAGACCCAATAAAATATGGATCGAATTTAAATTTTATATGAATTTGACCCAATAAATTTTACGTGTCTACAGATGCCCATTATTTCAAGGCTCGTTGAGGTGTTTGATTTGTTGGACCTATTAGAGACGAGATTTGAAGTATTTGTGGAGCCCCTTTTTTTGCAAGACGTGAGCATTTTATCAAAATATGACTCATCAAAGTCATCATAATTCGGGTATAATAACGTGAATTCCTTTCTTAGGAGTATAAATTCTGTTAAAACTAAATATATCCAAATAACGTAGGATCTAGGTATTAGTTTTATATCGAATTTTAATAGGATTGAATAATGTTTTATCTCACTTCAAAAAGGATTTGGAATTTAACTTATTTTGGACACTTGGACGTCTCAGTTCTTCATGAAGACAACTTGTTCAGTAGATTTCTTTTTGAAATCAAACTGGGGCCCTTCAGAGTCTATAAAAGGACATCACCACCCCAATAAGTCATTGTAATTCATCCGGAGCCGTAATTCAACTTGCGTTCTTCTTATCTTTTTGTTTTTTTTTCACAATTGAGATTCTGGGCACTTCGGGGCGTTTGTGGGAGAATCTCCATAATGCATCGTGGAGGTGTTTAAATCATGAACGGCTTGTAGTGTTGGAAATTAGACTCATTAGGATACGTTCTACATGAAAACGATGCTCATATTATCTCCAGATCTTCCCAAGTATCCTTTCAAAATCAAGCCTTCAATTCTGTTTCATCACTTTTTATTTGTTTTGTGCAGTCTCACAAAAATTCTCATATCTTGACTTAGGAACATCAAAATCAGGATTTATTTTTTGCGTTGGAAACAAGAATCTTATAGCTATGTATATCGTAGGAATCATAATAAGATTGCATCCGAATCGTCCCAGATATTTCTCCAAAATTGGTTTTCTAATCTTGATTCGCAAGTTTTATCAGTTTTGCACAGTGTCACGATAAATTTCATATTTCGATGTGGAGTATCAAAATTAGAAGGATTTTTTGCATTAGAAAGTAGACTCATAGAGCTATATCTATCTTGGGAATCACAATTAGATTGCATCTGAATCATTCCAGATATTTCCCCAAAATTGATCTTCTAATCTTGGTTTGCTAGTTTTATCAGCTTTGCGTAATGTCACGATAATTCCATACCTTGGCGTGGGAGTATCAAAATCAGAAGCAATTTTTTACATTGGAAAGTAGACTTGTAGATATACGTTATACGTGAAAACCACAGGCATAGAACTTTTATATTTTCTAAGGTAAATTTTTGAAGTTACAGCCTAAATCTTGCGATACTCCTTTTTTCCTTTAGCAGACTTACCATTTAATTTAATTTCTTTGGCAGGTCTTCAAACACAAAGAGGATATCTTCAGTACTTTGATAATATGGTGAACTTCCATGATCAAATAACACCGTATCCTCTACTTGAAATAGAAAATGATGAATGATATTCTCTTACTAGTGTCCTCATCTTGAAATTTCATCCTCCGATAATAGGCGCCTTCCCGCTTGATAGAGGATCGCCTGACATATTCTTTCATCTAGACGAATGGTCGACTAAAGAAGAAATTGACATCCTTGACTTCAATAAGTTCATTAATACTACTTATTTTGTGTTGCATTCATCTACACATGACAAAGAATCTGCTGCTACATATCCCAAAGGCTCGAATAAGGGCCTTGCTATATAGAATTGTCCCCAATCAGGCCTTGGTAAGTTTCGGTATGTTATTTTCTATTGGGAATGGGGATAGGATGTCCTTAGTCGTAGGAAAGAGGTTCTGGAACAAACCAAGATTTACGATGTTGTTTTTGCCTCTTTATTTATGTACGACTTAATGAGAATGTTTTGTAGGCCTTTTGTGAACTTTGGCATTCCTCGACTAATACAATATGTGTCGGTATTGGTGAGATTTCTATTTCATCATGGGATATGCGTATGATTGGGGGCCTTTTAGTACATGGAACTTTCTTTGATGACTTCGTCCCTTCGACCCAAGAATTCACATAAATAGATCAGCAAGGGAAGTCGTTTTTGCCTATAACTTATGCTTACTTATTTTCAGCATTCTATCAGCTTTTAGATAGTGCATCTAAAGAGGTTTCTATCAGTGATTGGGTGAATTTTTTATTCAAAGGACTGGAGCGGTGAAAGGAACCTCCACCACGGGGCCCTAAACAATAAGCTAAACCAAAGTCAAATCACATTCCCAACGGCTACATTGATATATTATTTTTACCTCAAACAGAAGAAGTGAATGTCCCTTTTATTGAGTTAGGCGTGGAAGCGTCTCTTAGAGAAGAGACGAACTTGGTTGCTTTTCTTGCCTTCTCGATTTGCAAGTTTGTTCTTCCAATAAAGAAACTTGACCACATTCGTCCTAACGTCTTTAAGATTGCAAGTCTAATGGCTCATGGGGAGAGGTTTGCACTAGCAATTCTCATTTTGGCTAGTATCTATAGAGGCTTGACAGAGATCTCAACTTCAATAAACTTAGGTGCAGGCAACATAATTTTCCCCACACAATATGTCCGGATGTATTGGTGTGTATTTTAACTCTTACTATCAAGCATGTCATTACAATGGTGCTCGTATATGTAAGATTGTTAGGGGAAAGAATGGCTAGAAACTTTGATCTTTTTGGTGCAAGATGGTTATTTAAGGATGTTGATATCTGTAGGCTCCCCACCTTGGCCATGCGACAACTTAAGGAGTTGTTTATAGCAGACAAGGGAGAATTGTCTAGTTCTTAGAATGATTATTTCATTAGTCTTTATTTGAGATACGTTACCCTCAGGTGTGATGATCACTTTGTCATGGAGCCTTATAATCCCCATACATTCAGCCGACAGTTTGGATTTGTTCAAGACCTTCCTGGAAACTTCATCAAATGACCATATGATGGCACACTAAAAGAATTATCACAACCTTTAGACTCTTGCACCTGTCTTAGTAGTTCTTCAATCGTTAGTATATCACCACGTCCTGAAAGTCCTCTAATGACCCGTAGGTATGCAAATTGGTGGTATATTGGTCGAACAAACCTTTTTGGACAGAATAAAATTATCTTAAAAGTTCCCCTTAGACCATTGGAACAAGGTAAGTCTTCTACTTTATCCCTCATTAAGTTAAAGACGAGCCCGCTGTCTTCTAAGTTTTCACCTTCAAGGGGTAAGTTAGTGAAAATTGGAAAAGGATCAAGTCTTCCTTCATTAAAATTGAATAACACTCCTCCTGTGGCTTCAAACAAGACTCGCAAGTGAAACGACGATTCTACTTTTATTGAGACTAATACTGGAAAGATGTCAACCAAAATAGTACTCAAAGATAAGATTCTGCCTATCCACCTAGTTAATAAAGTTGTAGATGCTAATGGTGACACTATCTCAATGGAAGGAGATCAATACCAACATTGAAAGTGTAAAAGAAAGAAGGTAAAATACCAATCTAGCGAGTTTGTTGATTTGGACATTGCTACTATAGATAGAGAGGCATTTCTGTTAATGACCCTAGCTCCATTATGCCATTGCCTGAACTCGTAGAACAAGTAATATTACTTTCTTTCATTTAAAATAATAATAATAATACCACCTGCTAAAATTTCTGTTTTTGAAGCTGGATCTCCAAGGCATTTCTACCGATACGCTTAATGGCATTTTTATGGCGTTACGAGTCGAAGTTGCCTTGATACATCTTCTACTCCTATCAAAGAAGATTTGATAAATAACACAGAGGTTGTGGCTGCCCAAGCTAAGTTGCCTAAAGTTCATGGACCTTCATTGTGTTTATCGTCCTTTGTTGCCCCAAATTTTGAACCACAAGAGATGATCTCTACTTTTAAGAAGTCTTACATTCTTCAGATGTGTGGTGAATTACATGAATGGCTAACCATGTTCTCCGTTGAATCTTCAGACAACTTTTTAAAGTTGAAAAAGGGTGTGAACATGCTTATGGAGGAACTCAAAGGGATTAACGCCATCAATTTCTCTATTCTAGAAGGCTCTGTTAATACTTTTATAAAAACATTTGAGGAGTATGATGCTATGAAATCATCTTTATCCCTGAAAATAACTAAAAAAGAACCATCAAAAATTGCTCTCTGATGTGCAACAAAGTCGTGTTAATGCAAAAGAGGAAAACACCAAGGCGAGAGAGTGCATGGAGGATCTACAATCAAATCTTGCTAAGTTTGATGAAAAACTGAAGCTCTTGTGTACGAAGAGAGAGAAGACCATTTAATGCATAAAAGAGCAGAAAGAATAGTTGTCTAAAATCCAAGAGAAGATTATCACTTTCGAGGGCGAGCTTCATGCAATTAGAGAGAAACATCTATTATCTAAAGATGAAGTAGAGACACTATCCAAACTGAAAGAGGCGGTTGAGGCGAGTCGTCGGAAAATTCTGGAATTTTAACCTTTTCCATTGTTTAGATATTTTCTTAGGATTTTTTTTATTGCTTATTACGATGTAGTGACATTTTTGCCTTTGGTGCAATAAAAGTGACCTTTAGCTTTCATAGGAATTATTTCTCTTGAAATTCAAATATTGTTGCATCTGTTTTCTTTTTTTAAATGATCAAGCTAGATGAATTTTCCCCCAATCATGAATAAAATTTGGGCTTTGTTGACAACATGTATCAAAATCAAAACTGTTTCCAATTAACCGGAATTAATTGTTTTTGAAGTTAACCATGAATCTGTCCAATTTCATAGTTCTGCGCGGCTACGGTAGAAAATCCATAACTCGACGTACAAGTCTTTGAATTATGAACCATCTTTTTTCTTACAAAGCTAACACAAATAGGTACAACATCTGTAAAAATCAAGACCGTATCCTTTACGGATTTGTATATATTCATCATTGATCTCAGATCAGCTCAGTTCGAAACTTGTTGGTCTCTTTTGCAGCTTTGAGTGGATATAGTAGAAAATTCATAACTTGACGCAGAAGTCTTTGAATTATGAGATGTCTTTTTTGTTGCAAAGATAACAAAAATATCTACAACATATGTAAAAATCAATACCATATCCTTTACGTATTTGTACAAATTCATCATTGAAGTCAGTTTAGTTTGAAACCTGAGGGTCTCTTTCACAGTTTTGAGCGGCTATGGTAGAAAATTCATAACTTGACGCAGAAGCCTTTGAATCACAATCCGTCTTTTTTATTAAAAATATAACACCAAGAAATAACAAATATGTAAAAATCAAGACCATATTCTTTACAGAATTGTACTGATTCATCATTGAGTTCATCTTAGTTCAAAATCTGGCGATCTCTTTCGCAGCTTTGAGTGACTATGGTAGGAAATTCATAACTTGATGTAGGAGTCTTTAAATCATAAGCCGTATTTTTTGTTACAAAGATAACACCAAAATCTACGACATATGTAAAAGTCATGGTCAACACCTTTATGAATTTATTCAGATATGTCGTTGAAGCTCAGTTTAACCTTACTTATTTCTTCACCTTTGCACGTCCGTCGTAAACTAAGTGAAGAAACGTCTAATTCATGTGATATATATGTCACTTCAAGGTGTTATTATCGTTCTCAAGTAATGAAACACCCTTTTCCTTTTTTTTTAAACTCATATGACTGAACTTAGAGTAAAATAAAATACTCTAAGCTGCTTGCGTACCTAAGGAGAATCAAGTCATAACGTAGTTCAGGATGATGAGTTTAATTTTTTTTAAATTTTTTTTGTTCAGTTTCTTAGAGCCGTTCACATTTTAGTTTTTTTCTTTTTTATTCATTTTTTTAGAGCCGTTCACAGTTTAGACTCATGCAGGCCAGGAGTGACATGCGGTTTAAGCTTGTGCATTAAGGAGCATAAGCGACATTTATGGAAAGTACTGCTTCAGGAACTTGCCGTTGATGGACCAAATCTTACACCATCTTGATCGAAGATCTTTTAAGCACTACTTGAATATAATTATTTCATAACATATGGCCTATACCACTTAGACATAAACTTTTCACCGATGTGTTTGCTGAGGATTATGGGTCTTTGAATTGCTAAGACCAAGTCTTCTACTTGAAATGATCGCAGTCACACTATCTTGTTGAAACCTCTAGCAAGTCGAGCTTGATAACACTCCAACTTTTGTTGTGCTTCTAATCTCTTCTCGTCCAATGCCTCTAACTTTGCTAGATGAGGTTAAGCATTACTTTTAGTTGTAACACCTTCTTGGATCGCTATTCGTTAGCGATGGAATTTGTTGTTCTAGTGGAAAGACTGCTTTACATTATACACTAACGAATATGGAGTCGCTTAGGTAGCAGTTCTGTAGGTTGTTCAATATGCCCACAAAGCTTCACCAATTCTCTCATGCCAGTCTCTTTTATTTTTTGCAACTACTTTCTTCAATAGGTTACCAAGTATTTTATTAAAAGCATTGGCAAAACCATTGGCAGTTGCATTGTGCATTGAAGACTTATGCTGCTTAAAATTGAACATCTCGGACAAAGTCCTCATGACTTTTTTGTTGAAGGGTATTCCACTATCAGTAACTATGTATCTTGGTATGCCATACCTAAAGATGATGTTTGACTTGATAAAATCAATGATATTTTCTTTTTTTCCTTCTTTTAGTGGCATGGCTTTAGCCCATCTCGAGAAATAGTCGATAGCAGCTAAGATGTATATTTGGCCTTTTTACGACTTTAGGAGAGGTCCAACAACATCAAGTCCCCACGCGTCGAAAGTCCATGATGATATAGTTGGATGAATATGCTCTGGAGACTGATGTATAGAATTAGCATGGATTTGACATGCTTGACACCCTTTGGCATGCTCTAGAGAGTCTATCACCATTGTTGGCCAGTAGTAGCCTATTATTTTTATGCGAAAATAAACTTTAGGCCCTGATTGGTGTGCTTCACATATGCCAGAATATGCTTCCACCATTGTTTGTTGATCTTTTTCTTTGTTAAGACACCGCAAGAGTAACCCCTCAAAAGAATGATGAAATAAAATCTCCTCATAGAAGATGAACTATGGTGCCCTTCTCCTAATGTCTGCTCTTTTTTGTGGCTCCTCGGGTAGCCTTCCATGTTCGAGATACTCAGTTAGTGTTTTTCTCTAATATTCTTCTTCAACTACACGAACAGATGTATGGAGGCTTTCATCTAATTGTAGATCAACCGGGAATAACCCACCGATGACTCACTTGCACCTTTGTTGGCTCATTCTCTTTGAGTGCCATTGTCGTAGCTAAGTTAGTCAGAGTATCCACCATGTGATTTTCTTCTCTTGGGACGTGGTTTAGGAACACTTAATCAAACCTTTCAAGCAAACAAGTAGCGTATCGATGATATGGTATAAGATTTTCCTTCTTCACCTTATAACTTCCTAAAAGTTGATTTATGATCAACTTAGATTCACCATAGATATCCGATTGTGGAATATTCATATCCAATGCCATTTCAAGTCCAATAATTAAAGCTTGGTACTCTACAATGTCATTGGAATATGTTTCACACAGAAAAACTAAAAATGGCAAGATTAGTCTTTCTGGTGATATCAACACAACGCCTGTCCCATACCATCTTGACGTGTTGATCCATACAAGAGCATTGTCCATGCTGGAAGTTCTTCAGTAAATAATGTGTCTTCATTAGGAAAATCATCTGAAATCTCCCATTCTGCTAGAAGGGGGTGATCAGCGAGAAAATTAGCAAGTGTTTTCCCCTTCAAAGCCTTTTGAGGCGTGTATATGATCTCATATTGGTTAAACAATATAGACCATCTAGCTAGACGTCCTGAGAGAACTGGATGAGTTATTACATACTTCACAGGATTAGCTTGAAATGTTTCAAAATAATGCCTTAATTTCTTTATCGCATAAAGCAAAGCCAAACACATCTTCTCAGTGGGCGTATAATTTAACTCAGCTCCTATCAAAGTTAGACTTAGATAGTACAGTGTATGTTCTCTCTTAGATTTATTATCTTAAGCTAGCAGTGCCCCAAGTGATCGCTCTTATGATGTAATGTAGAATATCAATGGTCTCCCAGGAGTTGGTGCCCCTAATACAGGTGGATTCAACAAGTATCTTTTGATGATTTCAAAAGAATTTCAACATAATTGATACCAATAGAAAGGGGCATCTTTCTTCATTAGATGACTGAAGCGTTGACATAATCCAGCCAAGTTAGAGAAGAACCTCCAAATGAATGCCAAATTCCCTGTAGACTGTGGAGGTCTCTCAAGTTCTTTAGCTCCAGCATTTTTTGAATGACATCAATCTTTGTGGGATCAACATCGATTCCGAGGTGACGTACAATAAAGTAAAGAAACTTTCCTGAGGTAACTCCAAATGTGCATTTGAGTGGGTTCATTTCTAAGTCAAATTTTCTTAACCTCTCAAAAATAATATGAAGATCTTCAAGATGGTCATCCCTACACTTTGTCTTCAGCACCAAGTCGTCGATGTAGCATTCCACCTTCTTATGAAATGTATCATCAAAAATATTTTGCATTGCATGTTGGTAGGTGTCACCCACATTCTTTAGACCAAAAGGCATCACCTTGTAGAAATATACCCCCTTTTGGAGTTTGAAAGGCAGTGCATTCTTCATCTCTTGGAGATATTTTGATTTGGTTATATCTGGAAGACTCATCCATAAATGACATAGCTTCATGTCCATTCATCACATCAACCATGAGCTCTATGATTGGTATCGTAAAATCATCTTTCATACATGCCTTGTTCAAGTCTCAAAAATCAATGCAGACACGTATTAGGCCATTCTTCTTTTTGATAGGTGCAATATTTGAGATCCATGATAGGTATTTCACCTCTTGAATAAATTCATCTTCGATGAGCTTACTGACCTCTACTTTAATTTATGTTACTAACTCAGGGCGAAACACTTATTGTGACTGCTTTATAAGACGTTCCCCCATTTTGATCCCCAATTGATGAATAGCTACTTTAGGACTAAGGACTGGCATTTCTTTGTATGACTTGGCAAAGACATCTTTGTACTCGATCAATAACTTGAAGTAGTCCCTCTCTTTTTGCTGTGTAAGAAGTGCACTAACAAAGGTTGGGCGCAGATTATCCAACATACCTAGGTTTATCTCCTTGAGTTTATCTACAACCGATTGTACTCCATCCTCTAGTTGGGGGGTTCTTCTTGAACATCATCATCGTTTTTATCATGGTACAGATTTTCCTCCACCATTATATGATATGATGTATTGACTTCCTCTGGATCCTCTTTTGTTTCTCCAAGATGTTGGTTGGTGAAAATAGACTTTCTTTTCATGCGTGATGGGAAAGCACTATGAATTTCCTTGTCATCAACATCCCCAGAAAAATATTATTGTTCGTTCTCTAATAATATTTTTCTAGATGATGGTTTTTTTGTGGTTCCTAAGCTAAGAAAGACAGAGGCATTCGCAGCGATGACACCTCTTTCTACACAGTCAGAAGCTCCACTTCCATATTTGCCTCCTAATCTATCAAATTTAGAGACACAAGGTGTTGATTTTCCTATGCTGTCAAACACCGAGGTCTTTTATGGTGTTTTCGTGTCTCACCCTTCTTTTCCCCTTCTGCTGAGAATGGTGAGAATAAGTTAGTTCCTTTACCTTCCTAGCTAAAATTTGAAGAGGTTCTAGAAATTTGAATCCCATCTCAAACTTAAGAATGGAAACGTAATATACTTGCTTTCTCAACTTTATTTGGGATGTTGTTTGAGCTATACTAGTCTGGTCGGATTGGAGAAGTCATAACCTAATTTTTCAAGTAATGTGAAAGACTTTTGATCAAATTGACCTTTTATCTTTTCAACTAAGGTATCATTTCTTGACGACTCAAGAGTAATAGGTTGGATTTGTATGACTGGGACAGTCATACTCTTCTTCAAATCTTGAAACATTTCATGGCTTATTTCTTTTCTTAGATGGAGAACTTGTTAAGTACATGACTCTAGCAAGGGTTATTCCTCTCTTTGACGCTCAAGTGGAATATAGCGAAAGACTAAATGCTTCTTATCTGTCTTTGCTTTCATGTCTCCTTCAGATGATGAGAACTTAGGGTTGATTTTTTCAGTTCTTTCCTTAGACATCTTAACAACACCCGATTGCACCCCTATCTCTTGTTTTGAATTGACCTCAGGTGGGTTAGAGGGCATTGGTTTTTTCATATCTAATTCACAAGAATCCAAGTAGAATTTTCCATCTGCAAAGTACGCCTCTGTCTCAGTGAAAGGATTGATATCCGAATCAACCTTGATTACCTCACTATCCTTCATATACTTCATCCATTGATGCAAAGTAGATGTCACCATTCCATTTTCATGAAATCAGGGGTGTTGATACAAAAATCAGCCAACAATACAAGGAAACAAGATTCAATAACAATATAGAAACAACAATGCCCGCATGGCTTTACTGGAACAAGATGGACAGTAAAAAGATTACAACAAAATAGATAGATAGTTTGACATTCAATATCTAAACATCTAAGAACCCTAACATGTATCAAATAAGAGGACCTTAAGATCAATATATATCTACACCAAACTCTTACTTGGACCAAGAGGAACTCAAGCTCCTTAAGACTCAAGTTTCTAGCCAAAGAACAACATAAGTGAACTACACTAGTTGTAGTTTCGGGTAGCTCACAAGAATAGAGAGGGAGTGAAGTCTCAAAATTTTACAAGTATTAAATAAATGATAATAATGAACAAAAGACTAAAAATAACCCTAATATGTTCTTTTTATATTACATCACAAAATAAGTGCAAAATGACCATCTTGTCCTTGTTCTTGAAGGGAATTTGACCTCAAATTCAATGGTTTTTCATCCTTAACCGTGGCAATGGGAGAAATATCACATAAGTTGAAGGTGTCGTGCACTTGATATTCCAGAGGAAAGTTAATTTTGTATGCATTGTCATTGATCCTTTCAAGCACTTGAAAAGGACCATCACATTTTTACACTCGACATCAACTTGGTTTTCCTTTGTGATGGAAACCGGTCTTTTCTAAGGTGCACCCAAACCCAATCTCCCAATTCAAGAACAAGCCTTCTTCTCCCTTTTTTGGCTCTCTTAGAAATCTTTTGATTCTTCCTCTCAAGTCGTAGCCTCACTTTCTCATGTAATTTTTTCATGGCTTCGGCCCTCTTGCTTCCATCTAAGCTCATCATAAGATCACTTGGAAAAGGTGTTAGATCCAAAGGGGTAAGGAGGTTGAGGTCGTATACACACTCAAAGGGTGTCATACCCATACTTAAATATATAACACAATTTTAAGCAAATTCAACCAAGGGTAGGTGATCCTCCCTAGAAGTCATTTTACCTTTAAGCATTGAACGTAGCATGGAACCCAAGGTTCTATTTACTACTTCCGTTTGGCCATCAGTTTATGGGTGGAAAGAGGTGGAAAATAACAAATTTGTACCAAGTCTATCCCACATCGACCTCCAAAAGTGACTAAGGAACTTACAGTCTCTATCACTTACAATGGCCCTTGGAACACCATGCAATTTGACAATATTTTCAACAAATAAAGAGGCCACACTAGATGCATCTTCACTTTTAGAGCATAGAATGAAGTGTGCCATCTTAGAAAACCAATCAACCACAAAAATAATACTATTCCCTACCTCTTCTAGTCCTTGGAAATTCTAACAGAAAATCCATAGATATATCAAGCTAAGGATGTAAAAGAGTGGGAAGCAGGGTATAAAAACCTTGAGGGAGGAGCCGAGACTTAGAACTCCTAAAATCCATACATTGGCCATAAATTTTAGCAACATCTTTGTGCACCTTAGGCCAATAGAATTGTTCCTCAAGATTTCGAGGGATTTCTCAACCCCAAAGTGTACCATTAGACCACTATCATGTTCTTCTCTTACAAATAGCTCTATCCAAGAACTAAAAGTCACACACAACTATCTTCCTTTAAACAAGTAGTTGTCAAACTTGGAATAAGGATTTGAACCCCCATCCGTAAGCCACTTCTCCCTACCCAATTCTTGGTATTCCCTAAAAATTGGAGTAAAGTGAGGGTCCTTGGGGTACAATGATTTTAGGCTTTCAAATCCCAATAATTTAGAAGACAAGGTTGAAACAAGTACATGTTTCCTAGATAATGCGTTGGCAACCACATTTTCCTTACCCTTTTTGTATTTAGTAACACAAGGAAAGGTTTCTAGGAATTTAATCCACTTATCATGCCATTTGTTGAGCTTGTCTTGGGTCCAAAGGTATTTCAAGAATTCATGGTCCGTTCGTATCCCGAATTCTTTGGGCCAGAAGTAGTGTTTCCAATTACCCAAAGCTCTAATCAAAGCATATAACTTTAGATCATAAGTGGAATAAATTAGTGTAACGCTACGAGTTTGTACCCTGGACGATACACGGTGCTTACGACCTCGAAGGAACACAAGCTAACCCATGATTAATATCTGCTGTGAGCACTGAATAATCACATGGTAATAATAATAATAATATTGAAACAAATGTGAAAATTAGGCTAAAGTTGCCATAAGGTTCACAACTTAAAACAAATACTAAATACTGATAGATGAATATTGAAAACTAAATATCTATCTAAAATTCTCTAATCTGAAAGCCTTTAACTGTCTGAATATGGAGTTGATGGGAAAAACCCCCAACGAACTCCGTCTACTGAATATGTTGAACTACTAAAATATTGAAAGATAACATCGTCCTCATACTATGAGGACTCACCACTAAATCTGCTACTTATAATCCGAGCTGCTAAGTATGGTTAGGAGCCCATGCGTCTGAACCTATGATATAAGACATCATAGTGCAAAAGAAAAGTATACGTCAATACTTTGAATATATTGGTATGCTAAGTGAGGTAGGATGATATGCATGGTTTCATATGCATGAACAATAACTGGTTGAGTAACATGATCATAACTTAATGAGAGTACATGCATGAATACATAAATTGTAATCGAGGTCATGATAACACCGAATACTGAGTTATGAATACTGATTAATTGATATCTGAGTTTACTGAGACTGTATTACTGATAGTAGAATGACTGATAGCAGAATGACTATTTCTAGCAATCCTAATTCTGAAGAACTAAGAAAAGTTCTACACTGAGTTGGATGACTATATCTGATAGTCCTAAATTTGTAGAACTAAACTGAGTTTTGTACTGAGACTGAAACTGAAATTGAAACTATGGGAGGTAGTCATCTAATCGACATGCCCCAAATCTAAGCTAATAGGGGTCCAACGTGTGACCCAGTTGGAATGATGTCAATATCGTGCCATCGGTACTGACATTGGCTATGTGGATCCACTAAATTGGGTACTATATTTCCCCAAAGGACAAAGAGTGTCAAGCCTGAACTGATGGGTGACCCCTGTGAGAAAGTCAAGCCTAAACTGATGGGTGACTTCTCATATCCTATGCTAGTTGCGTAGTTCTAGAGTACAGGGACTGCAACTAACGACTCTACCTATCTGACGGGAAATCCATCATCTCTACACTCGCTCGGTGCTGAATCCTACTCCCAACTAAATAGACACTGAACTGATTTCTAGACTGCACTAGGCTTGACTAAATTGTTACTGATCATGATGTCTAACTGAACTAAGTTCACTGATTTTCATTGACTAACAGAATACTACTGAGTTCTATTAACTGACTGGGTTTACTTGAGGTCTGAACTGAATACTGAACTAAAATTATGACTGATTACTGAGTACTACTATTCATGACACTACTGAGACTATTCTATAACTATTGTATCTCTAGATAAACAGCTAGATTTTCGGGTATTGAATACACCCAGGACTCGATAACATGAAAAGTAAATCATACCATAACTTGAAAAGCATAACCATGTGCACTTGTTCCTAACTCATTCATAGAGACATTTTATCAAACACTTGTAAGATATAAACTTACACATAAGCTAGCATGACATGATTTTTCTCTTTTAGTTCACATGAGCAATTCATCAAGCACTTGGGGAAACATAATCTATGCACATGATACTAAGCAACATGTAGGCATCATAATTTCAAATCCTAATTTACAATTTCAAGGATTCAACATGAATTCACATGATACTACACACATGATAAATAATTTCACATGAAACTTATAATAACCCATGGATTAGAAATTCAATTAACATACAAATCACGAATACATTAAAAATCCAACATGGAATTCGCAAATTCATCTAACTTATAGTTTAAAAGAGTTTCTTGAACTCCAAGGGTGGAAGGAAATCCTTGGATGAACATTTCTCATACCTTGGTACTTGATGTAATGAAGGTTAATGGTGAGTTCTTGAGTCTTAAATTTGAAATCAAAGGCTCTAGGGTTTGTTCTTGAGAGCAATTTGTGATGAATGAATGAATTTTCCCTAGGAATGACTTAATTTCATGTTTTGGGGGATGAATAAGGTGGGAAAATGACCAAATTACCCCTGAGAATGCAGCTTTTTAATTACTAAAAATGTACCCAGCGACACATAAATCGATGCACCGTATCAATGGGGTCAATGCGATGGCCGGTGCAACGTATCGAGTTCGTATCGACTCACTAGAATTTGGCACTGCGAGCTGAGGAAAATATTTATCGACGTGATAGCTGATGCGGTGCATCGAGATCATATCGATCCACTATTTTGCATTTCCAAATGTACCTCAAACGATGTTCAAAAATTCTAAAACTCGTTCGAGAACACCTATTAACGTATCTGATCATGAACCAACCTAGAATTCGATATTTTAAGGTTATAAGGATCGTAAAAATAGGATCGCCAACTTATGAAGGCTAAATAAATTCTAAGTGCAAACACTTAGCTGAAATTTCTAAGTCTGGGACCCCTTTTCTAGCATTAACGGACTGAATTAAGCTTAGGATTTTGTGGGCTCTTACAACATCTCCCCCTTGGGAACATTCATCCTCAAATAAGACTGACTAAGCTGAGAATACTAAGAGATTGAACTTGCTTATCGAGCGTGCATAACTGAAACATGGTCTCATGACTGAATTCTGGAGACGTGACACATGACTGAGTTATGTCATGAAGATATGCATGATATGAGGATGCTATACAACTGGATCGATATCAAATTTATAAGGAAGACCTGAAAATGGAACTGGGTAAGTTCAAGGAAAGACTGTCACCTTGAGCTGAGTCTGAGTTTGAGGAGAAGAGATGAGGATACTTGGCTGCATATCGTCTTCTACTTCCCAAGTAGCTCCCTCAACGGACTGATTCTGCCAAAGAACTTTGACTAGGGGGACTTCTTTGTTCCTCAATCTGCGGATCTGATAATTAAGAATTTCGACTGGAACCTCTTCGTAAGAGAGACTATTCTGAACTTAAACCCTCTATAGGGACTACAACTATTGGCTCACCTAGGCATTTCTTTAGCAAGGAGACATGAAACACTAGATGGATTAAAGTTAAGTCTGAAGGCAACTCAAGCTCGTAGGCTACCTTTCCAAAATAACTAAGAATTCAGTAAGGACCGATATATCGGGGACTGAGTTCCCCCTTCTTACCAAACCTTTTCACTCCTTTCATAAGAGAGATTTTCAAATACATAAAATCCCCAATCTTAAACTTGAGCTCCTTTCTGCCCACATCGGCATACAATTTCTGTCGGCTCTGAGTTGTGTTAAGCCTTTCCCTGATCAACTAAACTTTTTCTAAGGTATTAAATACCAAGTCAGGACCTACCACTGCAGCCTCACCCACTTCAAACCAACCAATGAGAGATCTATATCTCCTCCCGTAGAGTGCCTCAAACAGAGCCATATGAATACTGGAACGGTAACTGTTATTATACGCAAGGGCAAGTGGTCATCCCGACTACCCTTAAAGCCAATAGCACACGCCCATAGCATATCTTTCTAAGTCTAAATGGTCCTTTCTGCTTGCCCATCTATCTAAGGATAGAAGGTTGTACTGAGGTGAACTTGGGTACTAAGACCCTTTTGGAAGGCTTTCCAGAAATAAGAGATAAACTGCTACCTCTATCTGAAATAATGGATAACGAAACTCCGTGTAATCTAACCAACTCTCTAACATAGAGCTTGGCATAATCCTCGGCTAGATAAGAGGTATGGACTGGTAAGAAATAAGCTGACTTAGTCATCCTGTCTACAATAATCCATATGGAATCATGCTGACGACGAGTACGATGCAAACCCATTACAAAGTCCATGTTCATTTCTTCCCATTTCTATGTGGGATTACTAAACTTCTGCATGGACCCGCTAGGCTTTTGGTTCTCAATCTTAACCTGCTAACACGTCGACCACTTGGCTATAAACTCAGCAATGTCTCTCTTCATCCAAATCCACCAATAGACTTCCCACAAGTCGCGATATGTCTTGGTGGCGCCTGGATGAATCGAGTAGCATAAACCATGCGCTTCTGCGAGAATCCGCTGCCTCAAGTCATCTATGCCTGACACACATAGCAGACCCTGGCAACATAACACACCATCTACCCCTTTGGAGAAAACCTCTACTTTTTAATCTTTGACTAACTCTTTCAACTTGACTAGACTGGGAACTCTATCCTGCTTTTCCTTTACCTCTAAAACCAGAGATGATTTTGAACTACTCTGCACCCATATATTACCTTCTGCTGAATTGACTAAGCGAACACCTAGCCGGTCAAGATGATTAACTTTTTGAACTAACTTCTTCTTATCATCTTTCACGTAAGCAACACTGCCCATAGACATCCGACTGAGAGCATGAACGACTATATTGGCCTTGCCCAGATGATATAGAACACTCATGTCGTAGTCTTTCAGCAACTCCAACCACCTTCTTTGACAGAAGTTTAGGTCTTTATAAGAGAACACATACTGCAAGCTCTTATGGTCAGTGAACACATCAACGTGCACTCTATACAAATAGTGCCTCCAAATCTTTAAGGGAAATACTACAACTGCTAACTCAAGCTCATGAGTGGGATAGTTTTTTTCATAGGTCTTAAGCTGTCTAGAGGCATAGGCTATGACCTTACCTCTTTGCATCAAAACATACCCCAAACCAACTCTGGAAGCATCACAGTACACCATAAATCCGTCTGAACCATTTAGTAGAGCCAAAATTGGGGATATAGTGAGTCAAGTCTTCAACTCCTGAAAACTTTTCTCACAAGAATTTGACCAAGGGAATTTGACTTTCTTCCAAGTCAATCTGGACATAGGAGATGCAATAAATGAAAATCCCTCAACAAATCATCGGTAATAGCCAGCTAACCCCAAGAAGCTCCTGATATCTGATGGAGAGATGGGTTTGGGCCAGTTTCTCACTGCTTTGGTATTTTAGGAATCAACCCTAATTCTATCACCGGAAATGATATGGCCAAGGAAAGCTACTGACCTTAGCTAAAATTTGCACTTACTGAATTTGGAGAACTACTGATGGTTTTTGAGAGTCTGTAATACTATTCTGAGATGTTCTGCATAATCATGCTCACTGTAGGAGTAGACAAGAATGTCATCAATGAAGACTATGACAAACATATCCAAGTACTGCTTGAACACATGATTCATCAAGTCCATAAAAGCTGCTGGGGCATTGGTAAGACTAAATGACATGACTAAGAATTCTAAGTGACAATACTGAGCTCTGAAGGCTGTCTTCAAAATATCATATTCTCTGACTCTGAGCTGATGATAACCTGATCTGAAGTCTATCTTAGAAAAGTAACTGGCACCCTGAAGTTGGTCAAATAAGTCATCAATTCTGGGAAGTGGATACTTGTTCTTCACCATGACTTTATTTAGCTGATGGTAGTGAATGCACATTCTGAAAGAACCGTCTTTCTTACGCATGAATAGAACTGGTGCACCCTATAGGGATACACTGGGTCCAATGAATCCCTTATCTAGGAGATCCTATAACTGTTCCTATAACTCCTTAAGTTCTGCTGGAGCTATTCTGTATGGTGGGATAGAGATAGGCTGAGTATCTGGAAGAAGGTCAATTTCAAAGTCAATTTCCCTTTTGGGAGGAACTCCGAGAAGATTTTCAAGAAACACATCTGGGAATTCACATGCTACTGACACTGATTCAAGATTAGCGGTATCTAAACTAGAGTGCTGAACTTGAACAAAATGATAGACACATCTCTTAGATATCATTCTTCTCTCGGTAAGAAACAAGCTGACCCCTAAGTGCTGAAGTACTACCCCTCCACTCGAGGACAGGTTCATTTGGAAACTAAAATTGGACAATTTTATTTCTGCAGTCAACTGAGGCATAGTATGAATAAAGCCAATCCATGTCGAGAATGACATCAAAATCTGTCATCTCTAATTCTACTAAGTCTGCTGAAGTGACTTTTTGAGATACCATAATCGGACAGTTCCTGTATACCCATCGGGCTATGATAGATTTACCCACTGGGGTAGAGACTAAAAAAGCCTCTACTAAAATTTTGGAACTGACTTTGAAGTCAACAGCTATATAAGGAGTCATAAAGGACAAAGAAGCTCCTGGATCTAGTAAAGCATAAATATGTAAATGATAAACTTGTAACGTACCAGTGACCATATCAGGAGAACTTTCCTGATCCTGTCAAGACTGAAGTGCGTATAATCTATTTGGATGCTGACCACTGGTAGCAATGGAAGCGGCACCCTACTGAGTTGGGCGACCGGTTGGAACTGATGACTGATGAGACTGGCCCTGTTGGCGCAACTCCTTACCTTTTTGAGAAATTACCCAACACTCTTGAATTCGATGGCCTAGCTTGCCACACCTGAAGCACACCTCATTGTTAGCTCTACACTCACCCTAATGGTATCTACCACATTTTTGACATAGAGGATTTGTACGGGCACTGTTAACACTACCTTGGGACTTAGAGCCTGGTGCCCTACCCCTATTATCATTTCTAAATTTGGGTACTGGGGCACTGGATGAAGAGGGTGCTGGGGATGAAGACCTATGATAAAACTGAGGACAGTTACCACCTTCTAACCTAGGCTGAGCAAAGTTAAAGCTACCTATTCTAGCTCTTTTGTCCTCTCTCTCTTTCTCTTTATTCTTAGCCTCTTCTATTTGTTGAGCATGGACCATTAGCATAGATATGTTCATCTTCTTAATCAGCATTATGGTCCTACACTCTTTGACCACACTATTAGACACACCTAGAACAAACTTACTCATCTTAGATCTGTTATCTGCTACCACGTGAAGGGCATATCTGTCTAACTGAGTAAACTTGAAAGGATACTCTTGTACTATCATATTGCCCTGCTTCAGATTTATAAACTTCAAAACTCTAGCTTTCCTCAACTCCAATGGGAATAACATATCAAAGAAAGCAGCGACAAACTTCTTTCATTCTATGGGCCCTGTATCTGCGGCCCTTTCTGCCTTCCACTATTTGAACCATGAGTGAGCCACATCCTACAACTGATATACAACTAACTCAACACTCTTACTAGCCATCACCCCTATAATATCTGTAACCTTCTGCACCTAATCAAGAAATTCCTATAGGTCCTCATCTGACTTAGACCCGATAAAAGATGGAGGGTTCATTCGGGTGAAGCAAATTCTAGCTGCAGCAGTATTAGCCATTAGGTTGGCCGAAATGGTAGCTGGCAATTTATTTTGGGTTGCTCCTAAATTGGCTAGAGTGGTAAATACAGCCCTGAATTTCTCATGGGAAACATACTCGTCCAGAGGATCTGCCTGAACAGGCTGAGGGGTTGGCTAATTTCCTGTTCTTCTTTCATTCTTCTTAGGAGGTATGTTCTGTAAACAGAAAGAAGAAAAGGATTAGACTGAGAGTTTAAATTGAGCTTATGCTCACTCACAGGATATGAATACTGAAATAAGGAAAACTTTTCCAAAAATATCTCGTAGCCTCTTGTCCATAAGTGTGGCACGCTACACACCCATGCACAAGACTCTACTTGATGTGGCTTTCAGACTCCCTAGGAATTTATTGAAACTTAGGCTTTGATACCAAGTTTGTAATGCCCCAAATCTGTACCCCGAATGCTACACGGTGCTTATGACCCCGAAGGACCATAGGCTAACCCATGACTGATAGCTGATGTGAGCACTGAATAATCACATGGTAATAATAATAATACTGAAACAAATGTGAAAATTAGGCTGAAGTCGCCATAAGGTTCACAATAGAAAACAAATACTGAATACTAATAGATGAATACTGAAAACTAAATATCTGTCTCAAATACTCTAATCTGAAAGCCTCTAACTATCTGAATATGGAGTTGATGGGACAAGCTCCCAACTAATTCTGTCTACTGAATGTGTTGAACTACTGAAATACTAAAAGACAACATCATCCTCGAACTATGAGGATCCACCACTAAATCTGTTGCTGATAATCTAGGCTACTAAGTATGGTCAGAAGCCCGTGCAACTGAACCTATGAAATAAGACATCATAGTATAAAAAAATTATGTGTTGGTACTTTGAATGTATTGGTATGCTAAGTGACGTAGGCTGATATGCATGGGTTTATATGCATGAACAATAACTGGTTGAGTAACATAATCATAATTGAATGAGAGTACATGAATTAATACATAAACTGTAACTGAGGTCTTGATAACACTGAATACTAAGTTCTGAATACTAATTAATTGATATCTGAGTTTACTAAGAATGTATTACTGATAGCTGAATGACCATTTCTGCAAGTCTTAATTTTGAAGAACTGAGATGAGTTCTACACTGAGTTGGATGATTGTATCTGACAGTTCTGAATCTGTAAAACTGAACTAAGTTCTGTACTGAGACTAAAACTAAAACTAAAACTAAAACTGTGGGGGTAGTCATCTAACCGACATACCCCAAATCTGAGCTGATAGGGGTCCAACCTGTGACCCCAGTTGAAAGGGTGTTAATACCGTGCCACGGGTACTGACACTGCTATATAGATCCACTAAATTAGGTACTGTATTATCCCGAAGGACTAAGGGTGTCAAGCTTGAACTGACGGGTGACCCCTGCGAGAAAGTCAAGCCTAAATTGAAGGGTGACTTCTCGTATCCTATGCTGGCTACATAGTTCTGGAGTACAGGGACTGCTACTAATGACTCTACCTATCTGACGGGAAAGTTGTCATCCCTGCACTCGCTCGGTGTTGAATCCTACTCCCAACTGAATAGTCACTGAACTGATTTCTAAACTGCACTAGGCTTGACTAAATTATTACTGATCACGATGTCGAACTGAACTGAGTTCACTAAGTTCCATTGACTGACGAAATACTACTGAGTTCTATTAACTAACTGGGTTTACTTGAGGTCTGAACTGAATACTGAATGGAAATTGTGACTGATTTCTGAGTGCTACTGTTCATGACACTTCTGAGACTGTTCTATAACTATTGTAGCTCTAGCTAAACAACTAGATTTTTGGGTATTGAATACCCCCAGGACTCAATAGCATAAAAAGTAAAGCATACCATAACTAGAAAAGCATAACCATGTGCACTTGTTCCTAACTCATTCATAGAGACATTTTATCAAACACTTGTAAGATATAAACTTACGCATAAGCTAGCATGACATGATTTTTCCCTTTTAGTTCACATGAGCAATTTATTAAGCACTTGGGGAAATATAACCTATGCACGAGATACTAAGCAACATGTAGGCATTATAATTTCAAATCCCAATTTTCAATTTCAAGGGTTCAACATGAATTCACATGATACTACACACATGAAACTTGTAATAACCCATGGATTAGAAATCCAATTAACATCAAAATCACGAATACATTAAAAATCCAACATGTAATTCACAAAATCATCTAACTTATAGCTTAACAGAGTTTCTTGAACTCCAAGGGTGGAAGGAAACCCTTGGATGAACACTTCACATACCTTGGTACTTGAATTAATGAAGGTCAATGGTGAGTTTTTGAGTCTTGAATTTGAAATCAAAGGCCCTAGGGTTTGTTCTTGAGAGCAATTTGTAATGAATGAATGAATTTTTCGCACTAGGAATGACTTAATTTCATGTTTGTAGGGCTGAATAAGGAGGAAAAAAGACCCAATTACCCCTAAGAATGCGACTTTTTAATTACTGAAAAATGTACCCAGCGACACGCAGATCGACGCGATGGCCAGTGTGACGCATTGAGTTTGCATTGACTCACTAGAATCCTGAGGAAAATATTTATCGACGCGATAGGTGATGCGGCGCGTCGAAATCGCATTGATCCACTATTTTGGATTTCTAAATATGCCTCAAATGATGTTTAAAATTTCCAAAACTTATCCAAGAACACCTATTGACGTTCCTGATCATGAACCAAACTATAATTCAATATCTTAAGGTCGTAAGGATCATAAAAATAGGATTGCCAACTTATGAAAGCTAAATAAATTCTAAGTACAAAACTTAGCTGAAATTTCTAAGTCTAGGATACCTTTTCTAGCATTAACGGACTGAATTAAGCTTAGAATTTTGTGGGGTCTTACATTTAGAGTCGCTCCCTTGAGATTTTCACTCAATTAGGCAATGGGTTTGAGATTTTGCATCAAAAGGGCCCCTATACCTACCTTACTAGCATCACATTTAACTTCAAACATTTTATCAAAGTTGGGTAATTGCAACAAAGGTGCATAGATGAGCATAGCTTTCAAGGCTTCAAAGGCCTTAGCTTGTTCACCACTTCGCTCAAAAGGTTAGTCTTTTCTAATGGCCTCGGTCAAAGAGGCAAAAATGGTGCTAAACCCTTTGACAAACCGCCTATACAAACTAGCCAATCCATGGAAACTTTGGACTTCACTAATGGATTATGGAGTTGGCTAATTTTTAATATCGTATATCTTGGATTCATCTACTTCAACCCCTCTTGAACTAATCTTTCTTCCCTTAGGATCACATTCTGTCAGTTTAGACATTTATTGGCTTTAAGTCACCAACCTTGACACTTGAAACATTGGAACCCTTTAGGATTAGGATACATACGAACTTCTTTCCTTGGAGTATATTTGTGGATTGTTTTGGGATCGAGAAGCCTTGTATTGGCGGGTTGGTCCTTGTTCTTGGGCTAACCCAAGGAATATTAAGTCGTCTCTTTGTTTCTATGCCAACCCAAGGGTGTTTGTCCCTTTTCCTTGTATGTCGACCTCTCTTTTAGTTTTCTTTCTATCTCAAGTGCCACTTGAAAAATGCCATCAATGATATCAAACTTGTGGAGATTCAAGTGAGTGGAGATTTCCTTGCACAACCCAACCTTGAACCTGATGATGTCATGACCAACTTGTTCTCCCTGATGATCAATCTTCAACATGAGTAGTTGGAACTCGTCATAGTAGGCCATAACACTTTTTCTCCCTTGCCTCAAATTATATAGCTTGGAAAGGAGCTTGTTTCTATAGCTCTCGGGTAGGTATCTTTGTCTCATGAGATAGCTCAATCTAAACAAAGGTAGTGGCTGCCCATCAACCAATTCATTACCAAATCGGCTTGACATATTCCCACCAAATGTTAGCATAACCCTCAAAATAAGCCATGGTATAGTACTTTTCTTTTCCTCAGAAAGTTCATTGACTTGGAAGATTTTGTCACAACATGATTCCCACGCAAGGTAGGCCTCGGGGTCACTTTTTTATTTGAATATTGGAAGATTTAATTTGATGGTATTGATGCCTACATCTTTCTCTTGGTGATGATTCACTTATTGGTTCCATGGACCAACTCTTCCCCCATGCCCTTGTTATCCCCTTTGATCTATACGGCCTCCTCTTATCTCTTCCTCCCTTATAAAAGCATCATCATACACTTCATACCCTTCATATTCCTCTCTACCATATTTCTCAAAGTGGACGGATTGGTTTTGGTTAAGTGGAACTTGGTTTCGAGGAATTGGATTTAGTGGCGGTGGTGGTCTTTAGTTGTGTGGAGCTTGGAAAGGAGGGTTTGGATTTAGCGTAGGTAATTGACTACCAAGTTCTTCTTATAGTACTTGAAGATATTGTGAATGAAAAGGCCTATTGAATTCTCGATTTTGGGGGTAGGGAGTAGCTTCGATTACGGCATTTACCGGTGGTTTAAGTGGATTGAGCATTAGATGTGAGGTTTCAGGGGAGAAAGTGTTTTGGTCATGTCCACTTGAAGAAACATGGTAGTGTAGAGGAGGAGTAGGGCGGGAAATCCTTTGAATCTCCACATGTTCCAACCACCCACTCGTGGTTGTCACTTCCCCTTTCAATGTGTTACATCCCCCTTCACCGAAGACACATCCGTTTCTAACTTCCCAAGACTCACTTGTATTTTTTCAAAGTTCGGTTGAGGCCCTCAATAGAAGACATGAGGATATTGGTATCATTGTTGCCCATAGTTAGGGAAGTTGTTCCCTCCATTGCAATGTAGCTAAGAAAACACCTACAAAACAATAACAAGTTAGCTAAAAAATAACCTCACCACTCTCCCACACTTTGGTTACCTCACACTTAGCTCCACAAGTGTTGTAAGTTGTCTAGAAACCCATGAGTATTCAAGGGATGAATATACTCTTGTGCAGAGTATATTCTTGTTTGAAGACTCAAACAATTCTCATAGGACTTTAACCAAGAGTTACAACAAATTCAAAAGATAAAAGCACTCAAGAAAATGTAGACACGAACAACAGATTCAAGGACTAATTGACAACCTAGTAGGAGTTTACTAGTTCGTTTATTAGTTCTAGGATCAATTAACATAACCAAGGATCAACAATTAGAAACCAAGAATCCAAATTTGAGCTTAAAGTTGATGTGTGAACAGTACAATGATGATAAGGCAGTCCACAATTGGCTTCGATTCTACACAAATTTTATTCACCAATTTAGAGTTTTTGTCAATTCACAATTTGGAATGGATGAGATTGGTATTGGAGGGGAAGCACAAGTCTTAGAGATTTTTTCATATTCAAACACAAACAGTGAGACTTTACTTGTACTACTTCCTCAAAACAAGGTCTTCAGAATATGAAAAAGTGGTTGAAAATTGGTAGTCAAGTCTATGAGTGATGTGATCAAATCCTTTAACCAACAAGCTTTACAACTCTATTTGAACCCTTTTTAGATCTATTATGCATTTTATGTTAGTCAATATAGTATAAGATGTGAAGAACAACAAGAACACAACAATAACTTTTCAAAAACAACAACAATTCAACCAACGTTCCACACCAAGATTCAACAACAAGTCACAACACATGGCCAAACTTCAAGTTCACAACAACAACATCAACTATATAAGCTCAAACTTTAGATTTAGACACTTTTAGTGTTAGTGAGAAAGAAAACAACACTATAAACACTCGAGACAAATAAAATACTACTAGATCTAGTCACAACCTTCAGCCAAGACACTTCAAGAACACAATCAATTCTTGGCCAAGATTTAACAACACAATGTTACTACTTTTGGTAAGATCTTCCCAAGATTTGATTTTTTTGGAACAAAATCAAGACTTGATATTTGATACCAAATGATACAAAAATCATCCAACGACACAAGGAAACAAGATTCAATAACAATATAGAAACAACAATGCCCGCATGGCTTTACTGGAACAAGATGGACAGTAAAAAGATTACAACAAAATAGATAGATAGTTTGACATTCAATATCTAAACATCTAAGAACCCTAACATGTATCAAATAAGAGGACCTTAAGATCAATAGATATCTACACCAAACTCTTACTTGGACCAAGAGGAACTCAAGCTCCTTAAGACTCAAGTTTCTAGACAAAGAACAACATAAGTGAACTACACTAGTTGTAGTTTCGGGTAGCTCACAAGAATAGAGAGAGAGTGAAGTCTCAAAATTTTACAAGTATTAAATCAATGATAATAATGAACAAAAGACTAAAAATAACCCTAATATGTTCTTTTTATATTACATCACAAAATAAGTGCAAAATGACCATCTTGTCCTTGTTCTTTGGAGTGTAAGTTTATTACACTTCAAAGTCCCTCTTCACACTTCAAAATATGTAATCTCTTAGAAGAATTAATAACACACTCACGCACGGCCATATTCATGAATATGCCTTGGAGTTTTTGTAACTCCCAAGCTTGACTACGTGTGAATGGTTTTGAGCTTGGTATACCCATATCAGGCATCCAAGAAACAAGTTGTATGAGGTATTGGCGTCTACGGAGTGGATCAAAATGTTTGATTTTATTTTACCAATGGACAATTCTACAAAAATCTTTCTCATGGCTCTCTGCCCTTCTTGATTGAAACCTTAGATTGTTAGATTACTTTTGTATAGTTCATCAATAGAGATTTCAAGCTTTTGAGCACTGTCTTTGGCATGATATTAAATGTTGAACCATCATCGATCAGAATGCGATTGAGATGTCATTCTCAAATAGCTCCTACGATAAAAAAAAGGCCGATTATGCATTTTGGAACCTAACAACAAGTCACCATATGTGAAGGAAATTACAGCAAAACATGGTGCAACTATTGGCTTAACATGACATTCTTGTTCTATTGTTAGATGATGCTCTTGTTTGCTTCCTTGGGTTCTTCTATGCTGGAAATTACATGTGTCACCCTGACTTAGCTATCTTCAAGGATTTTTTTTTGGAAAAAATTCATGCAACGTGATAGGTCTTCGGGCCTTCCGTGATAAGAAACCATTAATCCTCTTGCTATCATTAAACATATAACTTTTTGATGGTCGTAGCTCATCCATATTATCCCCCTTTACTTTTTGCTTAAGAAGTTGTATTCTTGGGACCGCTTGATGTCTTCTTTTCTTATGAGAAACCAGAGTCCAACCTCCATTCTTATCATCTTCAGAATTATCGTCTAGATCTATCGGACCTTCTAAAGTTCTTCTTGGAACATCAATTTCAACTGGCTTGAGTTTCTCGAATCGCAAAGAGACAATGCTTCGCATAGTCTACGACATGGAGCATTTTTGTCGATCGACAATACTAGCATGATTTGCATCCATGGTTTTTTCCATGTCAATGATGATTTTCCCTTCACTACTAGTGTCATGATTTTCTCCTTCAAGACGAAGTATTTCCCCATCGGGTGGCCAATGACGTGATGAAACTTGCAGTACTTGGGATCATTAACCCTATTAATTTCCTTGGGGCCTCATTGATTTAGGAAGATTGATGACTTTCTTGGATAACAACTCATCAAGGATCATAGGTACGTCTGAATCAAAAAATGGATAAGCCTTTACTTCTAACTCTTTTAAAGTTGGGCGACATTTTTCTTCCCTCACCTATTGCCTGGGGGTTTCGTCTTCTTTTACTTTTTACTTTGTCGTGAACTTCACAGAAATCGCTTTCACCCCCATGGATTCTTTAGTCTGGATCTTTGACGTTGCACCTTTCTTGAATTCCTTTTTTTTGTAAGATCAATAAAAGGAAACGTCTTCCCATGACTTGTGATGCTTAACTCCATGCCATGTGCTCGTGTAGCAAGTTTTTCAAATATTCGTGGCTTGATTCCTTGTAGTATGTGTAGAAGGCCCCAATGCATTCCTTGAATGCATATTTCTACAATAGATATTTTAGAAAGGTGGTGGTCTTTGCAGTCTAGACTCAACGATCTCCAATGATTAATGTAATCTACCACAGGCTCCTCCTTTCTTTGCTTAGTGCAAGTCAACTCTATCATACTAACAGTTCGTTAAGTACTGTAAAATCAATTAAGAAATTCCTTTTCAAGCGGCTCCCAACTATCAATTAATTCGTGCTCTAGGTTGATATACCAGTCGAATGTGTTCCCTTTTAATGCACGGATAAATTGTTTTACCAGTAGGTCGCCATTTGTTCCGGCATTGCTATAAATTTCGACAAAGTGGGCAATGTATCGGGTCGGGTTTTCCTTGCCATCAAATTGCTGGAACTTTAGTGGTTGATAGTTCGTTGGCATGGGTAGACAATCAATTCGCCTTGTGTAAGGTTTGGAGTAATAGAACGAACTTTGTGGTACTCCGCCATATTGAGCTCTGATAGAGTTAGTTATCATGTCTTACAATTGTTGAACAAACAAAGCTGTAAATGAAGTAGACTACCTCTCTTTTGAGATTTGGTATTTCTAGGTGACTCATCGACATTCTTATTTTGCAGAGTAAAGCCGGGTGGATAAGCAGGGTCGTGGCTCGATTCTCCAGGGGTGAAGGACTCCAACTTGTTCATCAGTTGAGCGATTTGAAGATCTTTATCCTCAATAGATTTCTTTAAAACTCAATGGTTTGTTCCATTATTGAGAACTTCTTATCCATATCAATTGCGTCAGCCATCAAGGTGTTGACCTTTTTTTAAACTGGAGAATCAGTCGAATCTTCAAATTCATTAAAATTGACGCCAGTCTGAGATAATTCATCACATAGCAAGGATGTCAAATTGCCTCCAAGAGTTGCAGTTTCAGCCACCATATTAGATTTGCTCTTTTTTGCCTTATATAAAGAGGTGAAGTATTCACATCCGTCCCAACCACTGGTCTTAAATTTGCACCGAGTGAGTGGACCAATATGGCTAAGCTCATCTAACAAAGTTCTTGCATGAGGCATCTTTAGTATTTTTAAAGTACAAAGTAGTAGTTGAATTTGATTTGCAGGAAGAAGAGATGGAGAGCAGAACTGGTCCCACTGGGCGTGTCAAAATTTATTTGCAATAAATTTTTGTAGTGCTGAAAATTAACTGCAAGCAAAAATAAAATAAACAAAAAAAATAATTTTATATAAATGAATTTTGTGGGTACAATTTTGTTATTCTCTCGATTCTTCTCTCCTAAGCTTTTCCGTGGTTTGAGGGCCTTTTGTAGTATAATTCTCAAACTTTAGGATGATTCAAGCCTCCTAGAAATGCATTTGGATCTCCAGGAATTGTCGGACAACACTTCGTCTTATCGAGTTGATCTCTAGGAAAAACTCTGTTAGTCAATTCTTTGAAGAGTTGTGTAGTCAATGCAGAAGCTTCCTTCAATGCTTGCAGAATAACCCCAAAAAATTATGTAACCCTCTTATTTATAGTTGTAGGGGGTAGACAGTCTAAGTGTAATAACCTCTTCTACCTCATTCTAATTGGTCCATTCAATATTCAAGTTTATCACAAAAATTATGTGACAAGGTTGCTTGTGATTGGCAAAAACATGTCATTTGGGAAACTTGGAGATGTTTATTGGCTCTTGAACTTGACTTGGATTGCCACATCATTTGAGTATGTGGCCTTGTATTGTTGGTCTTTAATTTGACTGGGATGCCACATCACTTGACATGTGGCGTGAGTTTGGGCCTCAATGTGATATGGATCTTAACGAGGAATAAAATTGGCTTATTATTTTTACAGCCCAAAATAATTTTAGACCCAATAAAATATGGATCAAATTCAAATTTTATATGAATTTGACCCAATAAATTTTACGTGACTCCAAATAAATGATAATTTTATCTACTACAGAGATTTTTAATGAAAGTCAAAAAGTTCAAATCACTTTTCTAAGGGTCTTCATACTTTTAATATATTATAGATTATAGATTATAGATGTAGATATAGACAATTTTTTTTAACGTACATATTTATAACTTTTTTTTTAAGTTCATTAACTTATAAGTAGAATAATATTTTATAAATTTGTCACAAAATTTAAAGTTAATTTTATGATTTTTATTTCAATATTATATGCATTAAACGTGTGTATATGTATGTATATACATGTGCGTATTTTTTTTGTCTTTCCCCATTCTCTTATTCCATGCGTTTTATATTACTTGCCCTTCTGGGTATGACACACCCCTTTAAAAAACTTTAATTAGAGTGTATTTTACTAAACTAATCTTATTAATAACTAGTTTAGCCGCACGAGCCTTGCAAAGATAACTTTTGATTATTTAAAATTAGACGATTTTGTCTATTACAAAGGTTTTTAATGAAGCGAAGAAAGGTTCGAATCATATATTTTATTGTTAGCACATGTATATTTTACCACCAGAAGTTTCAAGTGGTTAATGGATCATTACTTTTGCATTTGTCATGTAGTACCTTTTTTTCTTGTTGTTGGAGGTTAAGAGAGACGCATCGATTTGAACCATATTTATAGTACGACTTTTTTTTCAATATTTATTTTTAAAGTTAATTCCTTAAAAAATCTTTGATTACTTACTTAAAACTCTTACAAATTTGGTATTACTTATATTTTTCTTATTCTAATACTTTCATATTTATTTCTAAACTTTTCAGGTCTTTTTAAAATTACCTTTAGTTGATTTAGAATTCTTAGACTAATGAAAAAGGTATTAATTGTCACTAATTCTAATGACTTCTAATAAGAAAATATTTACTATAATTATTTACTTAGTTTTCAAACTCTTAACTATTAGGAAAATGGTGATAAAATGATTTTATCTAAAGCAGGGACTTTAATGAAGGACAAAAGGCAAATAATATTTCTACGGTCCTTCACACTTTTTATATATTATAGATTATAGATTATAGATATAGATAAATATAAATATAAATATAAATATAAATATAAATATAAATATAAGTATAAGCATAAATATAAATATAAATATAAATATAAATATAAATATAAATATAAATATAAATGTGTATCAAACAGCCATGGTGAGGTGATGGCAATTTATATGCTACTGCCATTCTCTTTCCATAAAAGTTAATTAACGGAAAGAAAAATATATGAAAAGAAAATATATGCTGGTGTCATTTCATTATGTAATTTTCAAGTAAATTTGATAAAACAATTAAGGTGAAGTGTAAAACATTAAAAAAAAAATGCAACGTACACGCGGAGCCCATGAAACAATAAAATTAGGAGTCCTTTTTGCACGTAAAATTTACTTACACTATTCATAATATTTTCTTTCATACTATATATTTTAGGACTTTAAAGTTGCAAATAAGTTAATTTTAAATTATTAATTGCATATGAATCATCAAAAATAAAAATCACAAAATATTTATCAATTAACATTTATCTATTAAGAATACATTGTTAATTATTAACTTTTCAATTAACAGTTATTATCAAGGATATATGATAATTTATTTATCGTAAACTTCAAAAATATACTAAATTTTTAAGAACTTACCTCAAATCACACATAATTCTTTTTTCTTAATCATAGATGCTATCAAGATTTCATTGAATAAGAAAATTCTATATATAAACTTGTTTTCCCCTACATATGTTTTGAAACCTGCAAAAATAAAAACAAAAGAAAGAAGTAAGTGAATTGAAAATCAAATAAATAAGGCAAAATGACCTTCTGGACCACTAGACTATGTCAGTTTTATAAGTTGGACACTTTTACTTACATATTTGTCATCTGCACCCTTGAACCCATCAAAAAGCAATATTTTGCACCCTTTGACCGTTGACTTTGCCTATGTGGCAAGGTCATGGTGATTAGGATAAAGAGAGTGTAGCCACTCGCCTGAGGTGCGAGTGGGGGTCAATTTTTGACCAATTTTACATTAAAATAAGTAAAAAAATAAAAAATATTAATTTTTTTTTAAAAAGAGTCCTTTTTTTTCATCCATCTTTTTAAATTTAAAAATATTTTTAAAAATTTAAAAAATAAAATAAAAATAATTTAAAAATATTTTTAAAAATTTTAAAAAAATAAAAATATATTTTTCCCTCCCCACCCCAGCCCATCCCCAACCCTACACCCCACCCAGCCACATCCCACCTCACCCCCAGCCTACCCACCCTACCCCAACACCCGTCCATCCCTTCCCCACCTCCACCCCGGCCCGTCCTCACCCCCCACACCCTACCCAACCCCATCCCACCCCACCCCAATCTTTCCACCCCACCCTGCCCCATCCCCACCCCCTCACACCTCTCTAGCCCCGTCCAGCCCCTCCCCACCCCACCGCCAGCCCCCATACCTCTCCCAGCCTCATCCCCACCCCAGCCCCTTCCAGCCCCCCCACCCCAACACTCTTCCAGCCCCCCCTCCCCCACACGTTCACTTTTTATTTTTTTATTTTAATTTTTCCTCTCAATTCAATTCTTTTTATTTTTTAATTAAAATTTAAATTTGAAATCTTTTTATTTTTTGGGGATTAAAATTTAAATTTAAATTTAAATTGAAAGTGAGTGATAGTGAATATTGAAAAAAAATAGTGAATTTCGCATGCAAAAATTAAAATTTTTGTGAATTTGTTAAAAATATTCAAATTTAAAAAACAAAAATTTATTATGTTTGTATATATGAATTTGTAGTTAAAAATTTAAATTAGTTGGAGAAGAATTTAAATTATTTGGAATGGATTTGATGTTTAATTTGTGAGAAAAAAATAAAAACATGATTATTCAAATTTTTCTACAATTTATAAATTTTTCTTATTTAATTAAATTAATTTTAATATTTAATTTATTATGTAGCATTTTAAAAATGACTTGGAATTTAATGTAGTATTTTTTATTTATTTTTCAAATGACGTGGCAGATGATGTGGCAGGCGTGGCAACTGACATGACAGCTGGCGTGGAGGAGAGTATGTTACACTCACCAAAAAAGGGTTTAACATGTTGTTTTTTAGTGGGTTCAGGGGTCCAGATGACAAACATGTAAGTGTCCAACTTACAAAACCGACATAGTACAGGGGTCCAGAAGGTCATTTTGCCAATAAAGAAAGACAAAAAGGATGATGGCAATGAACGCAATAATATGACTCGAATCAAAATCAAAATAAGAAGAGAACTAAAAATAGAATAAGCCAATGTTTACGTTTCTTGTAAAATTTGATTGAAAATACTACTTAAATAGAGTTGTAAAAGTTCTTTTTATATAAGGTGAAATTTTAATTGATTTAGAAGTATTAAATATTATGATTTCTTATCTAGTAAGGACTTTAATTAATTTCTAAAATATAAATAATGTATAATTGACTTATTTTTTTAAAAAGTCCCAACCTAAATAATGTATAATATTAACTTAATTAAAAACAATAATCCCAAAACATCTTTGATTTAAAAAAAAAAATCTAAAAAAGGAGACATAAAAAGCATTTTTGTAAAATAAATAAATCAAGTCCTAATTCTACACAAAACAAAAACAATATACATCACAAATAGTAGTAACAGGTATTATACTAATATTTGGGCAACTTTACAAAAACTAAAAATTTAGTTGGTTTCAAACTATTACTTTGCTAAGGGTCTTCACACTTTTAATATATTGTAGATGTAGATGTAAATGTAGCTTTATAGATTTTTGAAATCTTCTTAAAATCAAATTTAGTTGATTCAGAATTCTTAAACTAATGAAAAAAATATCAGTTGTCATTAATTCTGATGACTTCTAATAAGGAACTGTTTTATCATAAATATATTTAATTAATTTACAACTATTAAATATTAGAAAAAATAGTGAAAAGATGATTTTGTCTAAAACAAAAATCTTTAATGAGGGTAAAAATTTCAAATGATATTTTAAGGCCCTTCACACTTTTAATATATTATTGATATTTTGAAACTTTAAATTTGACTACTATTACTTGTAATACTCCGTATTCTCCCCAGTTCAATTCAGCTCAGAACGGGCGCACTAGAGACTTAGGACCTGAAGTTTTAGCTAAGTGTTGGAGACTTAGTCTCATTTTTGGTCTCGAAACTTTATGACTTTATTTTTGACCTTTCCGACCTTGAAATGTAAATTTTTAAGTTGTTTCAGGATCGGGGTAGTCCATAGTACCTCTTGGGTGACTTTCGGAATTTTTGGAGAAGGTTTGGGGCATGTTTAAATGGCCAAAACAGAATGTCAACGCGATATGGACGCGTCGCATTGGTGGTCACATCGAGGAGGGCAACACGTCGCAGTGAGCGATGCACCGTGCCACTTATCTCATCGATGCCCAGTTTTTTGTTGTTAAATGACGGGTCCATGGGGGTATTTGAGGCATTTACCCTCACTGAAATCCACCCAAAACATAATAATTTGAGCCCCAAATAGCATAGATACTTTGTTATTCAACTTTTTCCTCTCTAAGAACAAAACCCTAGCTCTAAGAAATCAAGAACAATTTCATTACTCCTTCTCCAAAAAAGTCAATAATCCAAGCTTTCGGGTTCAAGAACTTCAAGAAAAAGCTTCAAGAACACCATTAGAGATTTAAAAGTTCAAACTTTTACATTCAATTAATCCACCAAGGTATGTGGGGTTATTAACAAGGATACTCCTTTCATTCTTGTGCCCAAAACTAGTTTTAAAGATGAATTTACATGAATTGCAATTAGGGTTCATATCCAAAGTATCTTGTTTTGAGGTTTGGATTTATAAAGTGATTGAAGTATAGAAGTCCACATTTGTCTTGATTTAAAGAATTCTCTTTTATGATTTGAACACCATGAGTATAATTTGAGACATTGATTACAGATTTCCAACTGAGTTTAAGCATGATATTGTGATTTTGATTTCATTATCTTAATATTGTTGAAGTATTTTAAGAAGTATATTGAGCATAATATTTTGCTATGAATTTGCATGAGTTTAAAGCATGGGTTTTAAGCCCTAAGATTAAGTATTGATATTTAAAGAAGACCACGATTTTAAGTCTCTTTGATGATTGTTTACTAAGATTTAAGAAAGAATTGATCTTTTGACCCTAAGCTAAGATAAGGAATCCACATTATTTATATAGTTTGTGATTAAAATAAAGAAGCATAATTGGTTTTCATTATAAACCCTTGTGCTATTTTAAGGTGTATTTCCTAAAGTCTAAGCGAAAGTATGGGAGTAGTATTTAACACCGAGTTGGGTATGATTCCAAGGTCACATGCCCCAGAACTACGTGCCACCATAGGATTAAGATTAAGTGCCCATAGTGGGCTAAGTCAGTGATCACTTGAGATAAGGTTATACTCCTTGGCAAGAGTACGACACCTCTCCCCAACGTGAGGTTTTCCCCTTACGGGAACATTGGATATCATGATAGCTCACATGGTGTATGTCGGTTGGAAGAACCTCCCAAAGTCCCTAAATTCTAAAACAAATTGTCAGAACAGTTTTGAGGAAACTAAGTGTAAAGGCTCACAAATTTACTCAGATATTGTCTTACCTAAGACTTCAGTTATCAGATTTCAACTTTAAGTTTTTACCTTGATAAAGGTGAGCCCTTTTCACTTAGCCTGCATGATTTAAAGAACAGACTTGGAGTACAGTTTTATTGGAACTAAGTGTGGTGGCTCACAAGAATTTCTTTTATACTTTATCACTTATGATCTATCATTTGTCAGTTTTGATCATTCAGGCCAAGGTGAGTCACTCACATTCAGCATGCAGTTATGAAAGTTTATTTGAATTATTGAATTATTATTTTACTTATGCATTCACCCCCATATGCTCAGTATATTCCAAAAGTACTGATCCACATATACGTCTATGTGCTACATTGTTTAATAATGTAGGTTCAGGTGCTCAGCTCCAGCAACGAGATTAATCTCGAGCATCTCTGTTTACGTCCTAATAGTTGGTGAGTCCTCATAGTACGAGGACCCAGTTATTCAGATTTTCAACTTTATGCAGTATTTGATTAGTTGCTTTCAGTTCAGATCAAGTCTGCTGGGGGTCTGTCCCAGTGGCTCTTTAGTTGTTGGCAGCAGAGGCTTGTCAGACTGCTAGTTATATTTCAGATTTCAAGTATTAGTTGTCTAGACTGTTTAGTTAAATACTTTCATACATTATGTTCAGTTAAACTCAACCCAGTTAAGACGGTAAATTCAGTATTTCATATGCCTAAGTTATCTTTATTATGAGATCCAAAATTAGAAGAAGTCTCAAAGGGTTAGCTTGGAGCTACTCGTAGTCCTGAGCACCATGTGACATCTCGGGATCCATTTTCGGGGCGTAACATTACTCTATGTGGTTATATAAAAAAATTTAAAAAATTATTAAAAATTCTCCCGATTTCATAAATTGGACAAAAAATTAAAGAAGATCTTACAGAGCGAGACTTTGCTGCAAAACTCACCATCCATAGCCACACTTTACAATATTACCATTTATAGCCGTTGTATTCAGTTTTACTCAATATATAGCTGCAAAAAAATATGACTACATCGAATACAAGCCAAGAATGATGACGAAAACATCATAACCTTGCATTGTATTTGTATTTACCATTATTTTTTTTATTTCATTTTGTTCTCTTTTTTGATTTTTTTTTACTTTTTTTATTTTTTTTCTATTTTCGTTTTCTTTTTTCTTTTTCGATTCTTTCTTTATTTTTTGTATTTTTTTCTTTTTCATGTTTTTTCTTTTCTTCTTATTTTCTTTTATATTTTTATTTTTTTCCTTAGTTTTGTTTCTTTCTTTTTGTTCTTTTTTTTTTCTATCTCTATCTTCTATTTTTCTTTTCTTTTTTTGTTCTTCTTTTTTCTTTTCGATTCTCTTTTTTTTGTACCTTTTTCTTTTCTTTTCTTTTCTATCTTATATTTGTTGTATTTTCAAAAAATATGACTACTCGAGTACAAGTCACGAATAATAATAAAACTACTATAATTATTTATCGTATTTGTATTCATATCATCATTTATATTTTTTTATCCATTGACACAATTATATTTGTATTGACATTTTATAGTTCACGCTTGTTTGTGTGTGTGTGTATATATATATATATTATATATATATATATATATATATATATATATATATTATAGTTTGCATTTGTATTTGTATTTTATAGTTCGCACTTGTATTTATGTTTTTGTGTTTGCTAGTTCGTACCATCATTTATGTTTTATACAATTCACACTTGTTTTTTAAAGAATTATTTTGTATTTGTATTTTATAATTGACTGGACATTGTATTTATATTTTGTGGTTATATTTTATTTGTATTTGTGTATTATTTTTATCGATGCACTTGTATTTTTAAAAAAGGGACAATACTCACAAAAATACCTGAAATTTGATCGAATTTTTAGTTGAGCATACTGAACTTTGCGAGGGTCCTATTACCCTCTAGACTTTTTAAAAGTGGAATTATTACCCCTCTCTATACCCAGATTTGGCTGCCGAAGGTGTGACACACGCGTCCTTTCTTATCCATTTTCATTATTTTCACCATTACAGACATATTACTCCTACAAACAACATTGGTAATACTACAATACAAATTTCACCATTTTTTCACCAAATTCTTGATTCTTCATTCTTGAAATTTGACTTTTATTTAGTTCATTAAGAAAATCTTTTCCCAAATTTTAAATTCAAATCGAAAATTCCCTTCAATAATTTTATTCAAATCGCAAACAAAGGGTCCCAAAATAACTAAGCATTATCCCTATCAAAGCTCCACATCTCCAATATTTTCTTGGTCCTCTCCTTCATTGCATAAACATGTTCCCTAAGCTTCCAATTCCTCTCCTGCGGATCCTCCACTAATCTCAATATCAAGTTCTCCACAAATTTCATTATGAATCCCATCCTTTCTCCTTTTCCCGATTGATTACAAATCCCAAATCAAACACTAATCATATGTATATAAGTTAAAATACAAATAGATATAATACCTAATAAATCACAATTCATACAGTAAAAGCTCAATTTTGCTAAGGTGGTGGTTGTTGTTGCCGATGGTATTGCTGCCGACGGCAATGGTGGGTTGGTTGGTGGTGGCAATGGTGGATTAATTTTGCTATTTTTGATGGAATTTGAGAATACCCATTTGGTGTGTGTGTGTGTGTGTTGAAATTGGGTAAAATTGATGTAATTGAATTGAGTGTGTTGAAGATGACTCATTTGGTGTAGGTGCATATGTGTGATGAAATTATTTTTAATTCAACAATGGAGCACCAATTTAATTCCATTAAAGAGAAGAAAGAAAGAAGAAAGAAAGAGAAGAGAAAGAATGAAAAATAAATAAAAAATATAAAAATTTTAAAAGTCAACAAATTGAGGGGTTATTTGACAAAAAAAAAAGTTTTTAACGATTTTAATCACTCTCACGCGCTCAAGAGGCGTGATTACATGCACTTGTCAAAGTGGGCTGATATATGCCATTAAAATACAAAAAAAAAAGTCTAGGGGGTAATAGGACCCCTATAAAGTTCAGTATGTTCAACTGGAAATCTGATCAAACTTCAGGTATTTTTGTGAGTATTCTCCCTTTAAAGAAATATTTTGTATTTATATTTGTAAATTGATCGCATATTGTATTTTTATTGGTAATTTTATTTGTTTTATTTTTTTGTATTTGAATTTGTAGTTAACAAGATCATTTGTATTTTTAAACAATTGTAAAAGAATTTTTCTTTTTCTTTCTATGAATACTTGTATTTATAAAATGATAAATTATACAAAATCAAATATTACATTAGCATATCATGATACATGTTTATACAACTTGAACCATATGCATACAAAATGATACTTGCTCATATTTGAAATACAAGTACTAACCATACATTTATATTGAAAGACATATTGCATATTTATATATTTGAAACTCAAACAAATACAATTAATCCATATACTTTTTTTGTATATAAATACAAATGATAAATTATGCATATTCATGGTTAAACTATTCAAAAGAAATAGAAAAAATGGAAAAGAAAAAAGGAAAGAAAAAATGAAGAAAAAAAAACTGAAAAAGAAAAAAGAGGAGAGTAATAAAAAATAGAGAAAGTGAGAAAATAAATGAGAGAGGTTATGAATTATAATTAGCGATAATTAATAGGGAAGAAGAGGCTATAAATTGTAATTAATTGAAACTTAGGCTAAATAAGATAAATAGAGGTCTATGTTTGCTAAGCCATATAATTATCCCATAATTAAACACAATTATTTTTAGTATAGGTTAAGTAATATGAAACAGCGAAGAAGTTGTCTATTATCTATAAAAATAAACAAGTTTTGATGGTCATTAATGAAATATTACATAAATTATAGTTCGAAATAATGAGATAAGACACAAGTATCTCAAACTATAACCGAACTTGGCATGACACACCTAAAATTTACAGAATCTTATTACCACTTAAACTCATTTTTTTCTATATTTTTGTATTCCTTTTATACTGATATGTCAATATAGAAGGAACACAAAATTATTCTATTGGACAACTATTATTGAACCTATGGATTATATGTACTAAGGGGTTGTTTGGTTGGGAAATAATTATTTTAAAATAATTAATTCTGAGATTAGTTATTCCATCATGTATTTGAGATAACTTATCTCATCACTATGATGTAAATGATGAGATAAATAATCCTGATACTAACTAATACCTCCAATCAAAATTAAAATAAAATAATTATTTATTTTATACCAGAAATACTTATTCCTTATACCTTAGGCAAACAACCTCTCACAGAGTATATTTGACTGTTTTAAGGAAAAAGGCATCGTTTCCACTCCAAACTATACAAGAAAAGGCTAAGCCACATCTAAACTATCGAAGTGACCTATTACACACCTAAACTATATAAAAGTGATACTATTACCTCCCCGCGACACCCATGCCCAAGTTGAGTGCACTTCACTTGCCCTCTTGTGATGCCACGTGTCTAATCTAATTTTTCTATTTTATTAAAAACCTAACCCGACCCTATTACTCTTTTGACCCATCTAACCCGACCCAACCCAACTCTAATATTTTACCCTAATCTGATGAAAATGAAAGGTTAAACAAAAAGTCATCTGATGAGAGCAAAAATTGAAACCCGATAGAAGATTCACCTCTCTTTTCTTTTCATTTTTATTTAGCAAATTTAAACTCAATAGAAAATATAAACAATAATTTTGTTGTGTTTTTCGTTGTTGACAAGCAAAAATTATTTTTTATCTCTTTTCAGTTGAAGTTGATTCGATTGATTTCAACGAAGGTGGTACGATCTAGGATAAACACTAAGGGTTACAATCGTTTATGTAGGAACTACTAATTTTTAGTTAAAAGGTTAGCTTTTTTCTTTCCTAAATATAGTAGATCTAGGATTTATTATCATTCCTAAATTAGATCTAGGATTTTTTGAGTTAGGATTTTGCCGTCTTTAATATGTCCACATTAATTTATTTTAGTTTATTTAGATGCTCAATATGTGATAATATAACCCTTGACATTTATAATTGTCCGATTTTACTAGGGTTTTGACTAGGGTTTTGAATTAGGGGTTTTTGCTGTCTTTAATTTATCTTGAAAATTAACGTGTTATAGTTCGTTTATGTGCTTCAATGTATAACAATATGAGCTGTGAGGCTTTGTGATAAATAACCTGTGAGACTTGTAATTGTTGCATAAATACTATAATTTTTTGCTCGTGTACTGTGAGACTTGTATCTTTATTGTGTTTTTGTGCTCAATAATTTCAGGTTTGTAGAATGAGTTTTGAACTGATCACTTTGAGATTTTATCATAGTGGAGAACTTAATAAGGGTAAGGTGAAGGGAAAAAAAGAAAAAAGATATGAGGGTGGACAAGTTACTGAATTTTTAGATATTGATGTAGATAGGCTATCTTTTTTTGAATTTAGGGATTAGGTAAGGTATTTAGGGTATGATTCGGGACAATGCTTATTATATGGTAGACCGCCTATGTGTTCTAATTTAAAATAAATTAGGTCAGACAAGGACACAACTGAGATTTCAAATAAATTGGGTAATGGGCAAATTTTGGAAGCTTTTGTGTGTCACATGGTTGGTGAACCTGAGTTGGCCCCACTTTTTTTGGAATTTGTAAGTGATGGGAAAGGGCATGTGGATGGGGAAAGTTGTGTGTATTTTAATAGATACTGAAAATGACATTGGGAGTGTTGACAGGGCATCTAAAAATAGTGAAGATGTCCTTCCTTTTGACCAACCTACTGTTCATACTTCTTCTCCTCCTACTATTCAACCTACTGCTCATACTTCTTCTCCTCCTACTATTCAACCTACTGCTCATACTTCTTCTCCTCCTACTGTCCAACCTACTACTTATGTCTCTTCTCCTATAGTTGCTACTCCTAGTAGTTCTACTGATACTTCTAGTAGTTCTACTACTGCTCCTACTAATTCTATTGCTACTCCTAGTAATTCTAATGTTGCTCCTAGTAGTTCACATGTTGCACCTTATAAATCTGTCATAGATTCAAATATAGAATCTATTGATGGAGGTGTAGAGATTGGGAGTGATGTAGATAAATATGTAGATGAAGAGTTAAAAGGTCTTAGGAAAGAGAAGACGAAATGAAAGAGAAGAAAGAGGGAAGAGAGACCAGTAATTTTTGAACATGTTAAGTTAGGAACTGGAAGAAAAGGATTAGATACTGCCTATGATTAATCTGTATGTGGTGATAGAAATAATTTGGAGGGTAATTTAGCTTGTCATGAACCTTTTTACCTATCAGATGAAATTGCCAGCTTTGAAACTGATTCAGATGATGTAACTGATGAAAAAGATGAAGTGGAACAGGTTGAACATAGAGATAAGGATAGAAGAAGGAAAACGTTAATAGAGTTATATATAGTTCAGACTGTCAGAAAGTTGTGTGGGAGTTAGGACTAGTTTTTGAAAGTGTTAATGAATTTAGAGTTGCTGTTACTAAATATATTGCAATTGAAAAATGTGTTAATGAACCTACAAGGGTAAGGGTTAGGTATATAACTGGTTGTCCATGGCTTCTTTATGCTAGCATTGATTCTAGGTCCATGCACTTTGTTGTGAAGACCTACAATCTAGTTCATAAGTGTGATCCTATCAACAGGAACAAACTTTGTAATACCAAGTTCTTAGCTAGCCACTTCAATGAGAGGATAAAGGAACAACTAGACATTAGAATTTTTTAGTTTTAGCTGCTTATTAAGAAGGAAATGGATTTACATGTTGGAAGAACAGTGTGTAGGAGAGCCAAAAATAAGGTAATTGTAGAACTAATGGGTGACTATAATCAGGAATTTGAGAGACTTTTAGATTATAGAGATGAGTTGTTAAGATCAAACTCAAGTAGTACATGTGAAGTGAAGCTTCATGATGAAATATTTGAAGATGGTAGAAAAATATTTCAAGGCTTCTATATATGTTTTGATGAAATGAAGAAGTCCTTCCTAGATGGTTGTAGGAAGTGCATTGGCTTGGATGGATATTTTTTAAAAGGAGTGACAAAAGGGTAGTTATTAGTTGTTGTGTGTAAAGATGGTAACAATCAAACGTTTCCACTGGCATGGGCAGTGGTTGAGATTGAAAATAAGCACTTAGAGTTGGTTTATCAGGATTGTAAAAAAAAGATCTTCAGCTGGGAGATGGGACAGATATGACAGTGACAACAGACATGCAAAAGGTAAAAAATTGTTGTTTTTGCTTCTATTTTGTTTTTGTTTATGTTCATGTTGTAACTATTACTGTTTTTATTTTTCTTATAGGGATTAGGAATTGCTATAACTGAATATTTACCATGTGTTGAACATAGAATGTGTGCAAGGCATATCCTTGCAAATTGGTCAAAAGATGCTATATGTATAGGTAATGAGAAAAAAAGATATTTTTTGAGTTGTGCAAGATCTATATTTGAGGCTGAGCTTAGGGACAACATTAGTTATATGAAGATTTTGGAGTGGGGGTAGAGGAAATAAATACTAGATAAGTTGATGTATTTTAATCCAGAGAGATGGAGCAAAGTTTACTTTAACTTTGGAACAAATGTGATGTTATAGACAACAACAAGGCAGAATGTTTTAATGCATGGATATTAGGAGCTAGGCACAAGACAATAATTATAATGTTAGAGGAGATAAGGGTAAAAATGATGAAAAGAGTGGGACAGATGAGGAATTTTTATGATACTTGAATCAGTGACATTTCTCCAATGGCTATGAAAGTACTAAATGATAATACAGCAAGGTTTATGAAGTGCAACATAGAATAAAATTCTAATACAGGGTATGAGGTGTTTGATAGAGGATATAGGCATATTGTGGATCTTCCTAGACAATATTGTAGTTGTAGAGCATGGATGTTGAAGGGTATACCCTGTCCTCATGCAGTGGCTACTCTTCACTACGAAAAATCGGAACCAGTAAACTACATCTCTCACTGGTATAATAGAGAAACTTACATGAACACGTATAGTTTCTTCATTCAACCAGTTTTGAATATGAAGATGTGGCCACAATCACAGAATATCTCTGTTATGCCATCTTCTGTTAGGAAGATGCCAGGTAGGCCTAAAAAGAATAGAAAGAAAGAAGAAGGTGAAACTAAAAAGAAAACTGAAAATATGTCCAAGAGAGGGAATGAGATTTCATGTAGCACTTGCCATAGCGAGTGTTACAACAAAAGAAATGTCCAAAAGGTATAGCTGCTGCTGGAACTAATGCAAATCTCAGCCCAAGTTTATCTACTAGTGCAGTTCCAAGTGTAGGTCCAAGTGCAGTCCCAAGTGCAAGTCCAAGTGCAGCAGCACCTACTGTTGGAAAAGGGAGAGGTTTAACTGGAAGAGGAAGGGGTAGACCACCAAAGAATTCTACAGAAAAGGTATTTTATGTGTGCTATAAACTAATTATGTTTACCTTATACTAAATATCTTTTTTTCTTTGTTTTTAGTGTGCTGGCAGACCAAGAATGGTTAGAATGGGATTACTTCACACACAAAGTAGATGCACAATTCTTAATCTAAATTTACTACTACATTTACTGTTGGTTCCTTTACTATCTAAATTTTATTTACTATAATTTATATAAATGTTAACACTTTCTTCATTTAAGCGGCAGGAAATGCCTAGTGAGAGATTCAAAACTGCCAAGCCTTCAGCAGTTGTGACTGGAATTCTCGGATATACACCAAAAACTGGTGTGAAATAAAAAGAAAAAAAAGCTATGACCTCCAAGCAACTAAAAGAAATGAGAGGAAAAAAAACAAATGAAAACAAGGTCCAAGGCTGCACACTTGAGTCAAGAAAGCTCCAATGTTCAATCTCTATAAGAAGTTGGTGTAGACTGATAGTTTTTCTTGTATAAATGTCAACAGTTGTGACTACATTTAAGATTATGTTTTTGATAATTCACTGATGTTGGCAACTGAGTTGCCAGTTGTGACTGCATTTTAGACTACGTTTTTGGTAGTTTATTGATGTTGGCAGTTGTGACTGCTTTAAGAACAATTTATTGGTGGTAGCTTTGACTATATTTTGTAACTGTAATTAGTTTAACAGTCTGATATTTTTGTAAATATATTTGACAACAAGATGTAATTGCATTCATTTTTGGTTAATGATTATACGGCTGTAAGTTTATTGTTGCTGAAATTTTTATTTGTGCATGTGCAGCAACTGTGACTGCATTTATTAATGTTAAATTTTTATTTGTGTTTGTCCGTAGTTGTGAATGCATTTAGTGTTCTGATATTGCTGAAATTTGTGTTGTGGTGTTGCTGAAATTTGTGTTTGTGCTTGTACAGCAGTTGTGACTGCGTTTATTGTTGTGATGTTGTATACAAATTGCAACACAGAACCACAGAAAACAAAGACAAAACTATCAAGTTCAACCTTGCAATTTCATTACATAATAATTTAATTACACAACCTGGCAGTTTTGCCTAAGGTAACACCTAATAATTGATACAAATTTCAGCCCCTTAAAACATAGCAAAAACAAAGCAACTTAGTGTAACACCCTGCATTTCGGGCTAGAACGAAAACCATCGTTTCTATTCGTAGATGATCCAAAAGCCATAAATCCTATGAAAATTTGGCATGTTCATCAATCTTGTAGTTTGGGAACCTATTTGAGCATGAATTGAGATCATAGAGGTCCCCAAACTCAAGGACGAGTTAAAAGTTTTCCAATCGTTCGAGTTTGAGTGAGCGTCGAAACTTGGGTCAACTTCAATCAAAGATAACTTCTTGTATATGACTAAATGGGTGTCCTACTATATATCAAATGAAAGGTATTTGAGTCTTCTTTCCAACGATACCAATTTATCCAAAATTTGGTAATGGAGTAAAAAGTTATGACCATTTTACAGTGAGCTATCCGTACTGCCCAGGTGCGATGTCGAGGTTTGATGGACCATCGCACATGTGACGGACTGTCTCCCAGACCATCGTAACTGAGGTAGTAAGCCTGTTTTCTAGCCAAAATGTGATGGTATAAAGCGACGGTCCGTCCCAGGTGCGACGGTCCGTTACCCAAGCTGTCGCGGACCTCCGTTTAGCGATCTAAAGCCGTTTTAAAGGGGTTTTGGGGTCTTTTTACACCCTATTTAACCCCAAATTCGATCAATATATTCACCTTAACTCATCATTCATCCATAACATTAAAAACTCCTTCTTCACTCTCAAAATAGGATTAAATTAAGGATTTTCCCAAGAACAAGGAATCAAAAATCAAGCCTTAAGTCCAAGATCTCCAAGAAACAAATCAAGATCCGGGTTTCATCTATTAAGATCTGGGTTCCATCTTTCAGATCTGTTAATCTAAGGTATGTGTTACTACTCTAAAAATCTTAGGCATAAGTTTAAATATTTTATCAAGATTACAGATCCCCAATTACGATTTATGTGAAGTTTCGAAATGATTTTCGAAAAGTATGCATCATGGGACTGTTTTGATGAAAAAAATTATGGTCTTGAATCACTTTTCATGGGAATTGAATTATAACTATACGTGAATACTATCTCATGTATTTTTAAGATTTATTGAGAGCATGAGTATGAATTCCCTCTCTTGTTGCTAACTAAAGTTTATATATTCATTGTGAATGATTTGAAACACATGTTTTAAGATTTGAAAGTGATCTTCTCAAATATCATGGTGTTTGACATGGATTTTATATTTAATGAGAGGGAATTTCTTGTTACACTATATTCTTGCTTTAAGGGTAAAGAATCACATGTGATAGATTAAATTAACATGACCACCATATGTTTTGAATCTTGTAAAGAGAAAGTGTTCTTGAGGTTTCAAAGTGATGACTCTATTGTGATGTTATGAATCTTGGGTAGCCATGTGCATGTTTTGAATATGATGGGTTGTGAATGGATATGTTATTGACTTGCAAGTCGGGGTATGACGATACCCGGTGATAATATGCCCTTAATAGAAAAAGTATGGATATTTCAAAAGTAGGAAACATATTTGTTTCAAAGAACTAAAAGTTAGGCTTAAGAGAGCTAGTAGGTTACCCGAAGAAGGCGTTTGAGTGCAAGGGCTCATCGCTGAGAATCGCATTTGCCGATGCGGGATTTATGATGTTGTATCCTGTATGGAAGGATAATGAAAATACTTAGGACATCTCACATGGGGGGATTCCTACGGTGTGCTCACATGGGGGGTATCACTATCTCCAATCCTGGCGGCTACTTGGATTGGGGGCTTGGCCACCGAGTTAAGGGCGGATCTAATATAGCCCGTGGGATTACAGATTTGCAGGGTGTACTGACTAGCTCAGAAGAATAATAAAGAGTGGGTCAAGGTTGCGAAGAATTGTTTTGAAATTATTAAAGTATGCCCATGTATTTTACTTATGTACATGATCATTATTTTTATGAAAGGCTATCATCTATTTTGTATAAACACATGTATTTTGAGTTATTTCACATACCAGTACATTTGTATTGACCCCCTACCTCCTAGGGTCTAAAGCTCAGTTCAAAGGCCCTGCTAAATAGTAGAGTTTTCAGACAGCAGAGAAGTGTGCAGTTGGTAAGCCTTCTTTATTCCAGAAGGCCTGTGTTTTTCAGATTATGTTATTTATTTTGATTTAGGTCTACTGGGGGCCTTGTCCCAGTTTCAGACAGTTGTAATGTTCAGATGTAGTAGAGATTTCGCAGACTAGTTCAGATGTTGTTTAGTTGATATTGGATTTCATTCTTTATAGTAAATTTGAATCAGAGTATGACCATGTTTTCGTATTAGATTATAATTCTACATTTTCTTTTATTATATGAATATTGTGCATGATTATCAGATCGGATAGAGTAGGATGTCCGGGCCTTCATGGTTCGGGATGTCCGGGCCTTCATGGTTTGGGATGTCCGTCACGGCCAGGCCCTAGTTCGGATCATGACACTTAGTTTAGGGCAGCCTTCTTGGAGCTCCTTTCAAGAACATGAATTGAAATAGAAAACTAACACCCAAAATATATACGTAAATAAGAGTAGTCCAAAGTTGTTTTTCCCTTCTCTTAGACTTAGCCAACTTGATCTTCCATTTCTTCTCATTTGCCTTCATCATCTTCAAGTCATCGTGAAATTGTCCATTTGGAACTCTATTTTGTTCATGTCTATTTTGCTTTCCACAGATTTGGTTGTCCTAGTAGTCTTGTCATCAACTATTTTGTGTTCATAAAATCACAATTTGTCGAAGATTTAACTCTTTCCTCAAACTCCCCAATTCTTTCCAACAATTTAGGAATAACAAATTTGGATCGTTCATCAATAGAATCATCCTTCCAAAGCCAGAAATCGCATGATCTAGTATTCTAATATGAAAGCAATTAGATTCGTATATACTATTCATGATCAATATTTGAAGGGAAAACTCACTTACCCCATAGTAAGGACAAGTCCAATATCGTCTATCCGAATTTCTTGAGGTCCATGAAGTCATCAAAGGCAAAAGATGTCATATTTGCATCGAACCTCATCCAACTCATGATCTTCTTCTTGCTTACAAAGTTTACTAAAACTTATCTTAGCCATTAAAGTACCTTGATTAAGAAAACAAATTTTAAGAGAGGTTGAACAAACACTTAAGGAAGAAAAATTATCAAAATTGCAACAAAATTAAGACAAAATAATCATCAATATAGCAAAAAATCGAATGATTAAAAAGATTTAGTAGTCGTTTGGCCATGAAAATTACTTTTTCCGGAGTTGGAGTTGGAGTTGTGTTTGACCATGTCTTTTTGAAATTTTTTTTTTAGACTTTTGAAAAAATCTTTTTTAAATATAATTTTATGCACTCAACTTTTAAAAATTATCAAAATCACCCAACTACTAATTTACCTACTAACATACAACCAAATGTTGAGAAAATAATTTATATGTCTTCAATTGACAAAATAAATAACAACAAACTAATTATTATGATTGTTATTCTTCTAAAATTTGAATAAAAATATTACAAGCACGAGCTAAATAAGTTTATCTAACCATAATTGATTAAATAGAGAAAAATATATTTTGATAAATATGATTGATAGATATAAATATATTTTATATATTCTTAAATTTGTTGATAAAAATTCTTAATTATTTTCACTTGAATTAATTATTTTATTGAATTTGATCTTTTTAAAAAAATTACGGAATTTAGTTAATAAGAAGGATTTGTGTAAAAATTTAAAGATTGAAGTTATATGTAATAATAATGGGAGTTGAAATTGGAAGTGAAAAAAAGGGAAAACAACAAAAAGTCGTTTTCCATTTTCGAAATTTTATTCCCAAATTGTTTTTCAAAGTTTCATGGCCAAACACCATAATTTTCAACTCCGGAATTTTTTTTCGGAAAAAACGGAAAAATATCCATAGCCAAACGGGCCCTTAGTTACCAATTCTTCAAACAAATAATCTTCAATTTCGATTTTGAAAGACAAATTTAAAAATTAGGGTTCTTAGTTTGGAGCCCCAAATTAGCTTAAATAAGAATGGGATAGATCCGTGGTGTACTTTTAATGTTTTTAACCGTTTATTTTTGTTATTCAAAAGGCTGAATGCGCCTAAAATGAGTATAAGAAACACGCCTAAAATGAATATAAGAAATGCGCTTTAGAATGAGTTTCGCGGGAAGGTAATAATATCACTTTTATATAATTTAGGTGTATAATAGGTCACTTTAATTTAGGTATATAATAGATCACTTTAATAGTTTAAGTGTGACTTAACCTTTTATTGTATAGTTTAGAATGACGATTTCTTTTGTCACTGTTTTAATATGGAAAACGCACCGGGAAATCAAAGGACCATCCAGTTTAATTTAAAACCTTCTCCACTTCCTTTTTCGTCTTCTCCAACTCAACTAAGTTGCCGCCAGTTTACCCTCCCATTTTCCAGCAATGTCTCTCATCACTCCTCCTCCGGTTAATGTAATAATTTTCCTCTTCATCTCTCTATAACTTATGTCTCTGCAATTCCATTTGTTTTTAGCGGTCGTTTGGTAGAGCGCATTAGAAGATAACACATGGATTAGCATTACGTATTCCTAGGACCTTATTTGGTATACTTTTTCAGCATGTATATAACTAATAGGCATAATGCATAAACAGAACCTTTAACTTGACACCAAATTATAACTATGATCTTTTAACTTTATTAATGCACAAGTAGCGCTTTAACTATTTAAAAGCTTGACAAAAAACACTCTAATCCTGGCAAAATGTATGTATACACTCAAAACCACGCGCGTTAGAGTTAGAATTAGAGTGTTTTTTTTGTTCAGTTTTTCTATAGTTAAAAAGAGCCTATTTGTGCACTTACGAAGTTAAAAGGTGATACTTATAATGTGTCTTTTTTATTAGATGGCAACATGTGAGTGAATTACTAATACACGTAGGAGCGATTGAGATTTACGCATGTAAGTTACTGAATTGGAGTGTATTTTTGTTCAGCTTTTATATAGTTAAAAGGCTTACTTGTGCATTGACAAAGTTAAAAGGTCATAGTTATAATTTAGTATCAAGTTTAGTGTCAAGTTAAAGGTCATGTTTATATATTATGCCTAACTAATACATGGAATTAGTAATGCATGTCTGAAGACGGTTGTCCCTCAAAACCTCTTCCACATACTTTCCACTTTGAAATTATGCAATACCTGTTATTTTTAATAGACCAAACCAAACACTGCATAAGAAATCTCACAATAACTAATATCAACATTACTTTTCCTAAAATAGCATTACTAAATATATCATATTCTGTAACATTTTTATACGCCCTACCAAACAATTCCGAATATAGATTTTACTCTACTTTTCATATTTGTTTTTGCTTATAGTAGCTTTTTATTGGTGTTACTTTTGAACATTAATGTGCTGAATATAGTCCAATGTGAATGTTGTGTGTTATTGACCTAAAATTTCTTATACATATCAAATTTTTGTTTTTATTCAGTTTCACTCTGTTTTTGCATATTTTTTTGCTTACAATAGCTTTTTCGGTGTAGTTTTGAAAATAAATGTGCTGAATGTAGTCCATTGTGATTTCTTTCTGAAGTTGACCTACAACTTCTTTTAAAAATGCGATTGTTACTGAATTTATTTTGTTATGTTGCTGTGTGTATTCATTTTGTTTTATGGTTTCTCTTTGGTTTGCGTATTTTTTGTATACAATAGCTTTTCTTGGTGTAGTTTTGAAAGTAAACATGCTAAATATAGTCTGATGTGATCATCAAGGTGCGCAGTTGACCTAAAATTTCTCCTTAAAATGTGATTGTTACTGAATTTATTAGCTGTGTTTTTCTGTGTATTCACTTTGTTCTACAGTTTTACTCTGTTTGGGTATTTTTTGTTTCATTCAAAATTGTTGTGTTTTGTATAGTTTTGAAACTATTGATTTCTTGGATTTATAACTGCTGAATTTATTTGTGTGTTGTTGTGTTCATGTCACGATGCAATTCTTAAAGGCTCTGATCGGCACTTAACGTGCACTTCTTAATAAAACTTATGCAAAAATAATATTAATAGAGAAAGTTAGAACGACAACATCCATGTATACACTGTATCATAGAGCATCTAAGACTGTCCATTCGTAGGGCCGTCTGAAATTCCATAAATTGAAACGTGTATATTCTTTTTTTATATTTGAAAGTTACAAGGAAACAATTATATGCTGTTGGAGTCCTACATCGGTAGGTTAAAGGGTCATTGGTCTCCTTATATGATCTTGGGCAATCCTCCCCTCATGAGCTAGCTTTTGAGGTTGAGTTAGGCCCAAGGTCCATTTCTTTATCATGGTATTAGAGCCAGGCCCACCCAGTTCATTGTTTTCGATGTTGGGCCCCCATCTTATATTGTCTACGCTCCAGATGTCCAACCCTGGGTGTGCGGGGGTGTTGGAGTCCCACATCGGTGGGTTAAAGGGTCCTTGGTCTCTTTATATGATCTTGGGCAATCCTCCCCTCATGAGCTAGCTTTTGAGGTTGAGTAACTCAACCTCAAAAGCTACAACCTCAAAAGCTAGCTCATGAGGGGAGGATTGCGCAAGATCATATAAGGAGACCACAACCTCAAAAGCTAGCTCATGAGGGGAGGATTGCCCAAGATCATATAAAGAGACCAAGGACCCTTTAACCCACCGATGTGGGACTCCAACACCCCCCGCACGCCCAGGGCTGGACATCTAGAGCGTAGACAATATAAGACGGGGGGCCCAACATCGGAAACAATGAACTGGGTGGGCCTGGCTCTGATACCATGATAAAGAAATGGACCTTGGGCCTAACTCAACCTCAAAAGCTAGCTCATGAGGGGAGGATTGCCCAAGATCATATAAGGAGATGAAGGACCCTTTAACCCACCGATGTGAGACTCCAACATATGCCATGTGGATGAGAAGAATATAGTCAAGCATATCGGGGTAGGTTTCTATTCAATACTATTGATTTAGTTTCTTTCATAATAATCTTTTTCATAAACCTCAAAATTTCAGATGAAACTGAAGCAAAAGCAAGAAGAAAAGGAACAAAAGAGAACGGAAAAATCTGAGGCTTGTCTGTACACAATCATCAAGGTTTCTCAACTTTTAATTTTTATTCTTTACTTCTTGCATAGTTATATTTAGAAAATGTTTTAACTGAAATAAGTTATTTCATTTTCAGGTATCTCGTGATGAAGACCTAGGTGAACAAATTGGAAAGGAAATTTATTTTGATCTTGTCGATCATGATAAAGTGCATATATTTCACATTGAGAAACAAATGACATTTACTAAATTCAAGGTACATTTATCATTCTGTTGCATTTCTTTTTCCCATAAATTTGAAAAGCTATAGCTGTCTTGTTCTTACTAAAAATGGCATGCAATAGTGTGTGCATGAGAATGAATTCAGTTTGCCCCTGTTAATAAAGAGGCGTCATGTGAAATTTCATGCTTCTACAACTTGAAACATGGACTTCTAGGTTTTTGTATACTTGTGGTTTATATTGAGTTGAAAGATAAAACTTTGAATTCTGAGTGCTATTGCAGGTAAAATTGAAGGATACAATAAACAATCATAAAAATTGAGAATACGGAGTTCTAGTTGCTAGGGTGTGAGAGTTCACCAACTTATTTGTGCTCTCTCAGCAAACAAGATAAATATATTTGTTATGAATGTCAATGGTCGATTGCTGTAAGTATTAAGTATGGCATGTGTCTAATGGTACTTCTGTTTCCAGGAGGAAGTTGCTAAGGCATTTGGTGTACCAGTGCAGTTTCAACGTTACTGGCTATGGGCAGAACGCAAGAACCATACTTATCGGCCTTATCGTACATTGACAGCTCAAGAAGAAATTCAACCCGTAAGTTCTGTCTGACAACCCTGTCTTTCTGCAATTTACTCTTTGTTTGAGTTATGCTTGAAGTTTTATGATGATGTTCTTTGTATATTCCATATTTTCTTCCACATAAAACTTATTCTCCTTGGCTTATCCCGTCACATGAAAAAAGAATGATCTTAGCATGATATTGGCATTGGCGTGAAGCTATTGGCCATTATCAGAAATTCAATATATATATTGTAAGAGTTTGTAACCGAATTCTGTTGATCCGGGCCTGAAAAGTTTGCGGTGCAACCAATGTTTGTGATTTTTTGTGGGGTATCCTGTATGTTTTTGGGCCTAAGATTTATTTGTACGCACATATTATATAAGTGCATTTAGTGGGCTGTTTCGAGTGTTTTTTATATACACGAATTTGAGACTATCGTCTCCACCTTGTATTCCTCTCCTTCATAGTGAATTTCCTCTGCCTTTGTCCGTGGTTTTTCCCGTCAAGGGTTTCCACGTAAAATCTGTGTTCTTGTTGTTTTTCTTTTGTTTGTGGTTTGCTTATTTTGTCCGATCATAACATATATATATATATACACACACATATAAAATCTTACCTATAGTTTTTTTTTTTTGGACGAAGACAAATCCAACACAAGAAATTATTTGTCTTTGCCCGAAAAAGAGACTTATAGGTAAGTTGACAGTTTCATCCGTTAATTGCTTGTGCTTGATCTGTCTTCGTCTGAAAAAAGAGGGTTATAGGTAAGGTTAAACAATTTTTATGTTTTCAAGAATAACGAAGGTAATATAGTTATGTGGATTCAACTTGGTACTTGTGCTGGTGAGAGAAGTCGTATGGACTTCCTAAAAGTTCTGATTATGTACTTGACATCCTTCAATTTCACCTTACTTAGTAAAATAAGTTTCTTCAGTTGTTAGTGAATAGAACCAATTTTCCTTATCATGTTTGTTCATCCATTGCTGGTCCACAAATCTGATTTTCACTTAACTCTCTCTTTAGCTCCCTCCGTCCCACTCTCCAGACATGCTTTTTGGCTGGACTAAGTACTTGGGATCCATCAAGCCCGATTTTCTTGAATTGTGACAATTGTGGCAAGTACTTTGATCATTTTTGACTGGAAATCTTTCTTCTGCTGTACATGGCTTTTACAATCTGTTAAACAGAGGGAGTGCTTGAAATAACTTGGTGGTAATGATCATCTATGATGTGTTTTCAGGTTGGCCAACTGAGAGAGGTTTCAAACAAAGAGAATAATGCTGAGCTGGAACTATTTCTGGAAGTAGAATTATGTTTGGTAATGCATATTCCTTGCCTACTTGTCTTACCTTTCGGTGATTCACTTGCTGCATGTTTCTTTGTGAGGCTTTAGTTAACATGTTTTACTTTTGGACTTACTTTATTTTGTGTATCCTTCCAGGATTTGCGACCTTTTCCTCCACAAGAGAAGATCAAGGAAGATGTTCTTCTCTTTTTCAAACTGTATGACCCTTTGATAGAGAAGATAAGGTATTACATCTTGCCTCTCTATAGATGGATTACTTTAACTGTAGTAGTGATTTTCATGTTTGAATGTGGAACCTCATTCGTTATAAGGAAACACGACTACATATAGGAATCTCTATTAGGTGCTTTGTACTTTTGACTTTTGTGCAATGAGACTCTGGAGTTAGCATATAAAACATAAAGGGTTAAAAAGAAGTTTAGGTCAATGTTTTGGATTTGATGAGGCCATCATGTTAATAAGAATAGTTCAAAATTTAATGAATTTGAAACTTGAAGTGCTGTTAAAGTCCAATTGCTTGGGGCTGCATGTATGAGAAGCCATGCTGCGGATGAGGTTTTATGGTCTTTCTCCGTTTAAGATCCTTTTTCTTGTTAGATACGTTGGACGACTTTTTGTAAAAGAAAGTGACAAGCCACTGGATGTATTAACAAAGATAAATGAGTTGGCTGGCTTTTCGGCTGATGAAGAAATTGAACTTTTTGAGGTACGTTTTCTTCTTCTCTTGCCATCAATTTTCTTAACTATAAAGATATGATATGTGATTTTCAGGTTTGTTCTTCACAGGAAATAAAATTTGAACCCCATGTGGTGTGTGAAAACATCGACAGTAATATGAGTTTTCGTGAATGTGTGGTATGTGCAATCATTTGCCAGTGACACTTTGGGTGTTTTTTTTTTGCATTTGCTGGGATAGTTGATTTCCTTCAGTAATCTTTGTTTCTTCTGGTGAATTTATTTGCAATGAAAAGATTTATGCTACACTCCTCTGGCTTTGCAGATAGGAGACGGGGATATAATTTGCTTTCAGAAATCTATTCGAAATCAATGCAGTGAACAGTATCGCTTTCCTGAGGTTCCTTTGTATTTGGACTATGTGCTCAATAGACAGGTATGTGCTGCACACTCTTATAGTAGAGTAACGGAAAAGGAACAAGGGTTAGACAAGAAAAGATGGGGAAGAAAGGGAACTGGTTGGTGTTGGAATCTATCCTCATGAGCTAGTTAATTAATAACTAATCAAATAATTAGTTGCTGTGATGCACACTCAGTTAGCTAGAAGAGTTACTGTTACCTTGGATTTTACTGTACATCTTTGAGAGAGTTAGTTTGTTAGTCGGATGGTGAGCTGACAGCTAAGTGGTGTAATTGAGTTGATAGCTGAGAAGCTTCTAGATGATTCTAGAATATGTACCCTCATCTATATATAGATGCTCAGGTGAAACACTACATACACACTACAGTTACTAAAACAGCTTTTCTTCCTCTTTCCTTCTTCTCTGCTAAATGTAGCTTAATTAGTCTATCTTTTCATTCGATAGTTAGTAAGATTTTCACATGTTATCAGAGTGGGTTCATCACAGAAGTTAGAAGGAGAAATCCATGGAGTTCTGGATCTCTGCTATGATGAAATTTTTCAATCTCTGTTCTCAACTTAGTTCTGAATTGATTTTCTTAGCTGGATTCTGAGTATATAATTCCTAGATCTTTCTTACTATTGTAAGCGAATGCAATTGATTGTTATTTGATTTTAGATACATATATCTAGCTGATTGATTGATAGTAGTTCAGAAATGGCACTAAAAATAGATCCTGGTGATCCTTTATTCATAGTAATGTCAGATGTTTCTGGAGCTGTCTTAATTCCAATAAAACTGGTAGGCGTGGAGAATTACAGTGTATGGAGTAGATCGATGAGAGTTGCCCTATTAGGGAAAATGAAGATTGGATTTGTAACTGGAGCATGTAGTAAAGAGATGTATAGAGAAGAGCTACATGAGCAATGGGAAACTTGTAATGCAATAGTATTGTCTTGGTTGATGAGCTCGATTAGTGTAGAACTGCTGAATGGAATTGTTTATGCAACAAATGCTCATGAGGTGTGGGAAGACTTAAAGGAGAGATTTAATAAGGTAAACCATATGAGGTTGTATCAGCTACACAGGGAAATTAATACATTGTCTCAAGGGACTAATTCCGTGGCTACATACTTTACCAATTTGAAAGGTTTGTGGAATGAGTATGATGCAATGGTTCCTACTCCATCATGTGACTATCCAAAGTCGAAAGACTATGCAGATCATCTATCTCAATTGAGACTGATGCAATTTTTAGGTGGTTTAAATAATTCCTATGATCAGGCTAGGAGACAAATTCTATTGAAGGGAGTTACACCTACTCTTAACCAAGTGTATGCTATGGTAGCAGAGGATGAACTTCAGCAACTTGCTTGTGCATCTGTCACAAGTGAAAAATTAGATCCTGTGGCAATGCAGGTCAGCAGAAACTAAGACAGGAATCAGAACTACAAAGGCAAGAAGTGTGATTATTGTCATTTCAATGGACGCACCAGAGAAAATTGTCACAAGTTAATAGAGTATCCTACTGACTAGAAGCAAAAGAGGAAAGTAAATAATAAAAGTGGGGGTTCAAGAGGATTCATGAATCAAAATCATTCAAAATCATACTGGTGAATATAATGATGGTGGAAATCATCAGGATCCTAGTAGGTTCAAAGCTAATGGACATCATGGAAATCAATTTGCAGGACAAGTCAATACTCATAATAGTTAGTTTCTTGGTGGAGTTGCAGGTCAGTCAGCTTTAACTAGCTGTGAAGGTCACAAGCAAGCTAATAATGTAGTGCTTGCCAAAGGACAAGGGTTCACTGATAGAGAATACAAGCAGATCATGGAGCTTTTGAACAAGGATCAACAAGACCTGAAGCAGGTTAACATGTCAGGTATAGCCACCTGTCTGTTCTCTAGTATTGAGCCACAAGAATGGATAGTGGACTTCGGTGCTACTTATCACATTACAACAAACAAAAATGTATTTACAAGAAAGAAAGTAATCAAAACAGGAATGGACAAAGTGAACCTACCAAATAGAGCAAAGGCTGACATATCACACATAGGAGAGGCTTTGGTGTTATAAGATGAAATTGTGAAAGATGTACTATTTGTGCCTGATTTTAAACTGAGTTTTCTATCAATTTCCAAGGTCATTAGACAGTTGTATTGTTTTGTATCATTCTATGCTGATTTCTGTGTGTTTAAGGATCTCTGCAATGGCAGAGTGTAGGGGATTGGTAGAGAAAAAGGAGGCTTGTATATTCTAAAAAATGACATTAAAGTAAGGAATGAACCTGAAGGTCAAAAGCAGCTGGTAGCAGGATCAACTGTGCATGACACAAAAGACTTGGAAATCCATCTGCACAAATATTGAAATCATTGGATCTTCTAAGTCATAGTAAGGATTTTGAATTTCTGAATAATTGCCAGGTCTGTCCACTAGCCAAACAGACTAGATTACCTTTTCCTATTAGTGAAACTAAGTCAGATGTATGCTTTGATATGTGCATATGAATTTGTGGAGTCCTTATAAAACTCCAACTTTTGATAAGAAATTCTATTTCTTGATAATTGTGGATAGTTGTAGTAGATATACTTGGATCCATTTATTGCAGCTCAAATCTGAAACTATTGTGGTTATCAAAGATTTTCTCTTAATGATTAAGACTCAGTTTGGGACTAATGTGAAGGTTATAAGAACTGATGATGGGACTGAGTTCCTCAACAATGAGTGTAATGCCTTGTTCAAGTCTTTAGGTGTATTACACCAAAGCAGTTTTCCTTACTCATCATAGCAAAATGGTGTGGTGGAAATAAAACACAAGCAAATTCTGAACATTGCTAGGGCTATCAGATTTCAATCACAAATGCCTATTAGATTTTGGGGCCTGGCTATACAAGCTCCTGTTTACCTGATGAATAGGCTACCATCATCATCAGTTAATGGTAAAAGTCCTTGTGAAGCATTGTTTTCAAAGGCTCCTTCCCTGACACATCTAAGGGTATTAGGTTGTTTATGTTATGCTTCGACACTGCCTAAGGGTGATGAGTTTTCTGAAAGAGCTAAACCTGCAGTATTAATGGGATATCCACTACTCAGAAAGAGTACTTGTTGGATTTGACCTCCAACAAGCTATATGTCAATAGAGATGTTACATTCCAAGAAAATGCGTTTCCCTTTGCTAAGTTGAGAAGTCAGAATCTCTCAAATGAGTTAATACAACAACATGCAGAATATAGTAAGGATGCAAAATCAGTAGTTTCAGTTTCAATAGATACGGAAGATGATCATTCCTTAATTGAAGACCTTCCCTCACATACTCCAGTATTTGTTCCACCAGTTGACACTACAGAGTATTCTGTTGATCAATCATCTTAATCAATGCCTTCATATCCAGACAATATGGAGTGGAGTCTGTATCTTGCCCACCTAGAAGAACACCTAGAGTTCCAAAATAACCTTTTTGGATAAAGGACTATGCAGTTCCAGGGAGGAGAAAAGGTACCAGATATCCCATTGCCAACTACCTATCTTATGACAATACTACTCCTACATATCAAGCTATGTAAGTAGTTTTTCCAATTTGATAGAGCCACAATTCTTCAGTCAAGCAGTTAAAGATGACAGATGGATCCAAGCTATGTAGTTAGAGATTCAAGCACTTAAGGACAATAACATCGGGGAGATAGTAGACTTACCTCCTAGTAAAAATGCTATTGGTTCAAAATATGTGTATAAAATTAAGTACAAGGCAAATAGAGAGGTTGAGAGGTTCAAAGCAAAGGTTACAACCAACAGGAGGGACTGGATTACCATGACACATTTTCACCTTTTCACCTGTGGCAAAGATGGTGACTGTCAGATGTGTTATTGCTCTTGCTGTCTCAAGAGAATGTTGCTTGTACCAAATGGATGTCTATAATGCTTTCCTACAAGGAGATCTAAAGAAGAAGTATATATGAAGATGCCTAAAGGTTTTCAACAGAAAGGACAACATAAGTGTTGGGGAATTGAAGAAAAAGAGGAGCAATGTATAAGAGGAAGAATATAGTTGCAGAGAACTTCACATGTATTTTTCATTCATTCAACTAAACCAGGTTACATAGGACTCTTTAAATAGGAATTAGAAAAAACCTAACCACTTATTGAAAAACATACCCACTAACTCAACGATTAATTATCTACTAACCTTAATATTAGCAACTAATAGAGATATGCTTTAACTAAACGAGGACTCCTAACAAATGTGTTACTCTGCCAACTAACTAGGAAACACTAACGACCTTTGAATCAATATTTAACAATAAGGTATGTAGGTTGCTTAAATCACTTTATGGACTTAAGCAAGCCTCTAGACAATAGAAAATCAAGCTCACAACAGCACTTATAACTGCTGGTTTCACTCAAAGTGCTTATGATTACTCTTTGTTTACTTTGAAGAAACCAGAAGGGATGGTGATAGAATTGATTTATGTGGATGATTTGCTCATCACTAGAGACAATGAATTTATGATTTTTAAGGCAAAAGAGGTGTTGCACAGGCATTTTAAGCTCAAGAACTTGGGAGAGCTTAAATGTGTTCTTGGGATTGAGGTTTTGAGATAAAAACAAGGGGTTATACTGAACCAAAGGAAATACATCCTGGAGTTAATCTCTGAGACTGGTCTTGCAGGTACAAAGCCCGCCCTTACACCGCTGGAGTCTAATTTCAAGCTAACATCAATGGAATATGATAAAGTTGTAGGTATTTCTGGTAATGTGGTCTTACATGGTCTTACAGGATGTAACTTCATATGAGAGACTAGTTGGAAAACTTATGTATGCAACTATTACCAGGCCAGACATTAGTTATGCTTTTCAAACACCGAGTCAAGTTTATGCAAATGCCTAAAAGATCTAATCTAGAAGCTGCATATAGGGTGGTCAAATATCTGAAAGGCTTAGTTGGTCAAGGTAAGGTATCTGGTTGAAGGCTCAGACTAATATAGACTTGGTGTGTTGGTGTGACTCAAATTGAGCAGCCTGTCCCAATACCAGAAGGTCTGTCACTGGCTATGTAGTACAATTTGGTGTATCCTTAATATCCTGGAAGTCAAAGAAACAACACAGTGTCTAGAAGCTCAGCTGAGGCTGAGTACAGAGGCATGGCCTCAGCTATTGCAGAGCTCACTTGGCTAGAAGGGTTGTTTGCAGAGTTAAATGTGCCTATTCTAAGCCTATCACCTTGTTTAGAGATGGCAAGTCAGCTATACAATTGGCGGCCAATTCCATCTTTCATGAGAGAACAAAGCATATAGAGATTGATTGTCACTTCATTAGGGATGAAATCAGGAGTGGTTTAGTGCAAACTCTGTACATTCCTACACATCTATAGATAGCAGATATTTTAACTAAGAGCCTGGGCCATGATCAACATTCTCTTCTATTAAGCAAGATTGGTGTGCTGAACATTCTGCACCCTTCAGCTTGAGGGGGAGTATTGGAATCTATCCTCGTTAGCTAGTTAGTTAATAACTATTCAACTAGTTAGTTACTGTGATGCACACTCAGTTAGCTAGAATAGTTACTGTTACATTGGATTTTACTGAACATCTTTGAGAGAGTTAGTTTGTTAATCAGATGGTGAGCTGACAGCTAAGTAGTGTATTTGAGTTGATAGCTGAGAAGCTTCTAGATGATTCTAGAATATGTACCCTCATTTATATATGTTGAAGTTGTTTTAAAGAAAAGAAAACCTCCCACATCGGAAATTTACTTTGATTGGGAGGAGGTTGAGAGTTATAGATAAACTTCCACCTCTTTCATTGTTGATACACACAAAAATATTTTTTTCCTTGTTTACTATTAAAGAGGTTTAGAGATAATTCTCTTGGATATCTCTTTGAGAATGGTATTTTAGGAAGTGAGGGTGTGTGAGAAAAATATTGTGTATTGTATGGTGTAATAATTTTCATATAGTGAATATTTTTCTGGGAGGCCCGTGGTTTTTCTCCAATTGGGGAGTTTTCCACGTTAAATCTTTGTGTTGTTATTCTCTTTAATTTCTCTGTTATTTTCTACTTGAAAGCGGTTCGGAAGGGGCGGGAAAAATAGTCCATTTTTCCCAACAAGTGGTATCAGAGCCTTCGGTGTGGAATAATTCTTTTGAAATTTTAGTATTCTCTGTGGTTGCAGCTTTGTCTGATCTTCCACATCAGAAAAAAATTCTGAATTAGAATTATTGTTCTCAAGCAGAAGTTTCGTCCCGGTGGAGTAGCAAGTGGAGTCTGATTCCGGTGGAGTTTGCTATTCTGGTGGAGTTACTTTGGGGTACTTCTATATTTGGTAATAGTGGGAATAAGTATCATCTAAAGAGGTTCTGGCTAAGGAAAGACTTGGTACTTAAGTGTATCCTTTGTGATCCACCTCTCTTTCCTGAGAACTAATTTAATGGGTACTTTACATTACTATTGTTCATTTATTAGTACTGATAAACAAAATGGGGACAAAATTTGAGATTGAGAAATTTGATGGGAGAATTAATTTTGGCTTGTGGCAAGTGCAAGTCAAGGATGTGTTAATCCAATCTGGATTACACAAGACATTGAAAGAGAGACCAACTAGCGGAAAAGGTGAGAAGGATTCAGAAAAATCTGAAAGCAGTAAAGACTCAGAAAAATCCAGAATTAGTGATAAAGAATGGGAAGAGCTAGACATGAAAGCGGCAAGTCAAATTCGCTTGTGTTTAGCTAAAAATATTCTTGCTAATGTGATTGGATTGTCTACAACAAAGGATTTGTGGGAGAAACTTGAAGAATTGTACCAAACCAAAAGTATTTCAAATAGGTTATATTTGAAGGAGCAATTTCATAAATTGCAAATGGCTGAAGGTACAACTATTTCTGATCATCTGAGTGTCTTGAATGAGATTGTTTCTGAATTGGAATCTATTGGAGTGAAAATTAATGATGAAGACAAGACACTTTGACTCATCTGGTCTCTTCCATCTTCCTACAAGCACATGCAACCCATTTTAATATATGGGAAGGAAACTGTGATTTTCTCAGAAGTGACAAGCAAATTGATTTCTGAGGGAAAAAGATTGAAGAATGGAGATGAAAAATCTCTAGAAGATTCAGCTCTTGTTGTTAAAGGAAAATGGAAGCAAAGCTCCAAGAAGAAGGTCATCTGCTGGAATTGTAAACAACCGGGACATGTTAAAAATAATTGTCCAAATAATGGGGCTAGTTCGGCTGGAAGCTCCAAAGAAAGTGCTGCCAATATTGTCTCCCTAGAATAGTGGGATGATATTTCTTTGTAAGAAAGATGAAAATACTCATGGCATGAATGCTACCTTTAGAATTGCCATGAAAGAGGATGTTTAATTGGTAGCTGGTCCACAAGTTTGCACATGGGCATTGGTTGATAGGTGATGCAAGGTGTGTGGTGGAAAGGATATCGATGGCTAATGAACTCTCAAAGAAATCAATAAGAGAGTTGGACCATAAGTTATTAGCAAGTTTTTCGACATGTGCCGAAAATGAAATTCTTGAAATTAGGAAGTGATTTCAAGTGAAAATTCTTGGACTGGTTTTTCAATCTGAGTGGATGTACTCTTTATGGTGGGGGTATGATAATTCTTGAATTTAGAATTACGATTGTCAGTAGCAGACAATGTGAAAGCTGCAGTTACACATGGTTGGCCGAGTTTAGAGTCAGGTGGAGAACTGATTTTGTTATGTGTAGCTGGACAACTATAAAGGGCCAACGGATTGCATTTTCTTCTCTTCAAAAGGTGGAGATTTGTTGAAGTTGTTTTGAAGAAAAGAAAACCTCCCACATCAGAAATTTACTTTGGTTGGGAGGAGGTTGAGAGTTATAAATAAACCTTCACCTCCTTCATTGTTGATACACACAAAAATATTCTTTTCCTTGTTTACTATTAAAGAGGTTTAGAGATAATTCTCTTGGAGATCTCTTTGAGAATAGTATTTTAGGAAGTGAGGGTGTGTGAGAAAAATATTGTGTATTGTATGGTGTAATAATTTTCATATAGTGAATATTTTTCTGGGAGGTCCGTGGTTTTTCTCCAATTGGGGAGTTTTCCACGTTAAATCTTTGTGTTGTTATTCTCTTTAATTTCTCTGTGTTGTTATTCTCTTTAATTTTTCTGTTATTTTCTGCTTGAAAGCGGTCCGGAAGAGGCGGGAAAAATAGTCCATTTTTCCCAACAATATATAGATGCTCAGGTGAAACAATACATACACATGACAGTTACTAAAACAGTTCTTCTTCCTCTTTCCTTCTTCTCTGCTCAATGTAGCTTAATTAGTCTATCTTTTCATTCGATAGTTAGTGAGACTTTCACAGTTGGGGAGAGTTAATAAGAAATTGTTGACAACTAGTAATACATTTCGGAATGTCAATAACTATTCAGAACCAAATTATTTATTTAATCAGTATTTTCCTGACAGCTAGCTTCCTGAAAAAGTACAACGATTTCTGTTTTACTGGTCAGTTTTTCCGATGGATTCTGATGTCTGTCCATTGCCAATGTCTTAGGCCGTTGGAAATTTGATAAATACCAGTAGTCTATAATTTGGCAATAACTCACCATGCTTTCTACTAAAGTATTCAAATGCCTAGTTGCTTGCTTAAATATGTGAAAGTGACAAGGAAATTATTATGTGCAATGTGGATGAAAACAACATAGCCAAGCATCTTAGGTGTGTTTCTACTCAATTTTGCTTATTTAGAGCCTGTTTGGATTGGCTTATTTCAAGTTCTTCTTAGCCAAAATATCTTTTAAACACTTTTATAGTGTTAAGGTAAATTAAAAAAGTGCTTATAAACACTTGTTTTTAAGCCAAAAACTACAAGGCTATCCAAAAGGGTTTTTTGTTTCTAATTGCTTCAGTGATAGAATTCTTTATCTACCTCAACTTTCAGATAAGACTGAGGAAAGAGCAAGAAGAAAAGGAACAAAAAAGAAAGGAGGGTGAAGAGGCTCGCCTCTATACAATCATCAAGGTTTCTTTCAACTTTTAGTGTTGTCCTTTGCTTTTTGCATCACATCTTTCTATCTTGGAAATGTTTAATTGAATTTTTTCATTTCATTTCATTTTCAGGTAGCTCGTGATGAAGACCTCGGTGAACAAATCGGAAAGGAGATTTATTTTGATCTTGTGGATCATGATAAAGTGCGTGCTTTTCATATACTGAAGCAGATGCCATTTACTCAATTCAAGGTATATTTGTTAGTCTGTTGCATTTTTTTTACTCTTAGGATAGCAAAGTTTATTCCATACTGCTCTTACCAAACATGACAAGCAATGTTATACACTGCAGGAGAATGAATTCAGTTAGCCCTTTGCTTAATAAAGAGCTGTCATGTAAAATTTGCTTCTTCTACAACTTGAAATTTGAATGTAACCTTCTATACTTGTGCTTTACATTGAGTTAAAAGATAAAACTTTGAGTTCTGAGTGTTAAGGTTGGTAAAAGATTAAGGAGAACATACACAATATTAAAAATAGAGTTCTGACGGTTTGGGTTTGAGGTTCTCAATTTTATTGCTAAGATAAACATATTTGTTATGAATGTCATTGGTCATTCACCATAAATCTTAAGTACGACATTTGTCTGATGGTACATCTGTTTCCAGGAAGAAGTTGCTAGAACATTTGGTACACCGGTGAAATTTCAACGTTACTGGCTATGGGAAAAACGTGAGAACTCTACGTATCGACCTTATCGTGCATTGACAGCTCAAGAGGAAATTCAATCTGTAAGTTCTATCCGACAATCATTTTTTCTGCAGTGTGCTCTTTGTTTGAGATATTATTATGAGAGATATTATTATGACTTGATTTTCTTTGTATATTTCATGATTGGTCTTCCACATGATTTTTTTTACTCCATGGCTTGTCCCCTCACACACACACAAAAAGAAAGGATGGTCTTAGCATGAAATTTTTGGTCAGTGGTGTAACGCTATCGCCCATTACCAGACAATTCCAGATATGTTCTGCAGTGACATGGGACTGTTTGATTTATTAATTCCCGATAGCCTCTTCTACCAAAAAAAGAGGCTTTTGTTAAGGTTGATCAATTTGTTTGTTTGCAATAATAAAGAAATTAATATAGCTATGTGAACTCAACCCGATACTTGTGCGGGTGAGAGATAGCAGGTACTCGGCGTAATTGTCTATATTTCCCCCAACTTCCACCATCATCACTAAAGAAAAGTTACATGGACTCCAATCCACTAAAGAATGTTATAGTTATTTCAATCTTAATGAATTCCTGAAAATTGTGATTAAAAACATGATAGCAACTGACTTCACGTTGCTTAGCTAAACATATTTCTTCAGTTGCTATTGAATAGGTTCAATATTTCTACTGTTCATGTTGGTTCATCCATTTGCTGGTCCACACGTCCATTTCTCTCTCTCTCTCTCTGCCCCCACCCACCCCAAGACATGTTTTTTGACGGGACTTAGTACTGGAGCCTCTCAGCTCCCCTTCAGTGGTGTATTTGTTGCTCTCTCTCTCTCTGTTCCCCAAACTCCCTCTGATCCTCCAGACATATCTTTTGATTGGACCGAGTATTGTGATCCCTTATGCCCCCTTGAGAGTGCATTTCTTGAAGTGTGACATTGTGCCGGATATTTTGATTATTTTTGTCCGGCAGCCTTTCTTCTGTAGTGCGCGGTTCGTGCAATCTGTTAAGCGGTTAGAGTTCTTGTTTAGCTTGGTGTTAATGATCTTACATTATGTGTTTTGTTTATCTTGTGGTTAATGATCTTACATTATGTGTTTTCAGGTTGGTGAACTGAGAGATGTTTCAAATAAAGGGAATAGTGCTGAGATAAAACTGTTTCTAGAAGTAGAATTATGCTTGGTAGTACATCACTTGCCTATTTTCTTCCCTTTTGTGATTCACATGTTTCATGTTTTGTCCGTAGCTTTATTCGTCATGTTTTACTTTTGCGATTATTTTGTTTTGTGTATTCTTGCAGGATCTGCGACCTTTATCTCCACCAGGAAAGGTCAAGGAAGTAATTCTTCTGTTTTTCAAACTTTATGACCCTTTGGAAGAGAAGATAAGGTATTACATCTCGCTTCTTAAAAGCAGGAATACATAACCAAGGCAGTAATTTCATGCTTGAATTGGAGATCTCCTCATTATATTTTGTGAAAACTCGGGTACATGGAATGCTGCTTTGTACTTTTAATCAATCTAGAGTTCTAAAACAGACATCATAGAGTACTGAATGTTACACTGTAGTTAGCATGAGATTACAACCACAAAGGGCCAAAAGAAGAAAGACTAGGTCAAAGCTTTTGAACTTAGTGACGATATCATATTAACGGGGTTAATTCTCCAAATTTAATGAATTTGAAACTTGAAGTGTTGTTGTAGTCCAATTTCTTTGGGCTGCATATATGAGAAGCCCTGATTAGGTATTTTGGTCTTCCTCTGCTTGATTTCCTTTTTGTTGTCAGGTATGTTGGGCGAATGTTTGTAAACAGAAGTAGCAAGCTGCTGGAGATATTAACAAAGCTGAATGAGTTGGCTGGCTTTTTGCCTGATGAAGAAATTGATTTTTTTGAGGTTTGTTTTCTTCTTCTTCCTATCAATTTTTCTTTTAACTCGTAACGTATGATACATGATCTTTCTGGATTTGCTACTCACAGGAGATAAACTTTGAACCGAATGTGATTTGTGAACACATTGACAGTAATACGAGTTTTTGTGACTGTGAGGTACGTGCAATCAATTGCCAGTTGGCACTTTTGTTTTTTTATGCTTTTGCTGGTGTTGTCGAATTTTCCGTAGTTTTTTCATTTTGTTTCTTCTGCTGGATTTATTAGCTATGTATCTTTTTTGCAATACTATTTTGGCTCTGCAGATGGGAGATGGAGATATAATATGCTTTCAGAAATCCCTTCGAAATCAATGTGGTGAACAATATCGCTTTCCTAAGGTTCCCTCTTTTTTGGAGTATGTGCACAGTCGTCAGGTATGTTCAGCACACTATTATAGGACAAGAGTAATGAAAGGGGACTAAGGGCAAGGCAGTAAAAAATGGGGAAGAAAGAATACTGGTTGGGATAGGTCACGGGTTCAAGCCTTGGAAACAGCCTCTTGCTAAAATGCAAGGTAAGGCTGCGTATAATAGGTCCTTGTTGTCGGGCCCTTCCTATGACCCTGCGCATAGTGGGAGTTTTAGTACACTAGACTATTTTTTTTTTTTTTTTTGGGTTTAAGCATTTCCGACAACTAGACATCATAGTTTAAAATTCTCCATTGGGAGTCACTTATCTCAACAAGTATGCCATGGCTTGAGGCCGAAAAATTCTAGACAATTATATTATTTATGTTAATGCTTTTCAGGTTGTAAATTTATTTAATCGTAGATACTTTTTTTTTCTAGTTAATATCCATCGGGTAGTCACCTGAAAAAGTAGCAGCCAAATTTTCCCCATGAACTGGCCCCATAGTTCTTTGTGGATTCTGGTTGCTATCCATAGGTTACGTAGTATTTCTAGATGTCAGAATTGTGTGAGATCTTAGGTCTTCTGAAATTCGATGAATTCCTCTATAGTTTGCAACAACTGTACATATTTTTATATATGAGAGTGACAAGGAAAAGATTATATGCAATGTTGATGAGGACATAACCGGGCATCTCAGGATGGGTTTCTACTCAATACTGTTGATTTAGTTTCTCTTTTTATCAGTTCAGTCATAGTCTTTTATCATCATCAAATTTCAGAGGCTGAAGAAAGAGCAAGAAGAAAAGGAACAACAGAGAAAGGATAAAACAGAGGCTCGTTTTTACCAAATCATCAAGGTCTCTTCAACTTTTTTCTCTATCCTTCACTTTTTGCTTCTTTATTCTTCGACAAAATTAGTCATTTCATTTTCAGGTAGCTCGTGATGAAGACATCGGCGAACAAATTGGGAAGGAGATTTATTTTGATCTTGTGGATCATGATAAAGTGCGTACTTTTCGTATTCAAAAGCAGATGCAGTTTATTCAATTCAAGGTGCCTATCATTCTATTTCAATTCTTTGCCTCACAGATTTGAAAAGTTATAGATGTACTGCTCGTTCCAAACATGATCAATTTTATGTACTTTGTGAGAATGTATTCAGTTTGCCGTTGTTTAACAAAGAGGCATCACATGAGATTTGTTGTTCAACAACTTGCTATATGGAATGTTAACTTTCTGCATTCGTTACTAAGTTAAAAGATAAAGCTTTGGATTTTGAGTGCTAATGTAAGTAAAAATTGAGGAGCATACATTCATAAAAGTTGAGCAAAAAGAATTCTAATTGTTAGGGTGTGAGGGTTTATAAAACTATTGTGAGCACACACGATAAACATATTTGTTTATTAATGTCATTGGTTTGTCTTCAAAAGTTTTAAGTATGTCATGTGTCGGATGGTATATCTGTTTGCAGGAGGAAGTTGCTAAGGAATTTGGTATAGCTGTTCAATTTCAACGTTTCTGGTTATGGCAAAAACGCCAGAACCATTCATATCGGCCTCATCGTGCTTTGAAAGCTCAAGAGGAAATTCAATCCGTAAGTCATGTCTGCATATCCTATCTTTCTGTAGTGTGCTATTCGTCTAAGATTTACTGGTGATATTCTTTGTTTATTTCATGTTTATGTCTGCCAATTAAAATTTGTCCTCCTTGGCTTGTCCCATCAAATGAAAAATAATGAATGATCTTTGGATGATATTCTTGTGGTGGTATGAAGCCATCCTCCATTACTAGTCATTCTGTAAAAAAAAATGAATGTTGAACCTAACTCAATCCCCAAAGGTAGATCAAGTGGTGAGGATTGACCAAGCCATATTGTAAGCCATATTGTAGTGACTATCCATCCCTTAAAGGATCGATATCAGACTATTAATACGCCACTTCACGCCCAAGGTTTGACATATGGTGCGTGGGCTATTTAATATGGGGGCCAATAATGGAATGAGAATTAGAATTGGTCCTTCTCTAATATCATGATATGGACTTTGGGCCTAACTCAACCTCCAAAACTAGTTTTTGGATTGATTTAGGCCCAAGTTTATATGATCTGCAGCTATAATTAAGAAAGGTATATAGTTATGTGGATTGTAGACTCCAATCCACTAAGGATTGTAATAAATATTGCAATATAATGAAATTTCTGAGTATGAACTTTGACATCCACCATTTTTGCGTTGCTTAGAAAATAGATGCCTTCAGTTACTAATGTATAGAATCGATTTTTCCAATCATGTTTAATCCACTGTTGGTCCCTGTCTATTTCTCCCTCTATGTCTCTTTCTCCCCCCGAACCCCTCCACCTCACCCTCCAGACATGTTTTTCTTTTATTGTACTAAGACCTGAGACCACTGAAGCACCCTTTAGAGTGATTTTCTTGAAGCGTGACAATGACTGGTATTGTGATCATTTTTGTCTGGAAATCTTTCTTCTGTGGTGCATGGTTTCTACATTCTGTTAAACGATGGGAGTGCTTGATTAACTAAGTGTTGTGATCTTACATGATGTGTTTTCAGGTAAGTGAACTGAGAGAGGGTTCAAATAAAGGGAATGATGTTGAGCTAAAGCTATACCTGCAAGTAGATTTATGCCTGGTATGTATCACTTGCGTAACTGTCTTCTTTTTTGGTGGTTAGCATGTTGCATGTTTATCTGCGAGTCTTTATTCTACATGTTTAATTTTGAGTTTTATTTTATTTTGTTTATTTTTGCAGAATTTGCGACCATTTGCTCCTCCGGGGAAGACCAAGGAAGAAATCCTTATTTTTTTCAAACTTTATGACCCTCTGAAAGAGAATATAAGGTATCGTTTCTTGCTTATCAATAGCTGGATTAGTTTCTTTGGAGTATTTGTTTTAGCTTTTGAATTTGGGATGTCATTTATTTTGAGAAAATACTCGTATATGAAAAGGTGATTGTACTTTTACCCAATCTTAAGGTCTCTATCAGACATCATGGAAAATTGAATGAGACACTGTAGTTAGTATGAATGTAGTACAAACAAGGGCCAAAAGAAAGAAGACACTTGGTTAAAACATCGAATGTGATGAGGTTGTCATTTTAGTTGGGTTCATTCAACATTTAATGAATTTAAAACTGAAAGTTCTGTTTAAGTCCAACTGATTGGCGTCACATATATGAGAGCCATCGTGTGGATAAGGGTTGTTGAGCTTTGTCCGTTTAATTCCCTTTTTGTCTTCAGGTATATTGGACGACTATCTGTAAAAGGAAGTGGCAAGCTGCAGGACATATTATCGAAGCTAAAAGAGTTTGCTGGCATTTCGCCTAATGAGGAAATTGAACTTTATAAGGTTAATTTTCTACTTTCCGTGCTAGCAGGTTTTGATCTCTTTGCATGTGATATGTGATTTTTCTGGTTTTGTTATTCACAGGAAATAAATTTTGAACCCAGTGTGATGTGTGAAAAAATTGACAATATGTTGAGCTTTAGTGAGTGCCAGGTATGTGCATTCAATTGTTTATTTAAACTTAGGTGTCCTTTGGTAGGGTAGTATGTATAGGGTGTATTAGTAATGTTGGTATTAGATATGTTGACGTTAGTTATGCTGAGATTATTTCTTATGTTGCTTAGTTTGATTATTTAAACATAACTTGCATTGCATAGTTTTTAAAATAAATTATTTATTTACAAAATATACTCTACATGAATACAGTGGAATAGGAGTGGAGAAGGTTTGTCTTTAACCATGCTAATACCGTGGTTTGCCAAACATTAATTTATATATTAGTTGAAAAAGTGTACCACAATGTATTAGTGATGCACAAAGTTAATGCAAGTATTATTTTTCTGTTGCATCTTACCAAATGGCCACTTCAGGCTTTTATTTGCATTTCTTGGTGTATACAATTTCTTTCATTAGTTTTTATCCTTTTTATTTCTTCTGCTGTATTTATTGCTGATGAAACTTTTTTCTGCATTGAGCACTTTCTCTGTTTTCTGCAGGGAGCTTGCCTCTAGTTGAGACCACTTTATATGCTCCCTCTTACCCTTATTATCGTATCCCTCTATTGTTTTATTGGTGTTGTTCATTTTACTTTGTTTATCCGAACTATTTAGCTGTCAATACTTCTTCTCTTCTTCATTTTTTTCATTATAGCTTTTTGCTATTGTATCTGTCAAACTTGTGCTGAGGCTCTTATTAGTACAACCTCTCTATCTCTCCCAAAGTAGAGATAAAGACTGTGTACACCCCAACTTCCCCATACCTCACTTATGGGATCAGATTGTGTATGTTGTTCAATTCTCTTTTTCTGCAATATTCTTCTGGCTTTGCAGCTAGAAGACGGGGATATAATTTGCTTTCAGAAATCCCTTCAAAATCAATGCATTGAACAATATCGCTTTCCTGAGGTTCCTTCATTTTTGGAGTACGTGCACAATCACCAGGTATGTGCCTGCCATTCTTCTTGTATATTGCCCTTGGTGTATGCAGTATATTTCAATGATGTCTCTCTTTTTGGCTGTATGCCTGCTGTACATTATTTTTCTCACTTTGACTTAACTAAACTACGGAACCTGACATACAACATAGTCAAGAGAAAGAAAGATTCAAGGACATGTAAATATGCTGAAATAGTCTGTCAGGACATGTTTATATGCGGAATTGCAGCAGCACATACCGAAGCCGGAGCCACTAATCACCTGTGAGGCAGAGAGCTCCATCTTAATTTGGTTCTGGAAGAGGAAGTCTGGCTATTAAACGGCTTCCTTGCTAGTTTTGAGGGGTTATTTTTCAGGGAATGGAGGTTGAGATTGTACTAATCGGATGGTAAAGATGGTGGTCAGTAGAAGCTAGTGAATGGCTGAAAAATCATTTCTTGGAGGAGTTTATCAGAAGGGGAGTTAGGGTTAGTGAGGAAAAATTGGGTAACACAGAGGTCTTGAAAATACTGTGTAATCTCACAAGAGGGTGGGGATGGGTATAGTGTACACAGCGTTTCCCCTATCTCATAGAATAGTAGCTTTTGTTGGTGTAATGTTGAAAATACTAATTTTTTTTATTTATAGGTGCTGAATGTACTCCACTGTGATTGCGGTGTGAAATGATCTAAAGTAAAAATATGATAGAACTGAAGTTATTAGCTGTGTTGCTGTGTGAATTTACTTTGTCTTTGTTTGTTTCTGTCACTTTTTTTTTTTTTTTTTTAATGTTAGCCTTCTGCAAATTTTTGTGATGTACAGTTGTTGTATTTGGTGCATTCTGTTGATCTCTGAATTCACTAATTTGCAGTTTTACACTTTTTTGTCTGTTTTTTGGTTCAAAGGTGCTTTGCTGAGCTGATTTTCCAAAAGATATTATTTTTTGGATGAATATGCCTGAGTTTAATAATATGGTGTTACTGCAGTGGAATCTTTACCTAATTTCTATCTTTATGTGTGAAAGGTTAATCAAAATTGTCTAGGTTAATTGGATCTATTCTTACAATTCTTCGTATTTTGCAGCAAAAAGAGCACAAAATGCTTGCTTCTGGTTCCGATTTTCCAACTAAGAGACCTGAGCCGCATGAAGGTATCTCACCTACTTTTACTCACGTACACACCCACCCGGAGTAATTATGTATGTATAGTCGTTTTTTTTTTAATTATTTGACATCACTTCTTACTCACTAGTGGACTATATGTGAATGGCTGTTAAATTGTAGTATGTGTTATTTTGCATTAATCACTTATCAGTATTAGAATGAACTGGAGCCGTATTGATCAAACCATGTAAAGGATTTCGTATCACTGACCCCATCAAGTTTGGTGTTGTGGTGTTGATTTTTTTGACTTACAGTGTAATCATTTTTTTTTACTGATATGGTATTATATTTCAGTTGTTAAATTCTTTTGCTTGTTTTTTGTGTCAGTTACACCAACGGACACAGCAAGTACAGTTGCTCCTCAGGATGTGGATGATGCGGAATCAACACGGTTCACATGGACTGTTGACAATTTTTCAACGTTGAATGTGAAGTTGTACTCTGATGTCTTTAGTGTAGGGGGATGTAAATGGTAATTATTTTCAACTTCCCTTTAGTGGATTGCTCTACAAATTTATCGAGGTTATGATAATGATATATTATACGGTGTATTGTGTCTTGCAGGAGGATACTGATGTTCCCAAAAGGAAATAATACAAATCATTTGTCAATTTATTTAGATGCGGCAGATGCTGCATCATTGCCTTCTGGTTGGAGTAGTTATGCTGAGTTTAGCTTAGCTGTTCTCGATCAAGTTCATGGCGAATTCACAGTTAGAAAAGGTTAGATATGTCATTTATTGTACAAATGATAGGGATTTTAATTTTGCGCGTGAATTTTTGATGAGAGAAAATCTATTAGTTTATCTAACAATTGCACATTTTAAACCCTTTGGGTAATTAGCTTTGCTGTGTTAGATTTTCTGATTTTCCCCATTGTCAGCTGTGAAGAGTAGTCTTTTGAATTTCTGGATAATGTATTTCAGGTAGTGTGATGCGTGTACTTCTGTCTTTTAAGGGGTTGGGAGTGTAGCTCCTCGGCTCAGGAACCTGTTCCCAGGTGCACTCACACAACAAGAACTAAGAGATATGTATAGTAAGAAGTGCAGGAATGCAGGAAAATAAAGGACACGAGGTTTTTACGTGGAAACTCCTTGCTCAAGGGAGAAAAACCATGGCTTGCCTCCAGGATTTCTAAGCTACACTATACTTGAGCAACTTCTTGAATACAGACTCCAAGGATTAACCTCCTAATCCTTCATTTCCTAGCAACAACTCTATCACAAGGAAACACAAGCAGTAACACTACTGCTTCAACTTCCAACTAACTCTAACTGGACTCCACAACCTAACTCTAGCTTGAACAATCACCTAACTCTAAATGATTACAAGGAGAGGGGTTACAACACAACACCTACTACAATCATAAGCTACTATAGGCAAATGTGTAAGAATAACATACAAAGACTCAATTGCAACTAGGAGGTAAAAATAAAACTCGATGGACAATGTGTTTCCTGCTGCAGTGGGTAGCCTTTGATTCACCACTTCAGAAAGATATTTAGTTGTAAGTATATGGAAGTTTTGGTTTTCTTGTTGAGGAAGATGAGCAATATATATTGTGACACAAATAAACCTAGGAAGATCCCATTGGTTAAGGCAAAAAGGTGGCAACAGTTTTTCACCAACTTTTGTACTATGTGTCAGCTGTGACAGTTTGAATGTGACAGCGACAAGTGAGCCCAACCTATTTCCTAAGTAGCAGGAGCTTTGTCATCACAAAAGTTCCAGGGAACAGGTCCCAAATTACGAATTTGTCAATCATCAAAACTAAGGACTTAACAATTTCTCTCTTTTTAATGATGACAAACCCATATCAGCAATCAACATACTCAGCATCTTCAGTAGTTTTCACTCAGCACATTCTTCACCTTAGTAACACAACATAAGCCACAAGACTATGCCAAACAACTTGCCCAACCAATTCCCCCTATCACTGATGCCTATAATAGTATAAACATCTTATACCTTATTCCCCTATCAATAAGCATTGAGTTTCCCCTAAGAGAACTCGTATCTTGATCAACACAACTACACATATCTCAAACTACACATCATGTACATTCCAGCTCAATTGCATCTCCTAAACACATATACAAGCTACACATCACAACACACATGTCACATATACAGGCTACACATAACACCTTCCCTTTTTTGGCACCATCAAAGAGGTTAAACAGTAAACCAGACATAGATAAGCATGCATGTTAATTCATGGCCATTGAGGCAACACTGACATGATCAAGAAGAGATTAAATAGAGAAATAAAAAAAGGTGATAGCACAAGCAAGGTTTCATTCATTCATGCCTAAATCAGTATCAAAAACTATTCAAACACAACGACCATTAAAATTTTCAGAAACAACAGTGCCAGGTACACATCAGAGACAAATGAACAGGGATAAGACAGATCACGGGGATTGATAATTGAACTAAAGTAAGGGAAGAAGTAGGGACCATAAGGAAAGGATTTAGGAAGAAGTTCTTGTAGCTCGATCCAGCTGCCTGAGGAGCATATTTAGTCTTTCATGTTCTGCAACATAAGCCTTGATAATTTTTTGTGGAGTAAATTTCCTAGATGGTCACCATGTTTGGGAAATTGCCTACAAATATCATTTTTGTCCTTTTAGGACAAGAATATCACCCAACTTTTTTTATTTTCCTTAAAATATACTTAACATCTCAAAAACCTTCTCTCTCCTACTTGGAATGCCATGTCATTAAAATTTCTTTCTTTTTTTGATAAATAAATCTATTTAATTTATCAAACTTATTTAACTAAAGTTTATCCTAATTCTTTCTTTTAAAAAAAAATTATAACTAATCATTGAAGATTAATTTAATTACACCAAAAGCTTGAATTATTTTATTTGCTATGTACTTTTCAAAGTTTCTTTATTTACTTATTTATTTCACCACTTAATAATATTTAAAACTCAAGTACTTATAAAAATTGGTACTCATTTATTTTTTTTTGTTATTTATTTTATATATTAAAGATTCTTAAAATGTAAAAGAAATAAAAACGACGGATTTCATATTTTAGACATTAAATTTATTATTTATATGAGGATAAAAGAATAAAATCCACTTTTTTGGATTATACAAAAGAATTTTTGGATTAATATGATTCAAAGATATCATATTGCCTTCAAATATAGAGTAATAGAGAATAAAAGAATATAATTTGTTATCTACGGTATTTTTTATTGCCAAACAAAATTCAATAAGAAAATTTAATATGTATTTTTACCTGAAAAATTTAATTTGGACATAGATTACTTGCAACTTTTTATGCAAGATAATTTTTGATAAATATATAGTGAATAGATGATTTTTTTTTCTTGCAGATTTTTTACAAGTAATTGCCCATAAATAAATCAAGTAAATCCGTAAGATAAGACATAAACAATTAGAAAAAAAATTATTATTTTTAATTTAGTTTCTTCACTTTTTTTGTGATCATTATATTTATATTTTATTTTATTATACAATTAAACGCTAATTTATATCCATACTTCATTCTAAATCCATCAAAAGCAAAGAATAATTGATTGAGTAATATTTTAAAAATCCATTTATAGTAGCACTAAAGAAGGTATGATTTTGTTGATATTTCTTAAAAAATTTAATTTGTTTCAAGACTACATAATTTTTCTTTCCTTCAAAAAAGGAGATTTAATTCTTTTATTCTTATATAAATAACAAACTTAATGTCTAAAATATGAAATCCATCGTTTTATTTCTTTTACATTCTAAGAATTTTTAGTATATAAAGTAAACGACAAAAAAAAATTATTGTATCAATTCGTATAAGTACTTGTATTTTAAAATTATTATTAAGTGGTGAAATAAATAAGTAAATAAAAGAAACTTTGAGGATTACATATCAAATAAAATAACCAAAGATTTTGGTGTAATTAAATTAATCTTCAATGATTAATATATCATGCATATTTTTTTTTTGAAAGAATTAGGATAAAGCTTTAGTTAAATAAGTTTGATAAGTTATACTTTTATCAAAAAAAAATAAAATTAATGACATGACATTCTAAGTAGGAGAGAGATTTTGAGGTGTTAAGTATATTTTAAGGAAACAAAGAAAAGTTGGATGATATTCTTGTCCTAAATAAAACAAAAGTGATATTTGTAGGCAATTTTTCAAACATGGGTGACCATTCAGGGAATTTACTCTTTTTTGTGTCAAATCTTCATTTTTTGCAGTCAAGACTTCAACTTGAGCTTCCAACTTCTTTACCCTCTTATGCAGGGCAACATTTTCTTCTTTTAATTTTCCATCAGAATATGTTCCCCCTTGATAGCCTAATGGAAGGCTAAACACGAAATGGACACTTACAAGGCAAAAATCAGCAAGCACACAAAGAGAAAACAACACACTAGAAAAGGGATGAAGAAGAAGATTGCATAAAAAATAAAGATAGGTAGAAAGACCCTTACTTTTATCAAATGAATAGCACAAGAAGGTGTCTCAAACCTTCAAACACACCTCACCAATAGAATCCCAAACCTTCCTCTTAGGTGGACCAAAGGACTCACACTTCCTCAATCACACCTTTCTCGCCAAATAACCCAATACAAGTGAAAACCAATTTCAATTGCATTCAAGGTTCAACTTTCGATTTTCCTCTCTTAAGGAGAAGGACAAGACTACAATCTAACACTAAGATTATAATCTAAAAAGTCACTTAATTCATTATGTCCAAAAATAATGAAAATAGAAGGCTACTTGTCTATTTATACTATTACATAACAAATGTCAAAAATGCCCTTAATGAGCGCTAGGCAAAGGGCGCCTCTTGAGTGTTGAAATGTAGGGTATAAAGTCAACTTTTCCCTTTACTTGAGGCGCCTCTTGAGTGTAACAACCCCTCCTCCTTTCTCCTCTTGATCAAGGCTTCAAAATTCTCCAAAAGGGTCTTCAATTGCTTGGCAATTCCGAAGCTTGAACCTTGGACAATGTCTTGTGCTCTTGTAGCTACTTGTGCTTGTATCATCCTCTCCATCTTAAAAGGAATTTGTCCTCAAATTCAGATGTTGCGAAACCCAAGAGAGAGCAAAACAAACACACAATCCTCTTAGTAGGAGGGTTAGCATTAGCACCACAATTATATCATTACTCCAAGGTGGTTCACACTGAACATACATCCATGTATCCTTAGTATTTGGCATGAAAAGCTTGGCATAAAGGATACAAATGAATTGAATGGCATCAACATCAAAAGTAATTGAGCATAACCCGAAACTACAACTTTCACATGTCAAAAGTATTCCGGGGTCAAAGGGAAATAGTAAGCAAGGGTCTAGGCCGTGGTTAAGCATCCCTTGCACTAGATTATCATGCCAAGGGGGTACATATTTGACATACAACCAGAAATCCCTTGTTTTGTCCATGAAACAATTAGTATATGCATCACAAAGGATAGGGCTAAGGTAAACATCAACGGAAAATAAGCACAAGCCAAAACAATCCCTTCCCCACCCCACTAGTACACCAGGATCAAATGGGTGAAGTGGCCAAGGGAATAATCCGAAGCTACTCATTCCATTTATTAGGGTATCACACTCACCCAAAGCATTTGTTCTTAAGGGAAGACTATCACACAAGGATAAGAACCTACGGCTTAGTAGGCCTCCCCTAACAACATATATTTCATCATCCGCAATCTCTCCATACACATGATCACCAAGAACACAATTAATAGCAAGGTTCTCACCACACAAGAAGTTTAAGGGACCATATTCATAATCATGATCAACATTATAAACATCAACACTAACTTGAGGTTTTTCAATCCCATAATTCCCATATTTAAGTAGTAAACTAGTTTTAAGAACAAGTTGATCATTATTCACAACAAAAGAGTTACTAAGGAAAGAGGTATGCACTTGCAAACCCAAAACCACTTCACTAAACACTAAATCACAATATTTTGAGTTCAAAGAAGTGTTGAGAGTAGCAAAGTCACCCCGGGTAAGGCTTGGGCAGTCCACTTTTTTGGAGCTCTTGGTCAAGGGAGTCTCTAGTTCAATTCTCATGCTTTCATGTGGAACTTCTTTTGGATCTTTCTTGGTTATCATATCATCTTGTACCTGCACATAAGAAGAATCAATGCTAGGTAAAGTGCTAGCATTTGGGTTAGTGGATAACAAGGGTCCTTTGTGAACAAGATCCACAATCAAGTGTTCTTTTTTCCTTTCAATTTCATTACCCGTGGCTTCCCTTTCCTTTCCTCTCCTTTCTTCACATCCTCCTTGTACCTCACCATTCATTTTCTCTCCATCTTGAGGCTTAGCCTCACTCTCCTTGGGCTTTAACTTTCCCTCATCTTCTACTTGGATGGAGGAGTCTCGATTTAGTGTAATTTGGAGAGGAGGTATCGATTTTGGTTGAGGATGGATTTGGGTTGGTGGCTTTGTATTTGGGGAAGTATAGAATCTTTGGTTTTGAGGGATTTGAACTTGTGGAGATTTTGGTGGACATAGTCTATCAATCTCCGCTTTCATTGTAATCATGTCACCCCTCACAACATCCATATCACCCTTCAGAGCATCATGATTATCCTCCATTTTCCAAGCAAAGGCCTCAAACCGAGCCATCAAGGCTCCAATAGCATTATTCCCAAAGGTTGGGATGAAGAACCCTTGGATTCCATGGTCAAAAGTACCTAATAAGAAGCAAAAACAGCAAAGAGAAACCTACAAAACGAACAAACAAGTTCAAGAAGGCCTCACCACACTCTCACTCAACCTCACCTCACCTCACACTTGGCTTCACAAGTGTTGGATAATTGGCAATACTTGGCAAGTTACTTGAGTGGTGAGAAGCTTTGGTCCGGAATTGATCTTTGTTTGAAATGACTCAAATAAAGTGATGTACGAACTTGAACCAACAAAACACTATGAATTAAAAATGAGAAAAGGCACACAAAAATCGAAGACATGAAACAAATGGACCCAAGACTAATTATCAACCCAGTAGGTAGTTACTAGTTTGCTAATTAATGATAGAGTTTAACACACAAGAAACTAGAATAAAAAAAAAGGAGAAACTAAGAAATCTAGTTTAGAGCTTAATTAGGTTGAACAACTAGTGATGATGTGGCACAATGTGGTTGGTTGTCGATTTGCAAAAAAATTTTCACTCTCCAATTTTGAGTTTCGGCCAAAGATCCACTTAGGAGAGTGTTTTGGACGAAATTTTGGGGAAAAATGATAGGTTGGAGCCTTTTTCTCACGTTCAAATGGATTTGAATTCAATGGTGCCCCCCGCCCCCCCCCCGTTACTTTCAATTGTACTTTGTTGTCCCCTTGCCCCTCTTCTTTTTGGAAGACTTGAATATTTTTGGAATATGCTTTTGGACAAACAACTTTTTCACTCTCCCTTTTTATTTTTGTGGATCTAACACTCTTTTTGAATATTCTTCTTCAACAAGACATGAAGATGGTGAAGAACAATAGGAATATTCAAGAGTTGACCGAAGTTTGACCATAAGGCAAATGAACCCTAACTTCAATTTTTCTTTTAGATCTAGGTTCCTTGGGTCAAGGAAAGCTTAAATATCCACAAACCAGCCACAACACGTCACAAAGAAGATGTTCACCACGAGATCCACCTCAAAAATGCTTCAAACAAGGCACAACAATGGTGGATCTAGCTCAAATTCAACCAAACCTTGCTCCAAACTTATATCTAGACTCCCTATGTGCTAGAGAGAAAGGATGTAGCACTAGAAACCTTCAAAACACAATAAAAACTTGGAGATCTAACTTGGAAATTTCGGATCTACAACAAACACACAAGACAACACTTTTTTTTTTTGTATTTTCAGATTTTTGACTTTTTTTGTTGAGATTTTCTTAATAAGAACACTAAAACCAAGATTTAGAGATGTAGGAACACCCTTAAACAAGGCTCTGATACCAAATGATAGTCTAATGGAAGGCTAAACATGAAATGGACACTTAAAAGGCAAAAATCAGCAAGCACACAAAGAGAAAACAACACACTAGAAAGGGGATGAAGAAGAAGACTGCATAAAAAGTAAAGATAGATAGAAAGACCCTTACTTCTATCAAATGAATAGCACAAGAAGGTGTCTCAAACCTTCAAACACAACTCACCAATAAAAACTCAAACCTTCGTCTTAGGTGGACCAAAGGACTCACACTTCCTCAATCACACCTTTCTTGCCAAATAACCCAATACAAGTGAAAACCAATTTCAATTGCATTCAAGGTTCAAATTTCGGTTTTCCTCTCTTAAGGAGAAGGAGAAGACTACAATCTAACACTAAGATTACAATCTAAAAAGTCACTCAATTCATTATGTCCAAAACTAATGAAAATAGAAGGCTACTTGTCTATTTATACTATTACATAACAAATGTCAAAAATGCCCTTAATGAGCGCTAGGCAAAGGGCGCCTCTTGAGTGTTGAAATGTAGGGTATAAAGTCAACTTTTCCCTTTACTTGAGGCGCCTCTTGAGTGTAACAACCCCTACTCCTTTCTCCTCTTGACCAAGGCTTCAAAATGCTCTAAAAGGGTCTTCAATTGCTTGCTAATTCCGAAGCTTGAACCTTGGACAATGTCATGTGCTCTTGTAGCTACTTGTGCTTGTATCACCCCTTCTCCTCCCTTCATTGTTGCATCCTTTAGAGCAACTATTTCAGCATCCTTTATGGCAATTATGCCAGCCATGGATTCCGATTCTTCTTTCAACCTCTTTTGTGTTTCCACAAGTTCAGATATAAGGGATTTGGACTTCCCACCACTTCTTCTAAGGACACACTCATTGTCCTCCAAGAGTGGTCAAGTTGAACGCTTGCTTAACTGATCCAACCTTTCCCTTCTCACATACCACATTGAAATAATCAAAGATTCTGTTGAGCCAGAACCAATATGCCAGCCAATGTTTACCATCTTTTGTAGTCATCACTGTATGCATGTGCTCAATGACGAGAGCCTCAATACTGATAGTCTTAAATTTGGCCAACATTTCCATGAGATATAAATCAGGACCTGTTACAGTAGTTCGTTTTTCTAATCTGGAAAGAAGACACTTATTTACCAACTCAAAGAGGAGTTGGTACTCACCCTAGCTATTTTATGCAGGGGCAGAGGGGAAAACTTAGTAATAGCAAACCTTTCTTTGGCCCATATGGAATAGAGGGAGTATTATTTTTAGGGGAGTGGGTTTATTTACTTTGGAGTGTAAGGATGAATTTGACATTGTAGAGATTGAGTGATCTTGTGAAAGAGTAGATGGGATGAGATTTGAGAGTGTCAGGGAACTGATAAGACTTGTGAGAAAGGGAGAGAATTCTTTAAGGATGGAGAGAGAATCTGATTTATGATTTTAAATAGGACGAGATTGAACGGTTTAGATTTGATGAAAAAATGTGTCTAAAGTGATGTGTTTGGTTGGATGAGGCGTCTCTTGGACTTAAAGTACACGGATAATCTTTTGGAAGGGCGGGAGAGTGACGTGGCACATATCATAAATGTTTAAATGAATAGCATATGATACCGACCTAATTGAGGACCTGGTCCCTGAATGATTTTTTACAGACAACATATTGTGCTATGTCACCTTTTTCTTTTCATCTTTTCTTTCTTGCCAAGGGTGCACATCTGTAGAAGATATGAAGCTTAAATAGACATGTAGATCACTATCTATCCTGGATACCTGCTTACCATTTCATAGCCATTGAGATAGAATTATGGATGCTGCCACTATTAATCTGGATCTCATAGGCTTTGTCTTCCATGCTCTTCTCAACCAATTTCCTACTACTATTCTTGAAGTAATCACAAGTATATACAGAGGAGACTTTAACTCTTTCAAGGGCCTAATGCAAAAGGTATCTTTCCAACCCTTAGTTATACGCTCTGAGTAGCCATCTTTAATCACCCTTGCATTAGCTACTATCTTTTGCCTTGCCCTGCATCATAAATCAGTCATTAGTCTTGGGAACCCATTTCAACTTGAGTTCCCAATAGGAGGATAGAGGATAGATTTGCTTATTTTTGGTCCAGCTGGGTAATCTTCTTTTCCCTTTTCTTGGAATGATGAGTATTCCCATCTCTCTCTGATTTGCTACTTTCAACGGATATATTTCTCTCGAGATCTTGACCTTTCCATATTGTGAGATGAAGTAATCATCCTTGTCCTTTTTGTATCTAACAGTGTAAGTCAAAATCTTCTCCTTGACAATTGTACTCTGAACCACTCCTGCTATGCGAATCTTGACAGTTGAGGAATAGTGAGAGTTTGTGGTGAATAAGTCCACTTAAGTGCCTTTGCAAGCTCAGTTCTTACTCTAGCCAATTCCCCTTCAAGGATAGAATACCTTTCAAGGAAAGCAACCATATTAACTTTAGGTTCAACTACTTCTTCTTCCAACTGAAACTGTGTACTACTTCCCTCTACTTTTCCTTTGGGGGCTGACCTGGTAATTTCACTTAATTGATTACTCAGGAGATCATTTTCACATAAGAGATTTGTGCAAGTTACTTGATGCTCAGCCACCTGCACACTTAGTTCCACCAACTCTTCTTCACACTTACTCAGATCATCTTTCAGTTTTCCCTTATCACAAGTGAGTTCTGTCACTTGGATGCTCATCTCAGTGGCTTATTCTTCACATCTCTCAAGGGTTTTTTTTAGATTTTTTTTTCCAGCAATCTCATTTAAGGTGTCAATCAGTGCGAAGGAAAGAGATCTCAGCTTGTTGAGGGAGTAATCCTTCAGATTTTCCTTGATATTTAGGAGGGCAGTGGGTTTATCTTTATTTTCATCAGTATCTGCCATCAAAGCAAGGAGTGAATCTAGGACTTGCACCTCTTCTTCTATTACCCCTGTAAAGATGCCTTCTTCTTGCTCAGACTCACTTGAGTTGCTTGATGAGTCACTCCAGCATGATCTATCTACCTGACTTGCAATCTTGTCAATTTAAGTTTTCATGTTATACTTCATAGGAACCTGTTTCTTTCCTCTCCCCTTATCAATAGTTTCTCTTACATTTTCCTTGTAGTGTCTGCTAGATTCTCCCTTTCTGAATATTTTCCTGACATTTTCAAGGTTTTGAACACCCTTGCAATGTGAGTTGTTTCATTTTCTTCAAAAAAGTAAGTAGCTTGTGTGAGTGGCCTTCAGAACTAGTTTTGATGACACCTCCATTTCTCAAGATCCTTCCAAGGTGTTAGCCTTTTAATGGAAGGCCTGCTCTAATACCAAATGAAGGGATGAGAGTGTAGCTCCTCAGCTCAGGGACTTGTTCCCAGTTGCAGTCACACAATAAGAACTAAAAGATATGTAAAGTAAGAAGTGCAGGAATGCAATAAAATAAAGGACACAAGGTTTTTACATAGAAACTCCTTGCTCAAGGGATAAAAACCACGACCTGCCTCCAAGATTTCTAAGCTCCACTATGCTCAAGCAACTTTTTGAATACAAACTTCAAGAATTAACCTCCTAATCCTTTGTTCCTAGCAACAACTCTATTACAAGGAAACACAAGCAGTAACTCTACTGCTTCAATTCCCGCTAACTCTAACTGGACTCCACAAGATAACTCTAGCTTGAACAATCACCTAACTCTAGATGATTACAAGGAGGGGTTACAACACTACACCTATTATAATCATAAGCTACTGTAGGCAAACGTTTAAGAAGAACATACAAAGACTCAACTACAACTAGGAGGTAAAAATACAACTCGATGGACAATCTGTTTCCTGCTGCAGTGGGTAGCCTTTGATTCACCACTTCAGAAAGATATTTAGTTGTAAGTATATGGAAGTTTTGGTTTTCTTGTTGAGGAAGATGAGAAATATATATTGTGACACAAAAAAACCTAGGAAGATCCCATTGGTTGAGGCAAAAAGGTGGCAACAGCTTTTCACCAACTTTTGTACTATGTGTCAGCTGTGACAATTTGAATGTGACAGCGACAAGTGAGCCCAACCTGTTTCCTAAGTAGCAGGAGCTTTGTCATCACAAAAAGTTCTAGGGAACAGGTCCCAAATTACGAATTTGTCAATCATCAAAACTAAGGATTTAACATTTTTCTTTTCATCCTAACGGAACGAATTAATACACCATGTATTAATAGATTGGACATTTAATTATAAAACACTTGGCTTAGGTTTTCAGTTAGCTGTTTGTTTCAAGTACACTATAACAGTGGCAGTGCTGACTTTTGTTTAATGTTATGGTCCTTTGGCAGATACTAAGCACATGTTTGATGCAAGCATGGATGATTGGGGTTTCACCTCATTCTTGCCTCTTATTGAACTACATGATCCTGGTAGAGGTTATCTTGTGGATGATAAAGTCATACTTGAAGCCGTTGTTTCCATGCCTAAAAGTCATTGACTCCGTGGTTTCGACTTTAAAGTAAGTATCTATGTGTCACCAATATAGTAAAATTCCTTTATGTTTATATTCACTCCCATTGCATAGTCGGTATATAGACTGGCTACTTTACAATCCATTAAGGTCTCACCACTTCTTTTGGTTTCTCGTTTGGTATCCGGTACTTGCATTGGGTCCCAACTTAACCGGATTTGCGTTCCATATAGCTCAATATAGGGGAAAATGGTTCCTATCAGAATGTTTTCCTTACCCGGGGCTCGAATCTGGTACCTTTGGTTAAGAATGGATCCTTGGTAATATGTACATTACTTATTCATCCATTTTACTTGAATACAGGTCATTGGTAATAGACTTGGAAGACCACTGCTAGGACATTGTTATCGAGAGCAAAATGGGGTAGCAGACTTCCTTGCAAAGAGCTGGAAAGAAACTTTTTGATCATTTTGCTTATGTGCTATTTCCTTGTGTGGCTGCTGTGGAAGCTTTATTAGCAGAAGCAGAAAACTTAGGAACTACTTTTGTCAGCCAGTTTTCAGATATTCCTACTACTTCAGTTTATGACTAGGCTTCGCATGACCTAGGTTGCATATTTATATTTACAATTATCGTTTTCCTACCAAAAAAGTTCGTTCCTCCACAATCATTTGAAAACAAACTGTTTAAAAGTACTTTTCGCTGGCTGTGGTTTTTCTTTATGAATGGTTGTTGGGAGTACACTAAAATCTGTTTCAACTAAGAAAATTAAAGCCCCAGCATTGGCAATTAAATCAACATAGAAGTTCAACAAGCTTGTTCATTTTGTTTCTATTTTTTCTGGTTATTCACACAACAAAGCACTGCACCGCAGCAGCAATGCCAAGACTTGAAGTTTATGGTCCAGAATTTTGGTTGGTTCTAAATTTATAGTTAGTTGAAGGGGAGCCTTGGAGTAACTGGTAAAGTTGTTGCGTACAATACACTCTTGCGGTGGGGCCCTTCCCCGGACCCTGCGCATAGCGGAAGCTTTAGTGCACCAGGAGATCCTTTTTTTCTAAATTTATAGTTGGTACATATCAAGTGAATTTTCTTAAGACAAATATAAGGTTTGGACCAAATTATTGGATTTTGCTGAACCAGCTTCCTATACTCTAGCTCCGCCCCCATCTGTTGGTTTTCAGTTTTCACCCTAGTCAAGTAGGTACTGTTGTGTGAAACTAACATCTTCAATCTTGATAGAGATAGGGACCAGGTTCATTGTCATTGGCATTCCTACATAAGTAGTCTGTGGAGTTAGTGAATAATATAGGAGTTTGATTGCGAATTCAGTTACTATTGCATATTGAGTTGACTTCAGACCGTTTAAGAATTCTTAAATTTCGAATCATTATCATAATGAAACAGCACTATCAATTGCTTCATTATTTCCCTACATATTTTTTTTCTACATGAGCGGTGTGTGTTTTAAACGGATCAGCTTCAATATGAACTAGGTTTTGGGACTAGAGAGAAGCTAAAAGAAACTAAATAATTTTATTCCTTTCCCCAGGGATTCAAGTTTGTCTGATCCATTTATGTGATAAGGTTTCTTCATATTCAGGTACGTACCCAACCTTACTCCTACCTTGCGGAAGTAGAGAGTGAGTTTCTGCTAGACCCTTTTTTATCCCTCTAAAATCTAGTCACGATAATGATGTACTTGTTCAAGCATCTTTTCATGACACTTTCGAAAAACACGATTGATTTCATTTGTAATTACTGAAACCAAATTCCATATGTCCAATATAAAACTCATGAGTAGTGTTCTACGATTGAACAAGAGAATAATTCCTGATCTGAATAGCCAAATAGTGGCCCAAATACTTAATGATATAGGTACTTTTTGAAATGTGGCATGGCATGTTAATAATAAAAGGGAAAAGGCTCAAATATGCTACTGACTATCAGAAATGGCTCATTTATGCAATCAGTTAAAAGTTGAGTTCATTCATGCCATCACCGTTACAAAACCAGCTCATCCATGCCATTACATTTTAACGGTGGTTTTCAAAAATAACTTTGCTGCCTTTTATTAAAGGTCCACGTCATTAATTAAAATAAGCAAAAAGGCTCAAATATGCCATTGAACTATCAGAAATGACTCATTTATGCCATCAGTTAAAAGTTCGGCTCATTCATGTCATCTCCGTTATAAAATTAACTCACTCATATCATTACTTTTTAATGATGGGTTTTTAAAAATAGCTTTGTCAGGTGGTCTTTTATTAAAAGTCCAGACCATTAATTAAAAGAAATCACTATTAATTTCAAAATATCTGAAATTAGTTAGTATCGGGATTATTTACTCCAGCATTTATACCATAATGATGGGAGAAGTTATCCCATATACATTGCGGGATAATTGGAATAGCAGATTTCTTTTAAGCCGTTATTTGAAAATGATTTTTCAACAATGTATGCTCCACTAATTCGTGATGGGAGAAGTTATTCCATATGCATGGCGGGATAATTGGGATAACAGACTTCTTTTAAGTCGTTATTTGAAAATGATTTTTTCAATAATATATACTCCTCTAATTCGTGATGAGAGAATGGAGAAGTTCTATTGGTACACCTCTTTCTTTTTCTTGTTTGCCCTAATCGTTCATTGATTTATTTTCTTGCAACTTCGGAGTATATATTGGAGTCACTGAAATTAAAATTAATTAGTTATTTTAGGATAGAATTTTTGAGGTTTCTGTTAAGTGTAACATTTATAATGATTTAGAATCAACTAGAAATAGCCAGAGGATATACATTAATCACTATTTTTTCTGATTAGAAAAATAGTTGTTGTAGGGAAAAAAATATTTTAATGGGTGGGTTGAGTTATGTTAAATGAATCGGTTGTTTTTAATAGGTTTAAGATATTTTGAAATTAATGTTGATTTATTTTAATTAATGTCGCGGACCTCTAATAAAAGGTCACATGACAAAACTATTTTTGATAACTCACCATTAAAAAGTAATGACATGGGTGAGCTGATTTTATAACGACGATGGCATGAATGAGCTGAACTTTTAACTGATAGCATAATGAGTCATTTCTGATAGTTTAATGACATATTTGAGCCTTTTTTCTTATTTTAATTAATGGCGTGGACATTTAATAAAAGGCCACGTGGCAAAGCTGTTTTGAAAACCATTGTTAAAAATTAATGGCATGAATGAGCCGATTCAATGGCATATTTAAGCCTTTTTCCATAATAAAATTTACATATTTAAAAACTCTGTTAAAAGTGTTGTCTTTTACAATCATTAACGATTCAAGATATTTAAAAACATATTAATAATGACAATAGAAAAGTTTGTTTTGAGGTAAATTTATTTGCAAAGGTAATCTCTTTTGGCCATATTTACATGATAGTCTTCTTTCTCTTGTTGCTTTTGAATTATCGGGATATTATTTCTGATTTACTCTGTTTTGTACTCCCCCATTCTATTTATGTGAATATATTTGATGATTATTGTTGGTGTTATTATGTATTTTAATATTAAAATTTTAATTTGTATGATAATTTATGGACATAAAGTAGAGAAAGTGGTGTCATTATATTTTGATAACTCTTGTAACTTCTAACACTTTATTTGTCCACAATCTACCACATTATGTCTTGTAACTCATATGACCATTAGTTGTTGTAACTCCATGGTCATTAGTTGCATGTATCATATGCAATAACAAGACTATTTATCTACCCACATTACTCTTATTGTTAATGGTGGTAGAATGTGGCCATTAGTAATTTGTAACTTTTCTCATTATTTTGTTGTAACTCTCATGGCTATTAGTGTCATTAGCTTCTTGTAACCTAAAGACTATTGATCTTTCCTCTTTACTACCCCTCTTTATTCTTTCTATTCAATACAAGAATGAATACCTTGCCTATAAATAGAGGTGGTCTTGCATATTATTGCATGGACAAGGAAATATGACAAGTGTGAAAAAGACTATAGTGTGTAGTAGTGAAAGACAGAATTGAGACAGAAAATATTCTAAGTCTACAACTATATTCACTATATAAAAGAGAGTTATTATATTAGTGAAAGAAAGAGTTGAGATAGAAAAATATTCTCTGTCTTTAACTATATTCGCTATACAAAGAGAGTAAATATATGTTGAAGAAAGATGTTCTTATGATGGATCTTTATACTCTTCAACTAATCCAGAGTTGCTTCAGTTGTACATTATTGATGAGCTATTGTATCCTGGAGGAGACAAGTTAAGAGATATGCTGCTGGATAGGTCTAGATTATGTCGCAGTGGGCTTGAATCTCCTTAAAGAGAGCGAGATATCCGCGCCTCAACCAAGAAGAAGATTGTTTTATTTTCTTCACTTTTGTTCATTTTATTTTCAACTGTAATCATTTATTGTAATTTGTGGTATTTTGTTACTGTTTGAAAAAATTGCGGATATAAAGATGAGAAATTTCAAAAGATGAATGGCAAGAGATAGCCACATAAAGTATCTTTCTACTTCTCTACTCAAGCGGAGGAAAGGTAAAAACTTTTCTACTTATTGCAGAAGAAAGATAAAAAAGTTACCTATTATTTTTCATGAATAAAATGATACTTTTCATGAAAGTTTATTTTCTCAGAGTCTCAAAATAGTGGGGGCTAATGAAATGAGAAAAAATCATCATGAAAAGTGATTTTTGCATTTTTGAGAATGCTTTGAAAAAAGTTACAAATGCATCAATTAGTCTTGGAATAAATCACATGTTACGATTTGCATGTGACTTGATGTCTTTAAATTTGGCTCTAACATATTATCAAATAAAGGATAAAAAATGTTGAGTAACCATTTGACATTAAATATTTGAGTAAGATAAATTTCATTCTAGGAATGAAAAATACTTAAATTATGTGATGAACTTTTCCGTGACATGTCACATTATGGTGAAAAAGAAATTGTGAAATACATTTTGTTGATTGTATGAAAGTGGTGTGATAAATAAAAAAGGAGTTTACTAGATTAATAAAATATAAGATATGTGGCTAGTTGCACTTGGTTGAAATTGTGTAAAAGTACTTAAGCAGGTTATTACAAGCTAATTGGGTATATTTACTTGAAAAAAGTTGTGGCTTGTTTTATTAAAATAAATCTTGTTGTACTTAAATATGTTTTTGATGCAAAATGAGAAAAAAAAAACTTAGTGCTATTTGTTGAAATGAAAAAATAAATTATGATTTGCTAGCTAACTTTTTTAGTTTCAATTAGTGAAAAAGTTAATTAATCAATCATTTTACATTGAGAAATTGATTTCTCTAATTTTGAGTTATTGTGATAACACTAAAATTTATTGATAGAGTATAAATTATTATTATAATGATAAATTCAAACCATAAGGAGAAAAACACAATATTGTGAGATCATATTGATCAATAGTATACCAATATAAATTGTGTTAATTTTGTGATAATCTTGTGGATGAACTAGGCTTTGGCAAGATAAAAGGTCTGAAACGCATCGAGGGAGAGGAAGGAAGTCTATAAAAAATCATGAGTCATATATGAGGAAACCCAACCTGGGGACTAGAGATCCTATAACCAGGTTTAATGGAAAGAACGAATCATATGATGACTTGGTGTGAGATGCACTATTGTTTAATCTTTCATATGATGTGAGTGCATTTGTTGGTTGAGTCTAAGAACTCTTAATGAAATTCTATATCTCGTATGAGTGGGGTGTTGAAATTACAGGACCATCCTTAACAGATTTCACCTATGTGAGTATGAAAGTAGGTCGCTTCCTATGAGAATGAGGCTTATTCTCAAAAACGTTCATGAGAAATCGAGATAGCACATGGCCGTAATGTGTTGGCTAGTAAAGTTTATGTCAACACCTTGATTGTTGTGTGTAAGAAGTAATACTTTATTTCCCTTAAGCAGTCATAGTTCAAGTCTGAGACCACTACTGACTATGGAGCAAAGTTTCTTGTTTTACTAAGTGAAGTTCAATGCAGAGCACACCTTCATTATGCACAATAGTCTCTCTTCAACTAAATTGGTGAACTCTCTTATTTAAATATTAAAATGAGTGGGGAAATGTTGGTGTTACTATGCATTTTAATATTAAAATCATAACTTGTATGATAATTTATGGACATAAAGTGGAGAAAGTGATGTCATTATATTTTGAAAACTCTCGTAACTTCTAACACTTTATTTGTCCATAATTCACCATATTATGTCTTGTAACTCATATAACCATTAGTTGTTGTAACACCATGCTCATTAGTTGCATGTATAATATGTAACAATAAGACTGTTTATCTACCTACATTACTCTAGTTGTTAATGGTGGTAGAATGTGGCCTTTAATAATTTGTAACTTCTCTCATTATTTTGTTGTAATTATCATGGCTATTAGTGGCATTAGTTTCTTGTAACTCTTGTAACCTAAAGACTATTGATTTTTCCTCTTTACCACCCCTCCTTATTCTTCCTATTCAATATAAGGGTAAATACCCCACCTATAAATAGAGGCGGTCTTGCATGTTATTGCATGGACAAGGAAATATGACAAGTGTGAAAAAGATTATAGTGTATAGTAGTGAAAGAGAAAATTGAAACAAAGAAAATATTCTAAGTATACAACTATATTTACTATACAAAAGAGAGTTATTATATTAGTGAAAGAAAGAGTTGAGACAAACAATAATATTCTAAGTCTTTAACTATATCACTATACAAAGAAAGCAAATATATGTTGAAAAAAGGTGTTCATGGTGGAGCTTTAGCTCTTCAACTAATCCGGAGTTGCTTGAGTTGTACATCGTTGATGGGCTGTTGTATCGTATAGGAGACAAGTCAAGAGATATACTGTTGGATCGGTGCAGTGGGCTTAAACTCCTTAAAGAAAGCGAGATATCCGCGTCTCAGCCAAGAAGAAGATTATTTTATGTTCTTCACGTTTGTTCATTTTATTTTCAACTAAAATCATTTATTGTAATTTGTGGTATATTACACCAACAGTTATAAAGTTGTGATAGTTTCGCGCCTTTTTTTTCTCTGGCATTGGTTTCTCGTTTCTTCTTTGATGAATGGTTGTTGAAAGTAAATTGAAGTCCCTGTTGCAACAAAGGAAATTAAAGCCATTGAACCCATTAACTGTACTCTAGCTCCGCTCCTCACTGTTGGGTTTTAGCCCTAGTCAAGGGGGTACTGTTGAGTGACATTAACATCTCAATCTTGAGAGAGTCAAGGACCAGGATCAGTGTAATTGGTGTTCCTACAATAAACAGCACGTGGAGCTATTCAATAATAATAGGAAAATTTCAGAAATAGCAACTATAAAACCTTAAATGTAATTTTTATAGCAATAGTTTCATAATTATGAAAAATAACAAATTGTATTTTGTATTTAAGTAAACTGTTGCTAACATATACAAGAAAATTTACTGTTCTTATTTTACTCAAATTAGTTGAGTTAAATAAGGAATAATTATTCCATCTAATTAAATTCTCATAAATTAGTCTTATTTAAATTAGTAGATTCTTTTTCCAAATAAAAGATTTACTGTTCTTATTTTACTCAAGTTAATTGAGTTAAATAAGGAATAATTATCTCATCTAATTAAATTCTCATAAATTAGTCTTATTTAAATTAGTAGATTCTTTTTCCAAATCAAATTCAAATATGAAAGATTATTATTTCTGTAATCTTCAAAATTTCAAAATATCGTTCTCTTATATCTCTAACTATTTTTTCTTGTTAGTTTTTTCATTTTTTTAGTTTTTTTTTATTCTAATTTCTTTTTCTTTTCCATTTGTTTTTCTTTCCGCTTTATTTTCTCTTCTACTTCTCTTCTTTTTTTTTTTCCTTTTTCGTTTTTTTATTTTTTTCTTTTTTCTTGTTTTTTTTCGTTTTCTTCTTTTTTTTAAAAAAAATCGCTTTTTTTTTTACAATTCTATTTCTAGTTTCTATTTCTCTTTCTTTTTTTTTCCTTTTTCACTTCTTTTTTTTTTTTAATTTTTATTTTTTGTTTTTGTTTTTTTCTATTTTTTTTTCTTTTCTTTTTTTACTCTTCTATCTCTATCTTTTATTTAAAAAAAAAAAATATTTGTATCATATATACATATTCAAAAAATATACAAAATAAATAGACATACAGATCTATATATGTATTTACAGTAAAAAAACATACATATATATCTGCATATGTATTTACAGGAATACATATCCATATATATATTTTTATTTTATATGAGTCACCTTTGTATTTCGCAAATACATATGAAGATATATATTATAATTATGTTTGTTACTGTTTAATATGAATATGATATGTATTTTATAAATACATATGTATGTTTTGTATTGATATACATATCCAAATCTGTATGACTATGTATTTTATATATTTTTTGGATATGTGTATGTGATATATATATTTGTCTTTTCAAAATAAAAGTTAGAGATAGAAGAGTAATATATATATATATATATATATATATATATAGAGAGAGAGAGAGAGAGAGAGAGAGAGAGAGAGAGAGAAAGAGAGAGATAGATAGAGAGAGAGAGAGAGAGAGAGAGAAACACGAAAAAAAAGGAAGAAAGAGAAATAGAAGTATAAAAATAAAAGAAAAAAAACAAAATAAAATAGAAAAAAGAAGAACAAAACAAAATAGAAAATGAAAAAACAAGATACGAGAAAGGAAAAAACAAGAGAAATAAAAGAGATAAAATAAAGTGGAAAACAAAAGAAATCAAAATAAAAAAATAAAATGATAAAAAAATAAGATGAAAAAAAACTAATAAGAAAAAAAAATAGAGATATAAGAGAGTGAAAGACATTAATAATGTTTTATATTGAAATCTTGAAAATCATGGAGATAATTATCTTCAAATATGAAAAAGAGGAAAAAAGAAAATAAAAAATTAAAAAATAAGAAAAACGAAAAAAGAAAAAAAAGAAATAGAAGAGAGAAAATAAAGTGAAAATAAAATAATAAAAAAAATAAGATGAAAAACACCAGCAAACTATAGGTATTGCTATCTGCATTGTTGAAAAACACCAAAACACCAGCAAATACTCCACTAAACTACATATACCCCCCTCATTAGGAATCTGTGCCACTACTTTTTTTCTCCACTCCACCACACTATGAACCTACGCCACCAGTAATTCATCCATCGCCACCAATACTGCCATACAGAAACCTGAGAATGTTGTTTGGCGCGTAGCAAAGCCAACGGCACCAGACTTCTTACTTCAGTCGACGCTGGACTATGCATGTGGTTCTGGGGCTGGCCGTGAGGCCATACAACGTAACGGAGTGTGCTCTGGCCCGATACAGTACTTTCTCGAGCTTCTTATGCTTTCAGTAGCTACTGGCAGAAGACTAAACAGGGTGGAGCAACTTGTGAATTTGGAGGCAGTGTCATACTTCTTACGGTTGATCCAAGTGTCTCAACTCCACAAATATTTCGTTTTATGACAAATACGTAATTACATACATTGACAGTAGAAAAAGTTTCTCATGTTACGCCAAGTGTCATCTTGTCTACGTCTAGTCATTGGAAGAAGACACCAAAGCATGAAGAGTTGTGCGTCCACAGCAAAAGACATTATATTTGCAAGTTAATTTTCAATGATGAGTGATAAATATGATTATGTGATATATACTCTTTTTTCAGGAGATTCACATAGCATAGTGTGTGGCGGTCTATAGCTAAAGCAGTCGGGTTGTGGCCTAGAAGTTAATGAAGCAGGTGAAAATCATTGGAGACCAGGGTTCAAATCCAGTAAAGACAACCCATAAGGTGATCTTTTTTCCATCTTGGTAGTTGGTGGGCAAAGCTTTCCAGTAGCTCAAAAAGACTATAACAAAATATTGGACTATGATAGTAGGGACTTGCAAATACACGAACAACAACCGGAATGTTTGCGGCTTTATAAAACCTACTTTTTAAGCATTCTGACGTGGCCGAAAAAGCTCCCTACAATCCTCAGAGAGGTCCTTGAGGACTTTTTTAAGTGGCGCCACTGGCTGGAATTCAATGGGTTAGCTATAGCTTGTTGGAGGCAACAGGTACCCGGTGAAATAATCCAGGTCTAAGGTTTAGTATCAGATCACATTTCTGCTTTAGTACTACTATCTTCTAGTTCTTTAATTTAAACAATATTAACCAAGCCAAAAAAATAGTGGTATCAAACTGCATAACAGTTAATTCAAAAGAACCATACAATTTGTTTTTTCTAAATAAGAGATCATGTGTTTTAAATGGATCAACTTCAGTTCGAACTGAGTTTCGGGACAGCAAAGAAGCCGAAAGCAGCTAAACAAATTGTCAAGCCAGAATGCCAGTAAACTACATATTCAAAGCAATGAAAGTGCAAAAGAGGAAGCAAGGCCTTTCAGAGTTTATTGTTCATGATATAGTACAACTTGAAAACAATGTGAAAGTAAAAACGACGACAAAACTCTGACCTAAATTGAAATAATAAAGCACCTTTTACCAAACTTTTAAGACGAGGAACACCAAGACTTTTATAGAAGTGCGACAGGTAATCATTAATTCAGTAATTGGAAACCTGTTATCATTGATTACTGAATGCCCTTGAGACCTAGACATGAGCAGTGCCTTCAGTGAACTTGGGATTCTGACATCTGTACCTTCCATCAGGCCCAATTCCAAAGCCCTTTCAATCAGCAAATACGATTGTTATGTTGGTAGTTTTGATGATTTGAGAAACCTCACTAGCTGGTACCTGGTGTGTGCCACTTTATCCCGGGTCAACTGTACAACTGGATTTCGTACTATTTGACAGTTTTACTGCAGAGATTGCTGCAGTCCTTTCCAGCTGTGCCCTATAAAGAATAGTATAAGAAAAGTATAATTCGGGAAACCTTCTGCTAGCCTAACCTAAGATTGTTAATTAAGATCGAAAGATTCAACTAAAGAAGAGAAAGCTGGGAGAACTTGATTATGGAAGAAAACCTCTTGAATTGGATTATTTGGTTCGTTTGGGGTTTGTTACAAATGTGCAATGTCACTCCTATTTATACTTGTCTATGGATGATTCTAGATAGTCTTCTGGATACAACAAGAAGGAAATTCTAGTGACTTTATCTTCTACTCTAGATATTTCCACAAGGTGCTTATCCAAGTGACTGCACTAGACTATTCTAGAAACTTAACTAGAAAACTATGACATTCATTCACTAGACTATTTTAGAAAGTTAACTAAAAAACTATGATATTCATTCTTCCAAAAAATCCCACTTTTGATATTTTTCGCACAATAGCTGCGTCCATACAAAAAGTACCGCAGAGACTGCTGCAGTCCTTTCTTGCCAGATTGTTCTCAAACATATACTTCTTCAAAGCACTGATAGGATCTTGCAGCGTAATAGTTCTTTTCAGCTGCCAAAATATACATATTTAAGGTCAAATCATTGGCTAATAAACTATATACTCTGCACTGGATGCTAGCTCTGTAATTTCAGCTTCTAAGTTTTTGATTGCCTCAAATCACCTGTTATTGTACAGGGTTTCTCTGGAAAGTCTAGGAAATTGCAGTGCTTGCTCATAAGGGATGTAATAGAAACATGAGCCAAAGGCTAATTCCCCACAATAACAACTAAGCAGAACTCTGAATTTGATAGTTTATGAATTTCAACAAGTCCTATTTGAAATCTGTTGTGAAACTTCCACCATCAACACCACCACCATCATGACTATCATCACCACCATCATCATCATTGTCGTCATCATCACCATCACCGTCACTATCACGATCATTATCTCTTTTTTTCACCCTACAGAACAAGACAACCACAAAAGATGAAAAATGAAATGTTACACTTCCCAAAATAACAGAACATGAGAAAATTATATTAAGAATGAGCATGCCAGTATAACATGTTATACAATGTTGTAAGCATTTAAATCATATACAATGACAACATAAAGATCTTTTGCACTATATCGGCGCAATTTAATTTATTAAAACATGTTATTTAGGTGATTGTATCGAGCTTGCTATGAAGAGTTATATGTTAATGGTATAAAAATATAAACCAGTTTCCAGAACTTAAGCACTTAGTAGACATGTCTGCTCGTGAAAATATGGCTACAAGAGCAGCAATCTAAGAATCTAACTTAGAGAATATAGAGAAAATAAGAGAAGGCAGAGCAGTAAAAAAATTAAAATGAAAACTTATTTTGGAAATATATAATTTGCATTAAAAGTCGATTTTCTGTAGAACAGATCTCTAGTCGAACAGAAAATAGAGTTAAATGTTCTTCACCAAACAAGCCTTTAACCTTAGCATATACAAATTGGAAGCACAAAATCAAGAAATGATTTTAAGAAGTATATTATCAAGGAAGATGTCTTACAAAGTATCATAAATATGGACCTCAATAGAACCTCCATAGTTGTCTTGAATGTCCTGTTTAATTTGATTGGCGGAATTCTCAACAGATTGTGCACAGTATCTTATATTAATAAGCTGAAGTGTGGTTATGTCTGCAAAATCTTGAGGGATTGAGTCCAATTTCCAGCAATATTTAAGAAATAGTCGTACAAGGCATGGAAAGTGACCACTACTTGCTCTCCAGTACCGAATGTGTGAATTTTCCAGTAGCAAGAACTTCAAGTGAGGAAACCCTTGCTCATCCACTTCCCACTCCTCGCCCGTGCAGGCATAATCAGATAGTTTAAGGGACTCAAGGTTGAGCAATTTACCAAGAATGTTCAAATCCTTCCATGGCAAAAAGAAACGTCCGGTAAAAGTTAAATACTTAAGGTTTTGTGGAAAAGCATCTGGAGGAGGTAAGAACAAAAGTGGAACATCATCTGCAGGAGGTAACCATGGAAATTTCGTCTGAAAACGCAGAGGATATTGTGGAGTAGAACCTGAAGATGCATTGCTCTCCAGAAAGCAAGCATTATATTGATGAGAAAGAAAAAATTCCAATTCCTCGAGCTGATCTAGGTAGCAAAAATCATATAGGTCCTTGTGACTGCGAAAGTCTTCTGGGACACCACATATTTGTAACTTTTTTAAATTGGGAAATAGTTTAAAGAAAGATCTGGTGCAATACCAAGGATTCAATCCAGAGAGACATTGCAAATTATTCAAATCCAAACTTTTCCCAGTAGGCTCATGATTCCACAAGTAATTCCAGTACAAACAGAGGTGCCTCAACTGCGGCATCGCCAAAATTTCCAATGTCAATATTAAAGGATAGCTCTGAAAATCAAGAGCTGATAGGTTAAGTATAAAAGTTTGCAGATAAAATAAGCTTGATATTGATGGAGGAATGTCTATTACTGATGAGGGAACCTCTTCTTCAGATCCAACATACTGCCATAAGTGAGGGTAAAAACACAAAGCTAGGTATCTCAAGTGAAATAAATGTAGTATTTCACTGGGAAAAGCTGGACAGATAATTGAAGCAAGATCTAGTACTCTTACTAGCTTGAACGGTAACTCTGGCATGAAGTATCCAAATCGACTAAATAGGATAACAGAATGAGCCTCACTGTTACGACACCTGGCCAATTCTTCCTTATTGTGGATACTGGTCCGACCTCGATTCTTAGAGGAAAACTGCATGGATTGGGCACATGGATTTTGATCACTCTTTCCTCCTAGAACATTCACAAAGTTCAGGTTTCGAGCTTCTCTCAAGCAGAGTTCACGGATCATGTCATGCATTCCACAACTCTCTATTTTTCCATCAAATCTCGAATGACAGATGGAAATTAAACTTCTATCAATAAGATCTTTTATATTCTTTCGTGCAACCTCTTCTATGCTTTTCATCTCTACTACCTTCAAAAATCCCTCTACAACCCATAACTCCACAAGTTTATCTACAAAAACCAATTCATCCTCTGGGAAAATTGCAAAATATAGAAAGCATGGTTTTAGGTGGTGAGGCAAGTAGTGGTAACTTAATGCCAACACCCTCATGCATTGGATATCAACATCTGTGCTTACCGCTGAACCTATGTTCGCAGCAACACTTTGCCATTCACTCAATGCTTTGCCTAGTTTGGAGAGAAGTCCCGCGATTACAACAATTGCTAGAGGCAACCCTCCGCATTTTAATGCAATTTGTTTCCCGAGCTGTTCAAATTGAGGGGGAAAAGAATCTTTTGCAAAAACCTTTTCATACAATAAGCTCCAACTTTCATCAAAATTCATGAGGCGCATGTGATAAAGAGGCTTACCTGAGCTAGCATATTCAGCCACTTCCACATTTCGAGTAGTCAAGAGTATTCGGCTTCCTTTATTACAGTCTGGGAAACATAGTTTTATATCATCCCAAGCTCCTGTAGTCCATATGTCATCAATGACTACCAAGTATCTCTTGCCCTTTAGAAGCTTTTGTAGTCGATCTGCTAATTGATCATAAGATTCATCACGCGATGAAGATAGAAGGCCTAGGAGTACATTTCTCGCACAATACTCTTGCGATACAGTAGCTTTTGCAAGTAAGTCAAAGTGAGGCATAATGCATGGATCTCTATAGAGTTTTGTAGCCAAAGTTGTCTTCCCGATGCCTCCCATCCCTACGATTGAGACAACTTCTAGTTCCCTTTCTCCTCTAACAAGTTGATCCAGGATCATCTTATATTCTGTTTCATGGCCAACCACTATATTCTCGGGCTGCTCTCCATCATGTTCAGGTATACCGGAAAGAGTGTAAGTTTGTGATTTTAGATCTTTCATGCTGGCCAATGTTGCCATCGACTGTTTCATGGTGGAATCAACACATTCTAGTGCTTGTTCCAAGACGAAAAAGATCTCCCACATTGCTCTGCTTCTTTCCTCCACAACTTGTGCTAAAAAAACATGTCTTGATTCCGAGTCAACCATATCTTCTGTTGTGTATGCCACCTCTGCGATTTCAGCTTCCAAGCTTGTTAATGCCTCAAGATTTCCAGTTATACTGCAGGATTTCTCCAGAATAACTCTCAAAGATTCGAGTTTTTCATAGAACGGTTGCAAATCATATCCCGTAAGTTCCATTGATTGGTGTATGGTCCTCATAAGGCAAGTAATAGCAGCATAAGCCATATGTCCCTCTTCCTCTCTTAAGGGAACTCCTGCACAGAGATAAAGCGGAATATCTCTCAGCATGAAAATGGACATATTGTCACAAGTTGTGTAGTTTCTCGATTTAAAAAACAGAAAATGCAAAGGTCTTTCTTTCATTATTTCCTAGAAACAAGTTAGCTTCCATCACATTTCCAGCTTTATCCATAGTTTGCTCTAGTCTCTATCGACTATCGAGCAGGTAGATGTCCACGATATTAAGGGCAAAATGGAAAATGACAATTAATCGTTGGTAACGTCCAATCCTACACCTTAAATGAAATGTAGTACGGTCGTAGCAATAATAAAACCCAAGAAAGGTTGGGATTGATCCCACGAGAAGTGTGTGCGTGTTAAGACATCAAACAGTGTGAGAATTTGTAGATTTCCTAATTTTATGTTCAAACAACAGATTGATTGAACAATTACTTCTAAAACTATACTACTTATTGAGCTAGGAATTTTAACGAACAGTTGGAGTGCAAGAAGATTGTTTTGTTTTCAAATTCATTAATCAGGTACTAAAATTCCTTAATATACACTAATTCCTTGTTACTTGTTAAAAAACCAGTCCAGTTTCTAATCTTCTGAGCAAGAAATAGACACTTAGGGCTTAATATAGTGTTTGCAACAACCAAATTCACAAACAAGACTGTAAACAAGTAGATGAACAACCCAAGTAATAATAAGCAAAATAACTACTCATTATGTTCTAATTGATGCATCACTTTTCGTTTTTCCTAAGTCAAACAGTTCAAATTTAACCGTAAATGTGGGCACCAAATCTTCCGTTTTTTAAAATAAAACTAATATATTTGAAAATATGTTAAAAGTATGTAGGTCACAAATAATAACAATTCAAATTTTTTAAAAGATATATGAAAAAATTACTGTTAAAGATAAATTTGTTTAGATCTCTAAATTTGAAAGACGAGACATAAATTGAGACGGAGAGAGTGCTATTCAATCACCATTCAATCATATAAAAGCCCGGATTTAGCAATTTACAAAGAAGAAAATGCAAACTCTATAGTGAATTTCTCTAACTCCTTCCAAATATGGTCTATTGTTGCCTCTCAAGGCTCAAAACATCCAAAAGCTCCCTTAAGAAAATGACTTAATTCCTATTTATAGGTGTTAAGATATCAAGACAAAAATGCCCTTTCGCTCCAATTTCGTGGAGATGAATTGAATTTTGTCTAGGATGTGTAAAAGTCGAACCGATCAATAAATTAAATTGATAAAAATTACTCATTTGTTGTTATTTATCAATGATTTTATAAAAGAAATTATCGAGTTATTGGTTCGATTTTGGTTTATTCTTATTGGGTTATTAGGTAAATCGATAACACAATAAGAATACATTAAATTACTATTTTACTCAACTCTTATATATAAAAAACACAAATAGCAACAAGATAAAAAAAACTTACAAATATAAAGTTCAATACTAATTTTGGGCCTAGACTTAGCACGATCCAGCTGCGACTCGTATATTTATATATATACACACACACTAATTTTATCTCACGTGCCCCGCACGTGTAACATAAAAAGTTGTGAAATTGGATTTCAGGGGTCAACTTTATGAAAATGATATTTTTTCAAAATTCTGATATCTCCATTGAGTTTGGTGCGTCAAATTTCATAGGGTAGTATAGTCCGTTTATGTACATGGGATTTTAGATAAATCTCGAAGGGTCTGAGGAGACTTGGAGAATTCCAAGTCTCTAGCTCGTGCTGGTGCCATAGCAACCGCGAGTGGGTGGTTGCGTATACAACTCGGCAGATCAGGCGCGAGTGACGTATATGTGACATTTAGGCCACGATCACGAGTTTCGTGTACGCGAGGACTAGGCCACGATCGAGATACCCACCATCAGGACAGGTACCGCGGTCGTGTATGCGATGCCTGAGTTCCTATAAATACCTTGTTTCTCTATTTGCGGTACCTGATCGTGTATGCGATGCCTGAGTTCCTATAAATACCTTGTTTCGCTATTTTTTACCATTTTTGAGACTTAGAGCTTAGAGTTTCTCAATTTTGAGCAATTTCTTCCATTTTTAAGCTTGGGTAAGCTCCTTAACATGTATTCCAACTAATTCTTTCCAATTCTATCATGTAATTCTTGTTTTAAACAAGGATCAAAAAGTAGAATTTGAGAATTTTGTTCCGGAAGGCTTAAAAACTGAATTTATTTGATTTTAACCTGTTTTCACTTGTGTGAGTTTCTTATCTGATAATCTTTTTTTTTCGATTTCATCTTAAAAACAACTTCTATTCTTGATTTTAAAATGAATTTCAAGAATTTTTGTCGGTAAAGCAAACCTTAAAAACATGGTTTTTCTTCAATTTGGACCTCATTTGTAACTCGTTTTACTTGGATTTTCAGATGTAGACTCCAAAAAATATGGGGAACATGTTTCAAAAATAAAATTATAATTTTTCTCTTCTTTTTCGAAAATTCATTTCGGGAGTCTGTTTTTACCCAACTTGAAAATAGGCAATATGGGTATCGTTTGCTTTCTTTTGATGGATAGATTCTATATTTGTATGATTTAGTTTATTCTGATTCCATTCGTGACGAGTAAGGCTTTGTATTGAAAGCTTTCTAATCAACTTTTGGCATTCGAGGTAGGTTGTGGCTTAACTTCCTTCAGACTGGGTTGGCTAGTTAATGTCGATACAAAAGCATGTTAAGGGTGTGGGACTAAAATGACTATAATTATTGTGTTGAGCCCTTGTGGGTGCGTATATATTGTTGTATTTAGTGTTTTTGGAGTATTATTTGCTATATGTGATCATGTGGGTCCTATATGATAATGTTTGTTATGTATACATGAAATTAATTGTGTCTTATATAATGAAAAAACCTAGTGTGGTATCCATGGTGTATTTAACTGTATTCTAGTATCTTGACATATGGTTTATGTTGGCATTCATGGATGGTTGGAAATATTGAGTGGATTATTAACTCACTTGGTTGGTATATTGGTTGGATATGAAAATACACAATATGATTGGTTTTGAGCATTATATCTTCATATCATATACATTCAGGAAACATTGGTACCACCATGGAAATACTGGAAAATACTTAAAATACTAGCTTTTACTGACAGAAATTTAGCTCTTAGGTGTATACAAAAGTTGTGCAATAACCTCAGGCATCATTATCATCATCATTATCATTATTACCATCATCTCCATTGCATTTGTATTTACATTGTACATTTCTGTGATGTGTTTGTTTTTCTTGATGTGATACGTGTGTATGTGTATTTCTTTCCTTCATATTCGTATTGTCTGATACCTGTCTATTTGTCTTTCTTTTTTGTGTTGCTATGGAGTATGTGGATATTATAGAACTGTTGTGGAGACGGTGTGGGCTACCGTTATGGAATATTTTCTAGTTGCAGGTGATGTACCCTTAGTGTGTACTTTGTATGCTTTATTTTTTCCTCTGTCAGCCTGTGATTTCTACTGAGTATAAGTGGACCATACTCACCCCTACTATGCCCATTCGATACAGATCTAGGTTCAAGTGTACCTCATAGTGGTTGACTTGTGGATATACTTTGGAGCTATTTAAGGTAGCAGTTGGATTATTGCTTCCAAAGTCTATTACTACCTTTCTTTATTTAAACTATGTCTCTATTTCGCATTCTGAAATAGAGTTGTTCCTATTTTGGATATCTTATATACTTTGATCTCGAGTTGTACTAGTGATGTTCTTACACTGTGACATTAGATTTTGGGATTATGGTATGACGTCGTTGGTTATGTTCTTTCGCTTTCATTATATTGTATGGTGTCACTTTGTTCTATAAGCCTCATTTTGGGTTATTATTATTTTTTCCCTTCTTGTATCAGTTTGCGTGATAGGCTTACTTGTTATGAATGCTGCGACAAGTACCATCATGACACTTAGTTATTGGATCGTGAAAAAATGGTATTAGAGCAGCCAGGTTCATTGGTCTTAATAGTGTAAGAACAGAATATTGAAAAGAGTCTCGTGGATTAGTCCATATCTATCTTCAAGAGGCGATAAGATGTATTTAGGAAATTTCCCTCATTTTGTTCCTTATCGTGCGGATTTCCTTCATACCTTGTGTTCTAAGTCATATTTCACTCTTTCTGCGCAGATGGTGATAACTAGATCCCATGAGGTTAAAGATGTCGAGCCTTCATTTGAGGAGAGAGCCAAATCTAGAGGGCGAGTTACGAGTCATAGAAGGGCTCAAAGTAGTGGTCGGGCACATGGATCTTCTGCATCTAGGATTAGTGCTAGGGGACTCTCCCTGAGTGTGTTGGGGATATAGGTCGTACTTTGATTCCACTGAGATCTTATACCCAGTCTTAGAGGGTTTATTGATTCACTTGTTGACCCATTTGGAGGGTGCTTCTTTGGGTGCTCCTGTTGTTCCTCTAATTCTAAGTATTATACCCCCATCTGTGCCAGAGTCTGCTTATGGTGTTCTCCAGCCCCGAGTGTGGATCCTCTTATAGTACCTACTTCTGTTTTTGGTACTCCACAGATTTTGAGTGCTATTCCTCCTTCAATGTCGGCATTTAAGTATGGTATTTTGAGATCAGGAGTTCAGTTATCATCTATGTTACCTTCTCAGGTAGGATCTCAGCCTGCCAGATTCACCATACTTCCTCTTATCGTGAGTACAGTTATGTCGTCTGTGAATTAGAAGAGGTTTGAGAGATTCTCTCATTTGGGTCCTCCTAGGTTCAATGGTGCTATGGGCAGGATGCCTACGAGTTCTTAATTAACTACCGTGAGAAGTTTCATCTGGGTTCGCTTGAGTCACATGGTGTTACATATACTATTTATCAGCTAAGGAATGCTGCTACAGATTGGTGAAGGTCACTTGTTGATTGCAGACCTCTCAATTCTTTTGAGGTGACTTAGGATCAATTTGTTGAGGCCTTTCTAGAGAGGTTTGCACCTCACAGTCTGAAGGATCAGATGAGGGATGAGTTTGATCACTAGAGTAGGGCTCCAAGACTGTTGCAGCCTATGAGGCACACTTTCATGCCTTGTCTAGATATTTCTATGCCAGCATTGCCACCAAATCTAAGAAGATTTAGAAGTTTGTGAAGGGGCTAGATGTTTCTCTTCAGCTAGCTAGATCTCAAATGGTAGTATTTGGAGCATCATTTCAAAGTTTATTGGATTATGCTAATATGACTAAGGGTATTCTTCGAGCATCTCAGGGAGGCTCCAAGAGGGTGCACTATTTTGGTGAGTTATGAGGTCACACTCCTTGAGGTAAGGATTCTAAAGTTTTTGTGGTAATCATGGTAGACTCGTGAAGGAATCCTTGCAGAGTTGAGTTAGTGGGTCTTCTAGTTCAGTAGTTTTAAGTGGCCGCTCCAGTCCAATCATACCTCCTCCTATCGATTCGGGTCGTAGAGGCTGCTATGTATGTGATGAGACTGGTTATTTGTCCACGAACTATCATCGTTGTGTGTTAAAATCTACTCTTATTTTAGTTGTGAGAGGTAGAGGTTCTACTAGAAGTGCGCAAGGTAGAGGTAATGGAGCCTGTGATAGTGGTCGCGGGGTTGTTCAGCCAGTTAGTGGTCATGGACAATGCTATGCTATACCCGCCAAACCAGAGGCAGAGGCTTTCGATGCTTTTATCATAGATATCCTCCCTGTTTGTTTCAGACCTACATTTGTACTATTTGATCTGGGATTGACTTTTTTCTATGTGTCTACATACTTTGCTTTGGTTTTTGTAATACCCCGAAGTTTCCTAACTAATTTTTTTTTGTCCCAAGAATGTTAGAAACTTACTTTGGAAGATGAATCAACTTTTGTACACATGGAATTTTTAAGATTTTTACTTTTGTCATGTGAAAAATTCAATAAGCTTTCCATCGATATAAAATTCACCTAAATCCGATAACCGGGTAAGAAGTTATGACTATTTCAAGTTTTCATCGTAAAACAGCGCCATATTAGTCAGTGGCGTGCTGGGCCACAGGAGAAAATGGCAATTGTCAAATTCCAGTAGGGGTCCGCAATAGTGGCGCATCGCGCCAAACTTCCAGGTCGCAAATAAAGTGGCAACGCGATGGCTCCGCATCACGCCATCCCTCAATTTCCAAGTTGTCAAATTCCAGTGACATGGCGTGATAGCGCCGTATCGCGCCAATGGTCCAATTCGGGAAAATTTCACTGAAATTAAATACGCATCCAGGGTTAAAAGGTCAATTTTCCACCCCTATTTAAGCCCTTTAACACGAGATTCAGCTATTTGGAACCCAAAATATACTAGTTTCTCTCAATTTTCTCTCAAGAACAATCTAGGGTTTCAATTGGGGATTCAATTTCAAGAAAGTCTCTCCGTTAATCTTCACTAAACCAAGTACTAAGGTATGCGTTGTGTTGATTTATGGATTCCTTTCATCCATAAAACTCAAGAACCCCATTTCAAATTGCAAATCATGATATTTATGTTGTGGGTTGATTGTAACCATGTTTATCTTGTTATATGATTCCCAAGTTGGAATATTTATGTGTTTTTCATGAAACTACATTAGCAAGTGAGTGAAATCCATAAATTGAGTTATTTATAATGTGTCAATTTGATGATTAAGCCTATGCCCTATGGGTGCATGCAAGGTGTTTGATAAAATGCCTAGGAAGATAGAAATTATGCACTATAGCTAAATTGTGATCCAAAATGATTTCCATGTTATTCTTATGTATTGAAATTTATTTGTTGGATTGCTCATGAGTTAACCTTATGAAATTATGCTATGTATACATGTAATTTTATTCACGTACCAAGCTATGATAATCAAATGCCCATGAAATATCTCCAATTATTGTATTATGGATTGTTGATTATTGGTCATACATTCAAGAATATCATGCCTTGTCAGTTTCCTTCCATCGAGTCCTAGGGGTACTTGTATCCAAAAAATATAGATGTGTGCCTAGTTTAGTGTCATGTTTTCACGATATCCATAGTCAAGCCATGATTTGTAGAAATCAGTCAGTCATGTGACTCAGGAAATCTTAGTAATTCAGTAATCTCAGTACTATTTCATCAGTCAATGAAATTCAGTTAATTCAGTCTAGTTCAGTTTAGTAATCCATGTTTAGTGTCTATTCAGATGGGAGTAGAAATTAGCACCGAGTGAACCCAAGGATGGGAACTCACCTGTTATATGAGGGTGTAATTCTTAGAAGCAATCCTTGCATTCTGGAACTACGTAACCACCGTAGGTTGAAACATCATAGCCTGCTATATGAGGGTAAATGAGGTGGCTTAACCTGTTATATGAGGGTTCCTACCGTTCTCACTTGAGTTACTTGTTATATGAGGGTTACTCACAGATTGTCCTTACTAGTGGCGCGGTATTGACATCCTTCTAATTGGGGTTACAGATTGGACCCCAACTTAGCCATAATGGCATATTAGGGGCATGGCGGTTTGATAAATACTTCCCACAGTTTCAGTTACAGAATTTAGGACTGTCAGATTCAGTCAACTCGGATACAATATGGAACTCAGCTAGTTCCATCAGATTCAGGACTGTCAGATACAGTCACTCATGTCATTAGTTATATCAGTCATCAGAATTCAATTATCAGTCATGTTAGTTATCAGTAAATTCATGTTATCACGATCTCAGATATAGTTACTACGTATTCATGCATGTATTCTCACGTTCATATAAGTTAGTTAGCCAGAATTGTTCATGTATATGAACCCCATGTATTCAGCCTACCTTCCATGCATACCAGTATATTCAAAGTACTGACACATTTGCGCTATGATATTTTATACTATAGGTTTAGAAGCACGAGCTCCAGAGCATCAATAGCATTCCAGTCTCAGTAGTTAGAGTTAACAGTGAGTCCTCATCTCTTGAGGATATAATTATTTATTTATTATCTCATTAAGTAATTTATTAGTTGGAGTTAGTTGGGAACATGTCCCATCAACCCCTCATTCAGACAGTTCAATCAGTTAGAGGCTTTCCAGACTATCATGTTCAGATTATCATGTTATTTTAGTTTTTTTTAGGTATTTTATATCCCATTCAGATGTTATACCTTTATCAGTTATGTTACAGTCTTGAACCTTAGGGCTTTTCAGTTTATGTTTTCGCAATCATACAATATATTATGCAGTATATAGGTACAGATATCAGTCATGGGTTAGCTTGTAATCCTTCGGGGTCATGAGCACCGTGTAGCATTTCGGGTATCAGAACCAGGGTGTTACAGGTTTTGATTTAGTTTGTGAGCCTCTTGATGTGCCTATTCGTGTATCTACTCTCATAAGAGAAACTGTAGTGGTGGATCAGGTGTACCAATCTTTTGTGGTGACTTTTGATGGGCGTGAGACCTGGGTAGATCTAATTGTATTGGATATGGTAGATTTTGATGTCATCTTGGGTATGGATTAGTTGGCTCCTTACTATGCTGTCCTAGATTGTTATGCTAAGACCATGATTTTAGCTTTGCCAATTATGCCAAGGGTATCTTGGAAGGGTATGGTTCATTCGGGTCCCAAGGGGGTTATATTATATGTTCAGTCTCGTAGCTTGGTTGAAAACGGATATTTATCTTATTTGGTGAATATTTGAGATACTAGTGTTACTTTACCTCCTTCTTTGGATTCTATTTGTGTGGTTTGCGAATTTGAGGATATCTTCCCCATGAATTTGCCTAGTATGCCTCTGGATTAGGATATTGACTTTGTTGTTGATGTTGAGCCGAGCACCAAGCCCATTTCTATTTCTCTCTATAAGATGGGCCGAGCAAAGTTGAAGGAATTGAAAGATCAGTTATAGGAGTTGTTGGATATCCGACCTAGTATATCACCTTGGGGTGCGCCTGTTTTATTTATGAAGAAAAATGATGGGTCTATGTGTATGTGTATTAATTATCGGCAGTTGAACAAGGTAACAGTCAAGAATAAGTATCCTTTTAGTTGTACTGATGATTTATTGGATCATCTTTAGGGTTCTTTGGTGTTTTTAAAGATTGACTTGAGGTTTGGGTATCACCAATTGAGATTAGAGCTTTGGATATTCCCAAAATAAATTTTCAGACTCGGTGCGGTCATTATGAATTCTTGGTCATGTTCTTTGGGTTGACCAATTCCCTAGCCTCTTTCATGGTGTTAATGAATTAGGTATTTTGATCGTATCTCGACTCCTTTGTTATTTTATTTATAGATGATATCTTGGTTTATTCTAAAAGTGAGGACAATCATGAGGAGCATTTGCAAGTTGAGCTTCAGAGATTGAGGGATGAGAAGTTATATGCAAAATTCTCTTAGTGGGAGTTTTGGTTGGAGTCTATCTCTTTCTTAGGTCACGTAGTTACCAAAGAAGGTATAATGGTTCATCCAACCAAGATTGCAGTGGTTTATGATTAGGCTAGGCCTACTTCACCCCCTAAGATTCAGAGTTTTATTGGCTTGGCAGGTTACTACCGATGTTTTGTTGAGGGTTTCTCTTCTATTACAACTCCGTTGACCAAGTTGACTCAGAAGAAATTTCAATGGTTCGATGCTTGTAAGGCGATCTTCCAAAAGCTCAAAAATTTATTATCCTCAGCTCTTATCTTGACTTTGCCCAAGGAGGGCGTGGGTTTTACCGTCTTTTGTGATGCTTTAGGGGTTGGGTTTGGTGTTATGTTGATGCAAAAGGGTAAAGTGATTGTATATGTTTCTTGTTAGTTGAAGCCCCATAGAAGAACTACCTACCTGTGATTTGGAGTTGTGTACAATTGTTTTTGCTTTGAAGTTGTAAAGGAACTACTTGTACGGAGTTCGTTGTGAGATTTTCTCAGATCATCGTAGCCTTCAGTATTTCTTCACCCAACGAGATCTTAACATGAGGCAGTGCCGTTGGCTTGAGTTGTTTATGGATTATGACTTGACTATTCTCTATCATCCAGGCAAGGCCAATATAGTTGTGTTGTAGATATCTTGGGCCAAAAGTCGACTAGCGTACATCTTTTGGCCTAGGAGAGGCCCTTGCTCTTAAAGGTTTAATCTTTGGATAACATAATGGTTAGGCTTGATATTATGATACCTAGGTGTGTTTTGGCATTCATAGAGGCTAGGTCTTCTTTGATAGAGCAGATTCGTGCTCATAGTTTAATAATGTTGGATTGAGATTGATTCGGGATAAGGTGTTGAGTGGTGAGACAAAGGAAGCCTCACTTGATTCAGATGGTGTTTCGTGAAGATTGGAGGTCGAGTTTGTGTATCGAGAGTAGGTGATTGGATTAGATTGATCTTGGAGGAGGCCCATTGTTCTAGGTAAGGGTGTACAAACCAAACCGTAAGTCAAACCGAACCGATAAATCAAACCAAACTGAGGAAAGAAACTAACTTATGGTTTAGTTTGATTGGTTTGGTGTTGGCAAAAAAAATTCGATCATTCTTGATTTGGTTTGGTATTAGCAAAACCAAACCGAGGAAAAAAACTAACTTATGGTTTAGTTTGATTGGTTTGGTGTTGGCAAAAAAAATTCGATCATTCTTGGTTTGGTTTGGTATTAGCAAAAATAAAATCAAACCGAACCCAAACCGAACCGACATAATATATATATATATATATATAATTTTAATTTTTAATACGTAAAAAAATATTACTTATAATCTACTTTCTAATTATTTTTATTACTTTTTTATATTCAGAAAATAGATATATATTCTTGGGCCTTTAATTATAATATTTGTCCATTAGTAACAAATTAATATAAAGCCCAATATTAATATAAAAAGGAAAAATTATATATTATAGACAAAATACTATATTAATTACATGGTATGGTTAATGTTTTAAAAAATTACAATTCATAGTTATTTGGTAGTTTTAAATTTTATTTTTGTTCTATTGGCAAAAAAAAGGCAACAATGGGAACATCAAAACGCACGATTATTGAAGATATCTTCTTCAACATTTTTTTTTCTTATTTTTCTCTCAAAATCACTCTAATATCCTTGATTTTACATTGAAGAAACAACAACATTGGCAACATCATAATAGCGTTCTTCAAGAGACCTTCTTCAACTTTTTTTCTACTTTTTTTCTCTCAAAATCACTTTAATATCACAAGATATCATCCTTGATTTTACTTTGGTGAACTTTTTTTGCGGATTTGTCACCACATAAAATCCGTTTAGAATATTTATTGAAGATTTGAGGTAATTTTCAGTATTTTTGATATTAGATTTAATTTTTATTTTTTTTTTATATTTTGCAATCCTTTCTATCATAAATTTTGATTGAGATAACTTAGTTCAATCATTATTTTCTCAATTCAACTAAATTGTTATCAATTATATATTATGTGTCAATTATATATGCGTATATGTATAAGTTGTATATTAATTGTGTATATGATGTAATTGTATAAGTAGTATATGTGTAAGTCAATTGTATAAGTCATATATGTCAATTATATAAGTCATATATGTATAAGTTGTTAATTGTATATATATATATATATATATATATACATATATATATACACGCATATGTATAAATTTTATATTAATTGTATATATGATATAATTGTATAAGTCGTATATGTATAAGTCAATTGAATAAGTCGTATATGTATAAGTCATATATGTCAATTATATAAGTCATATATGTATAAGTTGTTAATTGTATATGTACATTTATTTTTTTCAATTGTATATCTGAATGTTTGAATATTATTATAGTGTATATTAAATAACTATATATCTGTATATCTACAGTTTACAGAATTTATATTGAGTGTGTACACATACATTTTGCATAGTTTATATACAAATATACAATTCTTGAAATTATAAAAAATAAAAGAATGAGAAAGAAGGGGGAGACCAATAGAGGGAAAGGAATGGAGGAGGGGAGAGAGAAAGAGGAGAAAGGCGAGAGAGAGTGAGAGAAAGAGAGGAATTTAAGGTATATATATGTTTTGTAACTATGCAAACATTAACCATGGCTTGTAATTATGGACTAAAAGTAACCTATATCTGAATTTTTGCCATATAAAAACCAAAACCTCTTCATTGCTTCACTTTACATTTTGTTCATTCATTCGTCAAGTTATGATTTAGGTTTGTTTCTTTTCTTTCCTTTTTTTATGGAATTATGTTATAGTTAATTACTTTATGGAGTTAAATTTTTAATAAGTTGTCTCCAATTCTTCATTCTTTTGTTTGCTCACATTTTATGTGAAGGAAACTTTCAGACAAGTTACTGTGACCAGTGACTAAGAAATTGAACCACTGGATATCCACATAATATTACTTTGAGAGATAGTAATTTAGACGTCTTATTAATTTGCCAACTTAATTTTAATTGAAACTACTCTATGACCATTATTTTTTTTTTATCTTTTTGGTGAAAACATTTAATTTTTTTCTTCAATCACATTATAATTGTAAATAATTGAGCAAACCGAAAAACCGAGAAAACAAAAAAAGACTAAAACCTAGATTTAAAAACCAATTGTATATTGGTTTGATTTGGTTTATAAATTTAGAAAATCGACATTATTGGTTTGGTTATATTTTAATGAAAAACCAAACCAACCCGACCTATGTACACCCCTCGTTCTAGGTATTCCATTTTCCCGGGAGTGACTAAGATGTATCGTGATTTGAGACAGCATTACTGAAGGGGTGGTATATGGAGAGATATAGCGGATTTTGTAGCTCATTTCCTATGTTTCCAGTAGGTGAAGGCTGAGCATTTGAGACCTACTGAATTACTTCAGAGGTTACCCATTCCCGAGTGGAAGTGGGAACGATTTACTATGGACTTTGTTACTAGGTTGCCTTGCACTTTGCATGGTTCTGATAGTGTTTAGGTCATCGTGGATCGATTGACCAAATTTGCTTACTTCATTCCCGATCAAGTCTCTTTTAGTGTTGAGAGGTTGGCCCATATCTATATTCGTGAAATTGTGCGTTTTCATGGTGTGCTAGTGTCTATCATCTCAGATCAAGGTTTAGTGTTCACATCTTACTTTTGGAAGACTTTTTAGGATGAGTTGGGAACTTAGGTTGATCTTAGCACAACATTTCACCCCCAATTGATGGCCAGTCTGAGTGGACTATTCAGGTTTTAGAGGATATGCTCCACGTTTATGTGATGGATTTTGATGGTCACTGGGAGAAATATTTAGCCTTGGAGGAGTTTACGTACAATAACAGCTACCATTTCAGTATTGATATGGCTCCTTTTGAAGCCCTGTATGGTAGGTGTTGTCGCTCTCCAATTGGCTGGTTTGAGGTTTCTGAAGTTAAACCTCAAGATATAGACTTGCTTCGTAAGTCTTTGGATAGAGTTCAGATCATTTAGGATAGACTTTGAGCGGCTTAGAGTAGGCAGAAATGCTACACAGATCGTATACTTTGTGCCTTGATATTTAGCATTGGTGATCGTATTTTTCTTCAAGTTTCTCCCAAAGGGTATGATATGATTTGGAAAGAGGGGCAAGCTTAGCCCCAAGTATATTGGGCCATTTGAGATTCTTCAGACTATTGGTGATGTGTCTTATGAGTTGGCTTTGCCCCCAGCTTATTAGCTGTTCAGCTAGTTTTTCATAGTTTCTTGCTTCACCATTACATTTCGAACGAGTCTCACGACATTTGTTTGGATTCAATTTAGTTAGATGAGATATTGTCTTTTGTTGAGGAGTATGTTTCCATCTTGGATGGAGATGTTAGATGATTGCATTCTAGAGTCATTCCAGTGGTTAAAGTCTAGTAGAGACATCAACCTGTAGATGAGGCTACTTGGGAGGTTGAGTCTGATATACATAGTTCTTATCCCTAGATTTTTGCTGATTCAGGTATTTCCCTTGCCTTTAGTTTGAGGACGAACTAGATTTTAAGAGGGGGATGATGTAACGAGTTAACTTTTGATGATTTATGTGAAATATTCATTTTTGTGTGATTTGATCATTTTACCTCTCTCCGCAGTTGTGTTGTGGTATTTCTAGGGTATAGGGATGCTTGGCACAATTCCCAATGCATTTCGGTGTGATTATGTGAAATTTTAGTTTTTGGTTGCTTGAAAAGCCTTAAAGTTGACTTCAGTCAACATTTGTTGATCTGTGCGTTGAATAGGAAAAGGGACTGCACCAGCAGATCCAAAATGCCGAGTTTAGGGTGAAAAAATGGTTGATATTATTTTGTGGTTGTTATATCTCATTTCAACTCTCGGTTTAAAAAGTTGTGAAATTGGATTTTGGGGTCAACTTTGTAAAAATGATGTTTTCTTTTTGAAAATTTGACATTGACATTGAGTTTGAAGCGTCGATTTTGATACAATAATATAATTTATTTGCGTACATAGGATTCCGAATGAATCTCGAGGGGTCCCCGAAAACTTGGAGAATTCCAAGTCTCCATCTGGTGGTGGTGCCATCACAATCGCGAGTGGCTGGTCGCATACGCAACTCGTGAGATAAAGCTCGAGTGTCGCATATGCGACATCTCGGCCACGACCATGAGTTTTGCGTATGCAAGGACTAGGCCGCAATCGCAATAGTCGGCATCAAGCTAGGTACCGCTTACGCGACACCTGATCGCGTATGCGATGCCTGGGTTCCTATAAATACTTTGTTTTGCCATTTTTGCTATTTTTGAGACTTGGAGTTGAGGATTTCTCGATTTTGTGTAGTTTCTTTCATTTTTAAGCTTGGGTAAGTTCCTTAACACCTATTCAGACTATTTTCTTCTAATTCTATCATGTAATTCTTGTTTTAAACATGGATTAAAAAGTAGAAATTGGGAATTTTAGCACGGAAGGCCTAAAAATTGAATTTCTTCAATTTAAACCTCGATTTCAACCTGTTTTCACTTGAGTGAGTTTTTAATCTGATAATTAGTACTTTTCTTATAATTCATCTTCAAAACAGTTCTATTCCTGATTTTAAAATGAATTTCAAGGATTTTTGTCGGTAAAGCTTAAACATGATTTTTCTTCAATTTAGACCTTGTTTTAAACACTTTTTTTGCTTGGGTTTTTAGCTATAGACTCCTAAAAATATGAGGAACATTCCAACAACAAAATTATGATTTTTTCCTTCTTTTTCAAAAATCTATTTTGGCGGTCCATTTTGACCCCTACTTAAAATAGACAATATGGGTATTGTTGACTTTATTTTGACGCATAATTCTATATTTATATGATTTAGTTTATTTAGAGTTCGTTCATGAGGAGTAAGGCTTCATATTGAAGGCTTTCAAATCGACTTTTAGCATTCGAAGCAGGTTATGGCTTAACTTTCTTCAGAATGGGCTGGGTAGTTAATATCGATACAAAAGCATATTAAAGGTGTGGACTAATCACAGAAATGTCTATAATTATTGTGTTGAGCCCATGTGGGGGCCAATATGTTGTTGTATTTAGTGGTTTTGGAGTATTATTTTTTATGTGTGACCTTGTGGGGTCCTATATGATAATGTTGAGTGTGTATACATGAAATTAATTGTGTCTTGTATAATGCAAGAGCTTAATGTGGTATCCATGATGTATTTAATTGTATTCTACTCTTTTGGCATATGATTTATATTGGAATTCAGGAATAGTTGTAAATATTGAGTGTATTATTGGCTCACTTGGTTGGTATATTAGTTGGATATGAAAATACTCATTTTGGTTGGTTGTGATCATTACTTCCTCATATCATATGCATTCATAAAACATTGGTATCACAGTGTAAATACTAGAAAATACTTGAAATACTGACTTTTTTCAACAAGAAGTATGACATCTTTAAAACCCTCTACCGATGGATGTACCGAAAAGGAGCTATGGATATAGATATTGGTATTGGATATTAGTTGTATACAGGTTAACGAACCCTCATGGGCCCTACACCGGAAAGCTTTAGCTACGTAGGTGTATACGGAGGTTGTGCAACAACCTCGAGTATCACCATCATTATCATTATCATCATCATCATTATCTCTATTGTATTTGTATTTACCTTGTACATTTCTGTGATGCGTTTGTCTTCCATGATGATATACCTGTCAATGGGTATTTATTTCCTTCATATTCATAGTGTGATACTTGTCTATTTGTCTTTCTCTTTCGTGTTGCTATGGTGTATGTGAATATTATTGAACTATAAGTGGAGACGGTGTGGGCTCCCATTGTGGGACATTTTCTGGTTGCAGGTGACGTATCCTTAGTGTGTATTTTGTATGTTTTTTTTTCTACTTTGCTCAGTCTAACTATGATACCTACTTAATACAAGTGGACTGTACTCACTCCTACTGCGCTCTTTCGGTGCAAATCCAGGATCGAGTGCACCTCACGGTAGTTGACTTTAGGCGATACTTTGGAACTATTCGAGGTAGCAGTTGGATTCTTCCTTCCAAAGTCTATTACTATCTTTCTTTATTTAGACTATGTCTTTATTTCGCATTCAGAGATGGAGTTGTTTCTATTTTGGATATCATATGTATTTTGATCTCATGTTGTATTAGTGATGTTCTTACACTATGACAACATGTTTTGGAATTATGGTATGATGTCGTTGGTTATGTTCTTCCATTCTCATTATATTGTGTGGCTCGGCTTTGTTCTAGAAGCCTCACTTTGGGTTATTGTTATTATTTTCCCTTCTCATATCAATTTGTGTGATAGGCTTACTTGTCAAGATTTGTCGCGACAAGTGCCATCATGACCCTTAACTTTGGGATTGTGATAGCAAATGCGATAAAGGAATAAGTAAAAGTGATACAGAAAGATAAATAACATAGTAATAAAAGACAAGCGAACCATAACTTAACTGAGCCCCCATAAACACGCCAAACACATTGAAGAAGATAATTAATCCAACCGCGCCCCCTTAAGCCAGTGGGACACAAAACAAGTAATTTTAATGAAAAATGTAAATAATCTATAATCATACCAATCCCATGAAACAATAGTATCCCTCCAAATGTTCACCGAGCTCAAACCGGCACCAATGGATAGTAATGAGAGGCCATACGCCGGGCTTAAATCAATAATGATGGATAATAACAACAGGCCATATGATGGATTTAAACCAGAACTCAGATGAATAACAACTCCTAGAACAACAATATCCAGTACCAGAACACTGTCATCATTATAACCAGATGCCGAACTCGAACCGAAACATATAGTAACCATACTCAATTGTAAAATTAAAATCCAAACTATATGTGACTGATGCCAAGTGGTGCCAAATTTCACAATCAGTGACAGAAATAAAGTACATGTTGACCCTAACCCGTCATTAAAATACTATTTAAATAACCATTCATGTAACTTAGTTAAAAAGGGATGACTCCAAGGTTTTGCAACTTAATACCGCATCCTAGGCTCATAAATACTACATCATACTAAAACATAATGAAACTGAAATTTACTAGAATAAGGTCGTAATCGAAAAAATAAGGCATGATATATCTATCAAACGATATGCAAATTACAACTACCTGCCTAAAACTAGCATAATAGCACACAATTACCATAGATAAGCTCAATCTAAAGATAGGATAAGTCTAGCCTACCTGGATGCCAAAGTTAAAAACCTCTCCAAAAAACCTACAAATAGTGCCCCTCTAAACCCGAGTTTGAATAACTTGACGTAGATAATTAATTTTTCTCTTAATTTTTCACAGAACACATATGTTCATATATGCACAGATGTAATAAGAGAAATAGCAATAGAAACGTGTTGACTTGTATTTGCAAAGATAAGAACCAATATTTATATGAGTGATACAAGAAAATCAACAGAAGTAATCCTTAACACTTAATGAAAAGTGATATGAAACATCACTAATACCCACCTACTTTTATTTTCTGCCACCACATTATATGTAATTTGCTGGCTACATCCTCCATATACGCATGGTGGAGGCGACAGTATAAAGGAAAAATATTTGTCCCGCTATGTATGTACACGGATATTGCATAGGTTTGTGGTAAAATAGATATTATATTTTGAATACACCATAATTAATAAAAAATTATCTATAATAAAATCTCTATCTCATAATAGTAATAATTACAACATATCTAGATTTACTATCTTCGCTTAAAATATTAATAAATTATAAAATCATATAAATGTATCGTAGTTAGAAGTTTTTCATAAACATATAAAATATTTTTGAAAAGTAATTGACTTATCTTTTTACCAAATTCTAATTTAATTTAAATATTCTACAACATGAAATAAAATTCTCAAACGACTATTTGATAACTGAACTATCAATCCTTACAAGCCATAAATAACTTAGGACAGTGATAAAAAAAGCTCTAAATATTGAAAATGTATAAAAATAAGGAAAATGACCATGAGTGTCATCACATTATTTAAGGTATTTTGTGTTTACAAAGAGTTCTGATGAGAAGATGTAAAATCGAGGCAAAACGGAGCTAAAATGAAAAAATTGAAGAACTGGATGAAAATACCCATCACGATTGCAATGAGGAAAGGTCTTGATCACCCTATCTTAGTCAAAGTTCAAGCCCTAACAAAAAAAACACATCGTGACGGGATGCCCTATTCTCGCGACAATAATGAGTAATATTGTTAGGCATGAAGGATAGATTTGAAACTTTGTAAATTCAATCTCAATTCATCAAAACTTGATCATATGCCATTCCAAGACTATCTTTGCCATATTTCTCAATGTTAGGGGCTAGGTTCTTGAATCAACAACCTTGGAGTGAAGGTTAGAAGCTTTCTGTTGTCAAATTCTTAATCCTTTCTTTCTTTTCATTGCTTTTATAAAATATTTGGAGGTAGATAAATTCATACACTGATATTGTAGCTATACATATTGCAATGTTCGTGTATTGAATTTGAATTTTGATTCTATCTTATGCTTTTGTATTAATTGATTATTCTTTAATTTATGAATGAATTTTGCTTGTCTAAATTAATCTCTTGCTTCACTTGATTTTTTAAGGGAGCAGCTAATCCAAGAACTCACCCATTTACTTAGAATAATCTTAAAAGAGTTAATCGAGGTTGTAAAATATAAATTTAGTGTGATTTAGGACATATGACCCATCTTATGAATTTAAACTAGGCATAACGAAATCCTTGATTAGCCAAAAATTGGTTTTGTAATTTCTGCTTTTTAGATTTGTTTGAAACAACAAGTGAGTACGAAATCCTCAATGATAGAAAGATGTTGGTGGGTGATTTCGAATTGAAGACTAATTAGTTAAACCCATGATTAAATTATGTGTAGTTAATCGATTATGATGTATCATTAATAGAATCGATTCCCCGTATCATTTTTCTTATTTTCCATCATTGTGGAAGTCATTGACCAACTTATTCAAATTTTAACAGGTTCTATCGATGTTACATTTTTATATAAAAAACCCTAGAACATATGTATCTTTGGTCAGATTTTAGTGAGGTTCTTTTATTTCGTTCTTTCTCGATAATTAGTCACATTATTTCTCATAGATTTGACTCTAACTATAAGTTGAGTAAATACATTTCTAACAACCGCATACATTTATTTCTAGGGTGTTTTGAGCATTATAAAAATGGCATCATTGTCGAAAAATAATTTAGCATGTTGAGATAGTTTGAAATTTTAGCTTACTTGCTTTGATTCAAACTTGTGAATATGCATTCGTAATTTTCTATTTTTTTGTGTTAGTTAGAGATTTTTATTTGTTATACTTGTTATTATGGCATTATGGGATGAAAAAGAGTTTGGTGGTTGCAAATATTACATTGATGATCCATGTCCTTTTAATGAAAGACCTCACTTTTGATTAGATTGTACAAATACCTCCGGGAGAGAGTTGTGTGCACCATCTCGATCCTATAGGGAGTATAATTGTTATTTATATAGTGGTCAAGATGTACATCGGAGTGATTGTTCTAATTATTGTACGCCCTTCCTTAGATCATGATATGCCAAAGGAAGAACAACGTGCTGGACATAAAGGTATTGAAGCAATGCTTCAAACTATCTTGGACCAAGTGAGTAACGTGGATGAGGATATACATATATTGCACCAATTCATGGCAACATTTGGAAAGGAATGTGAAAAAAAAAAAAGAACCTTGTGAAAATGCCAATCTCTCAAGTGCCATGGATTTGACTAATCCTCAAGACAAAGTTGTTGAAAAATAGATTTCAAGTTATGTGGCTAAGTTTAAGATGTGTGATGACTCAAATAATTTTTTTAGAGAGAAGAAGTGGCTCAAATTGAAGAAGAAGAAGAGCAAAATTGTGAGGAACATATCTCAAATTCTCCAAGGAGACAAATAGAGGAGATAGTAAAAGGCACAACAGAGAAAAATGAAAAATATGAAAAAGTCTGGACTAAATGGTGAGACCTAATCCAACATGGTAATGATGAAGTTGTCCAAAATATTGATTTTTCCATGGGTAATTTTTACAAGCAGTGATAGAGTCCCCATATAAAGAAAAACTTAACAAAATTGTGAGCCAAGATTGACATTAAATCAAGTTCAACTAATTGGAGTCAATGAGGATCAAGTTGATAGAATGTTACTAATAGTGGATGAATCTCTCAAATTGCCTGTTGAGAGATGTCAAGTGTGGATTAAAATTGACGTAGCTTCCTGAGAATTGAAAACTAAATTGAATGCAAAAGTTGAGGCATGTGATGCTCAATGCCAAATGGTCATGAATAATTGTGATGAGATAGTTTTCAAGATGTGAGTGAGATTGACGTTAAAGAATTCATGGTGATTCACCAACAAATCAAGCAAAAAATAGTGAAGAATGTCAAAATTGAAGAAGTTATACTACAGTTTCAAGGAAAATTCAATCAAATCCTTTGTGAAGACTGTAGCTCATTTCGGGGTTAAAATGTATAAAAATACAAATTTAGAAATGGTGAAGATTAAACCTCATTCCAATCATTTTTTGGTGTTGTGATTGGTGATGAAATGGAAATCGAAATAACCAAGCAAACGGAGAATTTTGTAGACGAGGACTAAGTCCTTATATTTTGGAGTTTGTCTTCCCAAGAGGGCAAAATGATGTCTCTCACTTGAAAGCTAAGAAGTGGTGTCTAACAAGTGGCCTATTGATCTTCTTACCAATTTCCAATGAGCCTAAATGAAATTTTAATATGATGTTGGATAAAAGATTCAAGTATTTAAAGTGACAAAATAGAGTTGGTCTTGGTGCTACCTTACCGTTGCCCCACGAGCCTTAGCGAGATGTTAATTTAAACTGGATTGAAGATTCATATCTTCAAAGTGGAGATATAAGTAGTAAGTTTGTTTGCGGCATGCCGCGATGTTAAATCAAGCTCTTGATGGATTGATGGAAGGCATCTCATTATTTCCAAAATTTTACATTTAATATTAAAATTTTATTTTTGATTAGTCTACAAAATTCTAAAGTTTTATAAAAGTGACTTGAATAGGTTTAGATGCAAAAAGCTGAGTGGAATGAAGCTCGGGGTTGTACTAGCTTAAAAATAGGACTTCGCACACTTTTTGGGAGTGTCTAGATTGCCTCAGTGGCGTATCATCAAAGCTAACTAGGCATCACCAAAAATAATAAAATCTAAATAATAAGTTAGTGGCCTAAATTGCTCATCGCTATAGCGTGGGACACAAAATACGATCGCGACAAGTTAAATTCTAAAACCCTCATGATCACGTGACACCACATCACAATTCCGTAGGTTTAAGATATTTTAAATTTTAAATATCATCATTGCCTTTTGTCCTCTCTGCAATCACATATATGTGGGCCCATATGAGAAGTTTGAAAGGTTTGCTCGACATTACCTATTTGCCTATTTTTCTCTTTCTTTCATTCTCTCACATTCTCTCACAGAATCGAAAACAAAAGGCAAAGTTGATATCAAAAGGCCTTTAAATTTTAATTCTCATGTATGTAGATCAGAGGCGGAGTCAGGATTTAAAACATGTGGGTTTTGAATTTCAAATTAAGACAACGACCTCAAGCTAATGTATAACCTTAGTCAAATTAATGAACAAACAAGGATATTTAATATATTTTAAGGTTTATAAGAGGACGTACTAGTTGTGTGCGTAGTGGTAAAGCAGCTTCTTTAGTGTACCTCTAGCTTTAATTTTTTCCATCACACCTGAATTGCCCACAATCAAAAACTTATTGATGTCAAACATTAAGCCCAAACTTTGTTTTCTGAATAGTAGATTAGAAACCTCTTCACCATAACATATTGTGTTTACCATTTGAACAAATTCTTCCCATGAGAAGCATGCTACTCTTTGTTTCTCAGCTTCACTTTTTTGCATGCTAGAAATGTTTCTAAAGTTGACGTTAGCTTAAGAAAAGACATACAAATTACTATTAGGGGAACTGGAGCACTCAGAGGAGTGTCGGGATTTTAGCTACTGTAGACGTTTTAAGGTAGAAGAGGTTAGAGAGGCTGTTCGCAGGATGCGAAGGGGTAGGGCGACGGGGCTGGACGAGATACCGATGGAGTTTTGGAAGTTCGTTGAAGAGGCTAGTGTAAGGTGGTTGACTGGATTGTTTAATGAAATCTTCAAGACGGCAAAGATGCCCGAGGCTTGGAGGTGGAGTACCATGATCCCTCTCTATAAGAATAAGGGTGACATCCAGAGTTGCAATAACTATAGGGGGATTAAGTTATTGAGTCACTCTATGAAGATTTGGGAGAGAGTGGTCGAGGTGAGGCTGAGACGGATAGTGTCTATTTCGAAAAACTAGTTTGGATTTATGCCTGGCCGCTCGACGACGGAGGCAATTCACTTGGTGCGGAGGTTGGTGGAACAGTATAGGAAAAGGAAGAAGGACCTGCACATGGTATTTATCGACCTGGAGAAGGCTTACGACAAAGTCCCCAGGGAGGTGCTTTGGAGATGCTTGGAGGTGAGTGGAGTACCGCTGGCATATATCAGAGCAATTAAGGATATGTATGATGGAGCGAAAACTCAGGTGAGGACGGCGGAAGGAGATTCAGAGCATTTCACTGTCTTGACAGGATTGCATCAGGGATCTACTCTTAGTCCCTTTTTGTTTGCGTTGGTGATGGATGTGTTAACGCGGCGTATTCAAGGGGAGGTGACTTGGTGTATGCTTTTTGCCGACAATGTAGTTCTGATAGATGAGACTCGAGGGGGTGTGAATGACAAATTGGAGGTGTGGAGGCAAACTCTTGAGTCTAAAGGGTTCAGGGTGAGTAGAAGCAAGACAGAGTATGTGGAATGCAAGTTTAATGACGTGAGGCGGGAGAATGAGGTAGTAGTGAAGCTGGAATCACAAGAGGTATGTAAGAGGGATAGTTTCAAGTATCTCGGGTCCGTGATCCAGAGTAACGGTGAGATTGACGAGGATGTCTCGCACCGTATTGGGGCGGGATGGATGAAGTAGAAGCTCGCGTCGGGGGTGTTGTGTGATAAGAAGGTGCCGCCCAAGCTGAAAGGCAAATTCTACAGGGTGGTAGTTCGTCCGGCCATGTTGTATGGAGCGGAGTGTTGGCCAGTTAAGAACTCCCACACCCAAAAAATAAAGGTGGCAGAAATGCGGATGTTGCGCTGGATGTGTGGGCTGACTAGAGGGGATAGAGTTTGGAATGAGACTATCCGGGAGAAGGTTGGGGTGACTCCAGTGGAGTGCAAGATGCGGGAAGCCCGATTGAGATGGTTCGGACACGTGAAGAGGAGGGGCATAGATGCCCCGGTTCGTAGGTGTGAGAGGCTAGCGTTGGATGGTTTTAGGCGGGGTAGGGGTAGGCCGAAGAAGTACTGGGGTGAGGTGATTAGGCGGGACATGGAGCAGTTACAGCTCACTGAGGACATGACCCTAGATAGAAAGGTCTGGAGGACGCGAATTAGGGCAGAAGAATAGGGCCGGTTTGGGTCGCTAGTGTAGGGAATAACTTGGTGGGAGTTTTATTCTTGTTATGATTCCGTGTTCCATGTTTTATTACGAATCTGTGTGCTTTCCTCTGTTTTCTAATACTTATGGGTGTCGTATTTATGTTATGTAATCTAGTGCTGTGCTTTACTATGAGTTTGTGTGGTATCTCGTGACTTGAGCCGGGGGTCTATCGGAAACAGCCTTTCTACTTCTTTAGAGGTAGAGGTATGGACTGCGTACATCTTACCCCCCCCCCCCCAAACCCCACTAGGTGGGAATACACTGGGTTTGTTGTTGTTGTTGTAGTATAACAAATAAGGCATTGCAAATACCAGAACCTGTTAGAAATATTAATGCATTGATAATTAAGACAATAAATGTATAACCTTAGCCAAAGTGACTAACAAATAAGGATATTTAACATATTTAAAAAAGTGATGAATTACTTAAACACTATAAATATAAGCATTATCATTACAATTGCATTCGACGAGTTGTCATGTTTTGAAAACGATCAATGATCGCATCATTAGGTACACTGTCAAATATTTTATCCTCTATATAACAAACTAAACAATCATTCAAAAAATCATCGCTAATCCTGCTTCACAAATCATTTTTTATAAACTTCATAGAGGAAAATGCTCTTTCCACTGTTGTAGTAGCCACGGGTAATATCAAGCTTAATTTCAAAAGCAAATAAACAACTCCCCATGTCTTGTGCATATTTGTTTCAACCAATTTCATCGAAAGATCTCCAAGTACTTTCAAATTTGAGAAAGCATTATCCACTTCTCTCACATAGTAAATATAATTGTCAAGATCCAAACTAAGATCTTCAAGCTTGGAGGCACTGAACTTATTTGGATAATATGTAGCAAGCTTCATGATCTTGTCTTTATCATAATTTGAAAACAATTCTCAGGACTCAAACTAGTCATTCCAAGAAGTAGATTAGTATTCACTTCACTAAAGCAATTGTTGAGCTCTGAAAGTTGCAAATCAATAACAGCATAGAAAACTTCCACACGCAAATGATGAGAATATGTAACACTTGAGGTCTTGCGCTTCGACTTTCCAAGACCATATTTCTCATTCATTTCAGGAATCACAATATCATTCTTTTCATAAAATAAAAAGACATCTTCTAACAAAGAATTCTATTTACAATCCCTCATCAATTAAAATTGTCTCTTTGAGAAATCCACAAGCTTCATAGCATTAACGATATCTTGATTTTTTCGTTATAACGCCATATTCAAATCATATGTAACTCCCAAAATTTTCAACATCAAATGTAACATGTAGATAAAATCATAAGATCTAATATTTTCCACTAGACTTTTTGCCAATGTTTTCTCATGATAATTTACACCTTCTTTTTCAAGAACTTCAAGTACATGAACAATTGGTGAGAATAAGGAAATGAAGTTATGTACTGTCTTAAAATGAGATCCCTAACGGGTATCACCGGGTCTTTGAAGTCCAAGTTCTTGATTTAATCCACTTCCCGTATGAACTTCACCAAGCACTAGTAATTCCTTTAATTTTTCAGCTTGATCATCTGGAAGCATCTCCTTGCGCTTAAAAGAACCTCCAACAATATTTAAAACATTAGCAAGAATGTCAAAAAAATTATTCACATCATCATGTTTCTTTGTAAAAGCTACAAGAATCAATTGCAACTGATGAGCAAAGCAATGTATGCAATATGCTGAAGAATTATCTTTCAAAATCAAAGTTTTAAGGCAATTAATCTCTCCCTGCATGTTACTAGCTCCATCGTAACCTTGTCCCCGTATTTGGGATCGACTCAAAGAATGATCTAAAAGTGAATAGTAGATCGCTTCTTTCAACAACTTTGCGGATGTGTCTTTAACATGAACAAGATCAAGAAATCACTCAATAAGCTTACCCTCTTTGTTGACATACCGCAGAACAGGTGCCATTTGTTCCTTATGAGAAATATCTTTAGACTCATAACCAAAATTTCAAAGTAATCCCCATTTAAGTCTTCAATAATTGCTTTCACCATTTCTTTTGCACAAGAACTTACAATATCTTTTTGAATATCCGGAGAAGTCATGGTGCTATTTTTTGGAGCTTTTTTTAATACAACATTTTTTACTTCTTTTTTGTCCGCATACCACTTTAAGAGATCTAGAAAATTGCCTCTTCTTGTTGAAGTTACACTCATTATGACCTCGAAAAGGCAAACCTTGTTTCAAAAGATATCTTGTCACATCAATCGAAGCATTCAAGCGAATACGATGTTTACCTTTAATATTCTCGAATTGCTTATCAAGTGAGGCTAAAATAGATTGTTCCGGATTTATCAAATCTAGCATCATCTTAAAACATCGACGGTGAACACTATTCACTTCACTCACATGTTTTTAAGCCTTTCTATGCCTTTGTTCCAACTTCAAAAATCTTCAGTTGTGAAAGATTTACTCTTTTTTTTTTCATATCCTCCGAGCTCATTTTTAAACAAGTAACAACATAAGCAAAAGGCTGCATCTTCTTTAATGCTATATTCTAACCATTGAGAATATGGAGGTTTAAACCATTCAATATTAAAGTGACGTGGTGTACCTCCAAAATCCTTTATGGGAAACTCAAATTTATCTGGTTGGCAAGGTTGTTTTTGTATGTAATATCTCCTCATCCGGTCACGTATATTTAGAGGAAATTCTGTAATTGGTTTTCTTTTAGCGGAATCTGATTTAAGATCCAACTTTCCCAAATCTTTATCGTTATTCGATACTCCAAAAAGATTGGCAGGCAATGGAGAACTTGGTAAAGAAGAACTAGGAGCAGTATCTGAAGAAGTTTAAGGCTTGAAAAAATTTGTAATCATATTGTCACTTGCTTAAAGTTCCTACGTACGAATGACAAAACAAAAAAATTTTTACAAAATTATTCTACTGCCTTGCAATCACAAAATACAAAATACTAAAGCACTTTAACCCAAAATCTAAAGCAAAATTAAAAACTACTGATCAATTTGGTAGAACCTTGCTTAAGCAAAAGAAAAGAAACAGCAATGTTGATAGTTAAGTCCAAACAAATGACAAAGAATAATGATCCTAGGCTCTTAGCAATTTAGCATATTCTGGTTTTTTACTTTTAGATGAGAATTTGGGAAACAAATCTATCGTTCAATCAAGTTTAAACCTCTTTCCACAAGTTTATTACCACTAGCAGTCAGGAGAACACAAATCTGATTAGTAATTGCATACCTTGGCACTTGACAGAGCAGCAGATGCAAGTCTTGTTTGAACTTTGAAGAAATCCGTTTGAAGAAGAAGAAACCCTTACCCAACAAAAGGTTTTTGAAGAAACCCAGAAACACTTTTTTTTTTACTCTTTTTAATTAGTAGTTTATGTTTTTTTGGGGGGAGGGGGGTTGTTGGTAATTGAAATTTGAAAACACGTTGACTTTCTTTAATTAGTACTATATGAATTTTGTAAAAGCAAATAAAAAAAAATTAATTAAAAAAACGTGCACTTGCACTGATAACACTAAAAATTAAAGAATAAAGAGTAGAAAAAACAACGCTCTTAGTGGGGTTGGAACCCCCATTTTTGGGACGCAAAGGTGACGCACATACCACTAGGCTAACAGCTAATGTTTGTATAGGGGTTTGGACATATGTAATTATATATGTTTTCAGAATTTTTTAATTACAGGTATAGGATCTACACAAAAGCTAGTGGGATCGGTTAAACCCCCGTGAAGCCTGTAACTTCGCCCCTGATGTAGATCCCTCATATAATCAAGGATAACTTACATAAATTTCTGAATCTTTAAGTGATATTACATAAAATTTCGACTATTTTGTTAATTATATTTTATCCCAGTTTTAGAAATGGTGTTACATATGTTATAAGGTGATTCATATAAAAAAATTGATATATTTTAAACTGACAAAGATATTTATTTAAGAAAATAATAAATTTTCTTTTATTCATTGTATTCTTTTATTTAAGAAAAGGTATCTAATTTTTTTATTTTTTTTTAGATTTAATTTAGGTGTTTTAATTATGTTTTTCTTTTTTTAAGTAAATAATAAATTCTCTTTTATTCATTGTATTCTTTTATTTAAGGAAAAATATCTAATTTTTCTCTTTTTTTAGATTTAATTTATCTGTTTTAATTATGTTTCTCTTTTTTCGTCTTTAATTATGAAAGTAAGTTTTTCGTCTTTTTTCTCTTTTTTCATCTTTAATTTTAGTCTGTATTTTTAGATTTAATTTTAATTATTTTTCAATTCTCCTTTTAGTCTTTTTTAAAAAAAATATATTATTACTTTTATTTCCTACACTGACTACACCATTACTTTTCATTAATAACATATAAATCACCCAATAATTAAAATAAATAATTGTATTTACCATATGAATCACCATAATACATATATATGAATCACCTAATAATTAAAATAAATAATTGTATCTACCATATGAATCACCATAATACAATATGTATCACCCATTAATATCATATGTATCACCCGTTAAAATCATACAAAATATATCTATCATATAAATCACCATAATACTCATATAATGATATCATATTTATCATTCGTATGAATCACTATTAAAAAAATTAACATGTATGAATAGCTAAATAAATTTATATATGTATCAATAGATTTTTTTTCAAAAAGAAAAAATGGGAGAGATTTTAGGAAAGAAAAAAAAAAGTTGCATGCGGTAATGGAGGAGAAAAAATCAGGAAGAAAGATGATTTAAGCATTAATGGAGGAAAAAAAATTAAGATGATTTAATTGTTGATAATTAGGGAGATATTTTAGGGAATGAAATCTTTGAAAGAAAAATAGCTTGAATGAGTTAATGGTAGAGTAAAAATAGGATGTGGAGTTTTGTTGATATGTGTAAAGTTAAAAGTTAAAATTTTATGCAAATTTTTAAAATATAAGGAAGATTAGGTAATATAATCTCTTTTAATATAGTATTTGTGGAATTTATCCTATAATAAATTTAAGGTATGAACTTTGACCTCTCTTTTTGATCCTTCAAATTTCTTACATCTTGAGAAATAAAGAAGCGATTTTATTAGAATATGATTCTTGCATTGAAATTGGTGAACCACGTTCTTAACATTATGTTTGTTGATGCAAAATTGATGGGTGTGAGTATATGCTGAGTTGTTGGGAAAGACTAAGCCTTAATTTATCTGCAAGAAAAGTTGATGCCCACAACCTATTTGACAATATGCTTGAGTGAAATTTTCTGCTAATTTATTCTCTTCGTGATCGTGAGGCCAAGTGTCGCAATCATGATGCATAAAATTGTTTGAAAAGAAAATGGTCTTGGCTATCGCGATGTCACATGACACTATTGCGATGAAGTAAAACATGGCGATCTCAAGACAAAAGTTTCGCCATCGCAATGAGTAAACTGAAATTCTTTCAAAAATAGTAGCTTAGGGCTTTCCGATCCCCATTCTATCCATTTCTTTGGCCATGAAATCAAATGCTAACGTGCTCAAAAATATGGGACAAGTGTTGAATGATGACTACTATGATGAAGAAAGCTTCATCTCACTAAAACGTTTGCAACTATACGACCACCTTTTGACCAAAAAAATTCATGAAGAAAAAAGACATTCTTTTAGAGAAGCTCCAAACCCAATAGCTGATATTGGTTAGTAGCGGCTGGATATGTTTCATCGAGGAGCTGATAAAGGCTAATTTTTCATTTTACGTGATTTCTATGCTAAGGCCACCAATACAGACTTTCCCAATGATTTGATAGTGATATAGTTCGAGGGAAATAAGTAAGGTTTGACCCTTCAATCATCAATGGTCACTATGTTCTTCCCAATACAGAAAATGAATTGTATAAGGCAAGAATGGGAAAAGAGGGACGCAATTTGTATGTGAGACAGTTGCATGGTGGACAGTTGCCAAAATTGATAGCCAACAATCTGTTGGTTGATACCTCAAAGGTCACTACAAAAGCCAAATCTTGGTTTTCTATTATTTGTGCCCATATCATTCCCTCCAAGGATGAGACAGATGTCTCTATTGTGCGAGCTCAGATTATTTGTGCTATTATGAAGGGTATCAAAGTTAATGTCGAGGCAATTATTGTTCAACACATTCAGAATATGGTTACTGAGTAGTCTAAGAGTTTGTTTTCCCTTTCATTAATCACATGGCTATGCAAAAGGGCTAGGGTTGAAAAGAAGGGTAATGACCATGTGAAGTGTACAGAAATGAAGATTCACCGTTTAAAGAAAAATAGGTTTGGGAATAAGAGCAAGATTGACGTGGCTTCTTCAGCATTCGGCACATTCACGAAGGCTAGTGAGAGCCTTGATTCAGCTAGAGCTTTAATGTCCATTTAGCCACTCCAGACTCACCCCCTGCATTCCGATACAGATTTGACTAGGTGCACGCCATGGATGCCTAAGAGACCTCCTCCACTCGCTCAGCACCTGATGCCCCGACCTTTTTCACCATAGCTCGTGGCTAGAAATACGTCAAAGAAAGGTTGGTGAAATTGGAGAGAAGGCAGCAAAAGATAAAGGAGTATGAGAAGACAAAAACCAAGTTCTTTAAAAAGATGATTGGCATACTTCAGAAGTTGTGTGGTACCAAAATTGATTATGGTGAGGAGGAGCAGCAGGATGAGGACGACTATGTCCTAAAGGATCCTAGCAGTTCCAATTCTGATTGATACACTTTTCCGGAAGTCGCCTTTATCACTTTATTCTTTCATGTTATGTAGTGAGGACACCGCAATTTCTTTCGTTGAGGGTGGCTTGTGTTGGTACTGTTTACGTCTAATTTGTGACCTCCATAAATTAGTTTAGTTTTGAGCATCTCCAATTTTAAATAAAATTAGAATATTTTATTTATTCAGATTATGAATTTTCTAAGTGATTCTGGGGTTAGTTTTATCATTTTGAACAGTGATTATGTGTTCTCGTATTCAAATGATAAGGATCATATGATTTTTGTTATTTAAATGCATTTTTAAGAAAGATCAACTTCTGATCAAAGTGTTCCCTTTAAAAAGTGATTTAATCAAGGATAATTTAGTTTTAATCCAATTTCTTCGTGAAATAAATTATTTTAGAAAAAAACAATCTTTTGAATTTTATTTAATCGAGAAGTTCGTAAATAAATTATGTGCCAATCTGTCTTAATCTATTTAATTTTGGGTGTGTTTGGTATGATGGAAAATATTTTATGAAAAATGTTTTCTTATTTTTTCGTGTTTGGTTGTAATAAAATATTGGGAAAATATTTTCTAAAATGACTTATTTTTCAGAAAAAGGGTCAAATATGTCCCTAAACTTTGTGAAAATGTTCAGATATACCCTTCGTTAAAAGTTTAGCTCACAAATGTCCTTGTCATCCAAGTCATAGGCCATATATACCCTTGTTGTTAAGTTTTGGATTATATATATCCTTGTTGTCAAGTTTTGGGTTATATATACCCCTTCGTCGTTAATTGCTTTGTTAGGATTTTTCAACCCACTTTTTCTTTTTTCTTCCTTAAAAAACTGTATTTGCCCCATCATTTTTTTATTCCAATATCACATATAATTAAATCCACTCATTCTTCTACATATTAAACTTCCATCAAATGCTCTCATATATCTCACAAACTCTTTGAATTTTCTCTAATTTGTCGAAACCCTTTTGTTGTATTTTCAGATTCTTGCATAACTGTTTCTCTCATACATACATACCTACAAAAGATGTCCTCTTAATTGTCAACTTGTTTTTGTTGTGTCTATATGGGTTACCTCTTTTATACTTCTACATCCCAATTTCTCACGTGAGTTTTCCTTATTCTTCTTATTCTTGATATTGGAATTGACTGTGGTGTGAAAGATGAAGTCGGTTGATATGATACTAAAATAATTTGCAGTTAGTAAGTACTTTAATTCTTGATTTTTATCGCAATTGTGCATTGAGTTTTTATGTGGTGTTTTTGACCTTTTTCATTTTTTACTTCATTATTCTTCGGGTTATGCAAGCATTGAAAAACACAACAAAGAAATTTTGGTAAATTAGAGAAAATTTAAAGAAATTGTGAGGTAGATGATAGCATTTGACGGATGGTTAATGTGTAGAAGAATGGGTGAATTTAATTATATGCGATATGACAATTAAAAAGTGATGTGGACATATGATTTCTTAAAAAGAAAAAAAGAGGGGGGTTTGAAAAATTTTAGCAAAGCAATTAACGGCAACAGGGGTATATATGACCTAAAACTTGACAACAAAGGTATATATGACTCAAAACTTGACAATAGGGGTATATATGGCCCAAGACTTAGACGGCAACGGTATTGTGAGCTAAACTTTTAACGGAGGGTATATCTGAACATTTTTACAAAGTTTAGGGGCATATTTGACCCTTTTCCCCTCATTTTTCTCTATTTGATGGAAAATGACTTCCCTTATGGGCCAAGGAATATCATTTTCTGGAAAATGATAGATGTTACTTTTATGACCCTACCCCCACTCCTCTTTCCTATCCCAACAACACTTAAATTTACATTATTCAAAAAAATTCACATTACTTAGAAATATTTTTCACCGTGCTTTACTCTAATTTTTCACTATTTGAAATAAAAAATAGTGAAGCCTGAATTTTTTCCTGTTTTCAATGTTCGTTGAATGTATTGTTATTTTCATGTGCATAGAGGAAGATTTACCTCTGTTACTTTTACTAATCGCATATTCCATTTTGTCATCGTTGTAGCTTGCTTCACAAGGTTGAATAAGTTTGTCGTTCAATTGTATTTCTATTAATTGTAGTATTTTGAGATTGTCCTAACAAAATGTTGAAAAGTATCTCCTATGCTTGCCAATTAGTAGTTGCTTAAAATTTAGTTACTTGTAATATCTTAGTACTCGATATTGATATTATTTGCTATACTCGATATTGATATTATTTGTTATACTTAAATTAGTTCTTACAAATTGTTGAGTTGCTAAAGGCAGTGATATACTAGTTAACAGTTAATAGTATTTTCTAAAAAATAATTTTTCACTCATCAACCAAACACTAGAAAATATATTTTCGAAAAATATTTTCTATTCACCAATCAAACACCATAAAATATTTTCTGAAAAATATTTTTACTCACCAACCAAACATGAGAAAATAAGTAAAAAACCAACTTGTTTTCTGGGAAAACTTTTTTTGCAAAAATATTTTGTATGAAAAATATTTTCCATCATACCAAACACACCCTTTGTCGATTGTTAAATATGGACACATTTATAATTTAATTTGGCTACCATTTGACTATATTTAAAGTTCATGGGAATGGATTTGGCTAAATCATTAAAATCTAGGATGTTTCCTAAATCAACCTAATTCTCATTCCCTATTTAATTAATGGTAATTTATATAGATTCCTGAATCTTTAATAGTATTATATAAAATTTTGACTATTTTGTTAATAATATTTTTTTCTGATTTTTTGAAATGGTGATACATATGTTATGTGGTGATGCATATACAAAAGTGATACATTTTAAACTAACAAAATATTTATTTAAGAAAATAATAGATTCTCTTTTATTCATTGTATTCTTTCATTTAAGAAAAAATATCTAATTTTTCTCTTCTTTTTTTTTAGATTTAATTTTGGTGTTTTAATTATGTTTCTCTTTTTCTTCTTTAATTATGAAAGATATGTTTTTTTTTAAATCTTTTTTCGTTTTTAATTTAGTCTTTAATTTTAGTCTATTTTTTTTAGATTTAATTTTAATTATACTTCAATTCTGTTTTTAGCCTTTTTTGTTTAAATATTACTCCCTCCGTTTAAAAAGAAATGACCTACTTTGACTTGACACAAAGTTTAAGAAAATAAAGAAAACTTTTGAATCTTGTGGCCTTAAATTAAAGTAGTGTCAAATGTACCAAAATGTCCTTTAATCTAGTGGTCATAAACATGTCACGTGGAAAATTGAAATTAAAATATTGCCAAAAAAAAGGAAGGGGTCATTCTTTTTTGAACGGACTAAAATGGTAAGTAGATCATTGTTTTTAAACGGAAAGAGTATTACTTTTGTTTCCTACACTGACTGCACTATTACCTTTCATTAATAATATATGAATCACCCAATAATTAAAATAAATAATTATATCTACTATATAAATTATTATAATACCATATATATATTACTCATTAATATCATATGAATCCACGTAATAACCCTCTCTTCTCCGTAACACTAGTAGCATACAACATCAACAATATCAACAAAACAATGAACAACAGCAACATCCCACATCGATCGCAAACAAGCTTCGCTCTCCTTTTGCATTGTTTTGATAATTGGATTTCTCCCTTACTCTCAAGAAAATGTGAGGATGTTATAGAAATGACTTAATGGCCTCTCTAGCTTTCAATTTCCACAAATTTTGGGTCAAATAGTACAAATTCGTACACACTTGCATGATTTTTATTGGTTTTTGAAAGGATTTTAATTTTTCCCAATTTCTATTTGTTTCCCAAATCTTGAAACTCGTCAACATATTCGAAAATTAGCATTGGTTGATTCATAATCCTTATCCTTATCTTGAATTCAATTTTTCCTCAAAAATTCCCAAAATACCCCTCGAAATACCCACTCACCCATTGAAGGAAACCAAAAAATCGACACTAATCCCATGCTATAAATTAGGGGTGTACAGATCAAATCATCAAATCAAATCGAACTGACAAATCAAATCAAATCGAGAAAAAAAATCGACTTATGGTTTGATTTGATTGGTTTGATGTTGGAAAAAAAAAACCAACCATTCTTGGTTGGTTTGGTGTTAATAAAAAAAAATCAAATCGAACCCGAATCAGACCGACATAATATATATATATATTTCAACTAGCTTTAGTAATTTTCAATAATTTGAAAGTAAATGTAGATATATATTTGGATTTGGGCTTTAAGTTGTAATATTTATTCATTAATTACTAATTAAATGATCCAAAATTCAATATAAATTTAAAACCTAAATTTTTCACTCTTATCTCACTTTTTAGTTTCAAGAGAGTTTTTCGCTCCTCATGTTTTCATAATTATGATTTTTCATTAGCATATGAGTGAAAATATATTTGATCTAATTTTCGATCATAATATAATTGTAAAAAGTAAATATTATAAAAAAAAATTAAAAAAATTAAAAAACCCAAAAAAACCGACTAAAATCTAAATAAAAAAAATCAATTTTATGCTGATTTGATTTGATTTATAGTTTTAATAAATCGACATAATTAATTTGATTTTATTTTTTAAAAAAAATCGGACCAACCCGATTTATGTACACCCTGCTATAAATACCCTACTATTAAAGCTAAGAATTCCAAACCTTGAAGATGAGACATTTCAAGCAAAAAAGGAAATTTGGAGCTAAAAGATTTCCCTCTAGTTTAAATTTTTATCTAAATTCATATAAGATTCCTTTGATCCAAGAATTTCAATTTGTTGTGGTGTTCCGATGGTGGAAAGAGGATTTTGACAATGGCTTGAGTTCGGGTTAGCTGCCTGAAAAAAGGTAAACATCTTCCCTCTTTTAATTTCAGTCATTGTTTGTAGTTTTTCTTTTGTTAGTAGTATGTTAATTTTTGTCTATTGCAATCTCACTGAGTGAGAGTTAGGATTGTGTTGTGGAGGCTTTGGAGCCCTAGGATTTTTGTGATGAAGGTTGGAGTTGTTGTATCGTTCTGTTAACATAGTACCTGACCTAGTTGTCTAATTCACTATTTTAGCTTATTTTTGTTGCTTTTCTTTGAGAATTCACGAGCGCATTTAGATTTTACTCAATTAATTTTCAGCTATACCTGTCAAGTGGGTCGAGTCGGGTCAACCCGTAATCAGCCCGTGAAAGTTAGTTGGATTGTGGACCGGTCTAGCTCTGGGCCTGGTTAAATGGACCGGGCTAGTTCCGGGCCAACATTAAAAATTTCAAAACAATCCTAATCCGATCCACTTAATTCAACCCGGTCCAACCCACCTAAACCCGATCAAAATAGGTTAAAACTCGGGTCAAAACCAGTCAAAAAAAAATCTCCAATATACACTATATATACCCACCTATATACATTTTAAATACGTTAAACAATATATATATAGAATATACTACATTAGAATTTTAAAAAATATATACACATATATACAATTACACATGTAATCGTGTATACGATTATACGTTGGTTAAATATATATATTACTCTAAATAAAACATATTCTACAAGATATATACTACAATATAATGATATATATAATTATTTATAAAACATATACACATGTATACGTTAAATATATACGTGTATAGAAGATATATACACACATATACGTACCATTC
>NC_061119.1:194878140-194928779 GCF_002878395.1 Capsicum annuum | reverse complement strand
TTCAAATTACTTGCAAGTAGAATCAACACTTTGATAATATCTTCTCATGTATTATGCACTCAATGGTTAAGACAAATTAATTTCGGTTTATTTTTCCTTCTCAAAGTTGTGATTGTTTCCCCTAGTTGTGGTGTTTTTTGATACCCTAAACAACTTATCCTTCTGTTTTGGTTTGCTTAATGAGATTGATAAAGGATTAAATTTCCAATTGTATTATTCAATTGTAATATTTCAATTGGAAGTGTCTCTATATATAAGAATCACTTGTATATTAGTATGTAAATTTTAGTTGGGTGATTTTAATAGTTTGTAAAAGTTGGGGTATAAAATCATATTTAAAAAAGTTTTTACAAAAGTAAAAACAATAAAAATAAAAAAAGGTATGGCCAATTTCATCTCCAACTTCAACTCCAATTCCGAAAAATTTTAATTTTCATGACCAAACGGCTACTTAGAATTCTCAAATGCTTTCTCTCCCTTGTCTGCTCAGTTCAATCGGCGTACAATAATTACCTTAAGCACCCTTTTTGCTTTACATACCAAAAAAAGTTCCTAAAGTGTGATTTCGGGGATATTCTCTTTAAACTACAAAGAATGGTTTTTTGATGAATGAAGTTTCCCTATAGCTCATTCCATCTGAACCCCCTGATTCTTTCTCACATGGACTTCATTTGATCTTTATATCACTTCAAGTCCAAGAAAAGAAAGCTATGGTAGTTCTTTAGTAGTTACTATTTGATTCTTTCTATAGATGAAGCTTTGATACATTGAATTCTTTCTTTAAGGGTTGAATGTTAAGTTTGTGCTAATATTCCTATAGAGATGCTAATTTATTCTTAAATTTGATCTAGAAATTGGCTCATTGCCTCCTTTCTGTAATGTTTTGGTACCTTCCAGATTCTATGTTATTGATTTGATCTTCTTGATGTCCTATAAAATAAGCATAAAGAACGTTTCTAGTTCATTAATGAAATTAGTCCATTCATGTCTGGTATTTCTATTTAGTGTGCATCCTTTATTTTTGGATCAGTGATACGTTAGATTCTTCTTAGCCTTTCCCTTCTCTTTTAATATTGTGAAGCCTTGGTAAAAATATGAACCTTGGTCAAAGATCAACATCTCTTAAATTCTAAACTTTTGGTTTGCTTAGATTACTTGTTCACCTCTTATCCGAATGTGAAAACCATGAAGTATGTAGTTTCGGATTTAAATGTCTGATGGGCAATTGGGTCTTTTCTCTCTCAATCCAATCGTTCATAACACAACTTGAGCATCAGTTAGGGAATAATTTTGCCCTTCTTCTCCAATTATTCTCCCAAGAAACCTATTCCCTTTCCTCAAGAGTACAAATTCAATTCCTTTCTCCCCAAGAAATCAAGAATTCAAGTTCCTCAAGTTCAAGAACCTTTCAGAAAGCATCAAGAATAGCATTCTTCTTTTCAATTTAAAAACTTAAGGTATGCGTGATGTTCATCCATGGCCCCTTTCACCCATAGAGTCCAGGAATCCTTTTTGTTTTAAATCATGAGTTTTTACATGTTCAAGTTGAATTATCCCTATGAAGCTCATGTTGATTTTAATTACAAGTTATGTTTATAAGTGTTTTCAAGTGGAATGAACCATTACATATTTTTTGAATGTTGAAATCTTCACGTTAAATTACTAATTCATAATTTTAGTCTTGTAATCATGTTGTCCTTGCATTCTTTACCCATTTCCATTCTTAAGTTCATGACTCTCATGTGTTTGATGAAATGCCTAAGTTTTGAGTTTTGAACAGTGATCTCCTACTATAATTTTAAAGCTTTTATATGGTATTATTATTATTTTCATTCAGTGCTGGTGGGTTATGAACACCCGATACCTATGTATTTCACATATTTTCAGAATTTCAAGTAATGATTTTAGTCATACTATGAGTGTTACTAGTTATTCAGTTGTTGTGATCATGATGAGCACTATCAATTACGTAAAAGAGAAGTGTTCAGTTAAGCTAAGTTCAGTTCAGTTCCAGTGTCAGTTCAGTTGGGAGTAGGATTTAACAGCGAGTGAATATAGGGGTGTCGACATCCCCGTCAGTTAGATAGAGTCGTTAGTATAGCAGTCCCTGCATTCTAGAACTACGTAGCCAGCGTAGGATATGAGGAGTCACTCATCAGTTTAGGCTTGACTTCCTCTCAGGGATCACCCATCAGTTTAGGCTTGACACCCTAGCTCTTCGAGACACCAGATTAGTGGATCCACACAACCAGTGTTAGTATTCATGGAACGGTACTGACACCCTTCTAACTGGGATTACAGGTTGGACACTGATTAGCTCAGATTGGGGCATGTTGGTCAGATGATACCTTCCACAATCTTAATACGGTATTCAGTGTATCTTTAGTTCAGGTTTGCTTGACTAAGTGTACAAACTTTTAGATATTCAGTTTTACATCTTTCAGTCTTTCAGATTACAGATTTATCTCAGTAACATAACAGATATACACTTAGTCTTGCATTATCGGATTTACATGTTCATGCATTCATGCACAGTTACCCCATGCATTTTAGCCTTTCATCATCTCATTTACCAATACATTCAAAATACTGGCCACATACTCTTCTTTGCGCTATGATATCTTATATCATAGGTTCGACAACTCAGTTTCCCGACCATAGTTGGACAACTCAGCATAATCTAGCAGCAGTAGTGATGAGTTCTCATCCATCGAGGACATGTTATGATTATTCAGTTATCTCAGTATTTCTTATTTTCAGTCAGTTGGAGTTAGTTGACGTCCTGTCCCATTAACTCCTCAGTCAGTTTAGAGGCTTTCAGACATTCAGACAGTCAGTTAGATAGTCAGTTTTATCAGTCTTATCAGATGTTTCAGACGTGATTCATTCGTATTTTCAGCATTCAGATTTGTGTCTTTATCAGTTGTTTTCCGTACACGTCGACTATTATTATTTATTTAGCTCTCTCAGCAGATACCAGTACATGAGTTAGCTTGTGATCACATGTGATCATAAGCACCGTTATCATGACTAGGGGATAGCCTCGAGTCGTGACAACATATCTCGTTTTACTTGATTTTGTCATCTCATATTTTGGGTGAATATTAATTCCATCTCCATTTTTTATGTGGCATGTGATATTCATCTGAGTCCATTGGGCACTTTCCTTGCATCTCCATTGGGCCAAGCATAATAAAACCGTGCCAATAATCAAGTTAGACGTGGAGCAAAATTGACCTCAAAGGGTCTAAGCAGAAACAAACAGCAGAGGAAGATAAAAACATCTAAAAATTACAAAAATACACAACTTATATTTTCAATATTACCAAAAATCCCAACTCTCTAAACATATTACAAAAATCCCAATATATACATAAAATGCTATGTATATGTCGGTTATATTATGTGTATTACTAGGGAGAGTTCAAAAGGATTAGTATTCATGTTATATATACGAAAAACATTGATATGTTAGGCTGAATGCCTAAATGAGAAATTGAGGCCACAAATGGTTGGGCCTAACCCAAGTAATGTGTAGCAGCTGAGACGGAAATGGGATTGAAATTTCAAATCTAATTAGGGCACAGAAATAACATACTTATCCCCTTAATTATGAGTTTCATAGCAATAGTTTCATAATTACATAATATAGCAAATTGTATTTTGTATTTTTGCAAACTGTTGCTACAAAAATACAAATACATATGATTTTTACTGTCCTTATGATCGATATGTATTTTGTATTTTTATAAACTGTTGCTACAAAAATATAAATACATATGCTACAAAATGCAATTTGATAAAAGTGTTACTATTTTTTGTAATTTAATACTTAAGTATGCTACTTTAGGTATTTTTTCCATCTAGTTATCTCTTATTTGCTTATGTATGTTTGTTTACGTTTGTTTGAATTACTAGTTTAGTTGTAATTGCCTCGCGCGTGTACCCCACTTTAATGAGTTCAAATATTACACTAAATAAGATATTTGTAAAAATAATAAAGACGAATACAATAATTAAATTCAACATCTTTTGAATATGTAAAGATGAAAAATTTATTTAATTAAACCTAACTTTTACCAAAAAATCTACGACCTGTAAACTGTAACAAAACAATACAATGATAGAGACCATTAAATCTAACCTTTACACAAAAATTTTCTCAAGGCCGTCCAACACTTATTTAATACCTGTAACTCTAATAAAACAATACAATAATAGAGATATCAAAATAATGCAATTAAACTTAATTTTTACACAAAAAAAAATTCTCAAAGCAGAGATATCAAAACAATACAATTAAACCTAACCTTTACTTAAAAATATTCTTCAAAGCCGACCGACATTTATCTAGCTCCTGTAAACTACAACAAAATCATACGATAAAAGCGATATCAAAACAATACAATTAAACTTAAATTTTACACACAAAAATTCCTCCAAGCTGATGGATATTCATCTACAACCTGTAAACTATCACAAAATAATAAAACTAATAGAGATATTAAGACAATACAATTAAACTTAGCTTTTACACAAGAGATTTCTCAAAGCCAATTGGCATTCATCTACGACCTATAAACTACAACAAAAAGCTTCGCTTTTGATAAAAATAATTCTTGTCTGAGCAAAAATTTTGACCCTAAAGAATGACTTGAATAAAAATAAAGAAGATATATATATACACTCATTGAATTTTTTTAATTGATCAGTACAAAGAAAATATTAATTAATTTTTCTTCCATATATTTTAGGAGTCCTATATATTTTAGGAGTCTAGTTAATATAATAAACATAATTAAACAATAAATTAAAAAATAGTGAAAAGACAGTTTTGTCTAAAGAACGATCTTTTAATGAAGGGTAACAAGTTCAAATCACATTTTTAAGGATCTTCACACTTTTAATATATTATAGATTATAGATTATAGATATAGATATAGATTATTGATCACTCTAATATTTCTTTTGTTTTAGCTTAGTTGAATTCCCTGGGGAATTGCATATTTTCTAAATAAATTACTTGAGTTGATTTAGCTATTTAATTAGAGCTTATTTAGTTCTCCCTCTTAAATTCTTGATTAAGTTTGTCTCCCTTTATATTTAGTTAAAATAAAATATTCACTGTTTCTTTCAAATTGATCACCTCTTTATGCTTCCCGTTTCTTTAAAATTGGACCCTCAAAAGTTTTTTCTTAACTTAATCTTTATTTAAAATAAACATTTGTTAAAATTTAGTCATTAATCGAAGTTAGTTTTTAAAAATATTAGGCAATCGAGAGTTAGAGGATATTCTTGGTGCCTTAACAACCTTCTAAGAGTATTAATAGAAACCACTTACCCGAATCTCTTATTTCTTAAGGATTTTTTCTGTTTTAAATCTTCAAAAGTTTTTTCAAAGGCTTTCTTAACTTTTTCTAAATAAATTAAGTGCCACTCTGTTCAAAATTGAGTTTGAAACTTTTGTAGGTTTTTAAATCTAAAACAAGTCTTAGTCATTTTCTCCAAAAAAAAAATAAAAATGGTACTTATGTCTTTGGTGGGCTTGAATTTGCAATTTGTTATATTTGATACATTTTCTCTCTTTTTGGGCTCGACTATTATTCTGTGCTTTATTGTGTGCCCTCAATAGGCTTGACTATGATTATTGTAAATGAGTTCCTTATGAATAAATAAATTATTGAATAAAACAATGAGAAAATATCCTATTTCACCCTTGAACAATATCCAAAACGGCTGAGACACACCTCAACTTAACAGGGGCCCTATTACCCCCTTGAACTAATTAAAAGTGTAGTTTTAACACCCTTAGTGCCAAATGGCACATACATGGTACACACGTGTGCCTACGTGGACCCTTTAGTGTGTTGTGCCACGTATGTGCCACGTAGGTACTAAGGGTGTCAAAATAACACTTTTAATTAGTTCAGGGGGGTAATTGGACCCCCGTTAAGTTGAGGTGTGTCTCAACCGTTTTAGGTATAGTTCAAGGGTGAAATAGAGCATTATCTCTAAAACAATTGAAGAAGAAAAGAAAATAAAAAAAGAAAGGAAAAAGATAAAGTTGTCAATAAGTGGTGAATAAGAATGAAAAAGATAGGCACTTGTGTTATATAGATATGAAGAGGAAAATGATCAAAGTTTGATTTGTAAAGTGCTGTGTAGAGCTTAACGAGGGTCTAGTAACCCTTTCCTAAGCCTACATTAAAAGCTAGAAAAAGTCCTTTGAGATCTCCAACTGAGTGCTTTTGAGTTAATAGCGAATGAAAATAAGAGCAAGCCTATGATATGATACTTGTTTGCATTAGAAGTTCTTCGTTGAGTGTGATTGTTTACGAATTTGTCCCTTTTATAAATGTTGTAAATATTGTGTTGAGGCGAGGTCTACCTTAATTTAGCAGATTCGGAGTTGCTAGTTTGAGAATAGTGGACATTGTGTCATCCGTGATCAGGTTGGGTGGTGATTCTAGAATACCACAGATTATGATAGTATTCTGAGATATGATGGCTGCATTTGTGTTTTGAGGGTTGGAGACTTAATTCATTTGATATTACGTAAGGTTCTTAACTCCAGATACTCTATTTACCCTAGGACGGCTAAGATGTATACAGATTTGAGGTAGCACTACTAGTGTAGTGGAATAAAGAGAGACATGTCGGACTTTGTAGCTTGTTGCCTATGTTGTCAGTAGGTGAAGGTTGAGAGTCAGAGGCCTGGTGGCCTGATTCAAAGATTTCTCATTTTCGTTTGGAAGTGGGAGTAAATCATCATGGACTTCATTAGTTGCTTGTCTCGCACCTCCTATGGTTTTGATGATATTTGGGTCATTTTAGATTGGTTGACCAAATGGCATAATTTTTTCCTATTCAAATGTCCTTAAGTGCATAGGTTATCCCGTGTCTATGTTCTTGAGATAGTTCTACTGCATGGAGTATCCATATCTATTATTTTAAATTAGAGCTTGACATTCACTTCTAGCTTCTCGAGGGATTTTCAGGAGGAGTTGTGTACTCAGGATTTTTATCCTCAAATAGACAAACAGTCAGAATAGATTATTCAGATTCTTAAGGATATGCTCCAAGCTTGTGTTATGGATTTTGGAGTTTAGTGGGAGCATAACTTAACATTGGTAGAGTACACATATAATAATCGCTACCATTTGAGTATTGAGATGGCACCATTTAAGGAATTATATGTTAGGCGTTGGAGATCTTTGATTGGATGGTTTGACACCTCCAAGGTTAGACCCTATGGTACTGACTTACTTCTAAAGTCATTATGTTAACACAAGATGATTAAGGAGAGGTTGAGGGTAGCTCATAGTAGGCAGAAAGCTTATGCAGATCATAGACTTTGTGCCTTAAGGTTTATAGTTGGAGATCGGGCATCTCTTTGAATATCACCCATAAAAGGTGTGATGAGGTTTAGGAAGAAAGACAAGCTCAGGCCTAGATATATTGGACCTTTTAAGATACTTTATGCAGTTGGAGAGGTAGATTATAAGTTATTCTTTCCCCTATATTTCGCCACTGTTCCTCCAGTTTTTCATGTTTCTATGCCGCGACATTACATCCTGGATGATCACATAAGCTTCGGTGGGATTTGTTCAGTTGGTAAGAGATTGACTTTCTTGGAGGAGATGGTACTCTTATTAGCCAAGGATGTCAGTCGGTTGTGCTCTAAGGAGATTCCTACTGTTATGGGTCAGTAGAGGCACCATAGTAAAGGAGGCTACCTGGAGATCGAGAGTGAGATGTGGTCCCAGAATCCTCACCTATTTGAGCCTTTAGGTATATCCCAACTCTTATACTTTCATGGATGAAAGTCTTTTTAGTAGTGGATAATGTAATTACCCTCTAGGTTATTTTATGCATGTCACACTTATTTTGCCATTTAGAGATTCTCCATAGCCGCCCAAGTCATTTCTGTCTTGCTGGAGCAGACAGTTAACAACATTGTATTTCAATTCTGACTATTCCACCAGCTCCAAAACATTGATTTTAGGCTAGGAGATCTTTGGTTTGGTCTCAAGGCTTCCAGACTCATTTTGAGCTATTGGCCGAAATTTGGTAAAAGTGCCCCCTAAGTGTGGGGTTCATATTTCATTAAATCAACCCCGGATAGAAATTTCAATGACGCCATTGATTCTATAATGCTAAATTTTATAGGGTAGCATGGTTCATTTGCATTCACGAGATTTTAAATAAATCCTGAGGGGTTCATAGAAACTTGGCAAATCCAAGTTTCAGCTCGTGCATGGACTCAGCTGGTGGACCTTTGCGGACAACCAATCGCTTAAGTGGACAGGGCTGGTCTAGACGGATCACTTAAGAGAACGCCTGTCCGTTTAAGCGGATTTCGCTTAAGTAGTTGCCTATCTACTTTAGCCAAGGGCAGCCTAAGTCATATACTATTTTAGAGGTCGTATACCACTTTAGCGGTGGCCACTTAAGCGTCACCTTGGAGGGCATTAAATTCATCCCCTTACCTGATTTTCTGCCATTTCTCACAAGTTCCAAGAGTATTAAGGCCCTAGAGAGTGTAGGAAATTGAGAGATTAATCTTTAGGTGATCATGGGGTGTTAGTGAGCTCGAAATAATCATTTCCTCGTAGTGATTCTTGTAAGTCTCCATCTAATTCTTGATTTAAATCTATAATTTGATCGTAAAACCTATATTCACTTTGGATAGATTTTGGCATCGTTTGAGCTAGTAGGTTACCCATTCTTGAGGATAAATAACCCTTAAGCTTAGGTAGACGTGTTGACGGATTCAAAAATGCGATTTCACTAGTAGGCCCCGCATGGGATTTGACTTGATTTTTGACCTAAAGCATAAAAAGGCATTATGGGTATTATTGTACTGGTGTTAATGTGTATATTAATATTTTAATAGCGTGGCATCATGCGGAAGATTCTCGAAAGGGGAAATCATTATTTTAACGAGCTTTATCGATATTTCATTGACGTCCAGGTAGGCTAGGGTTACCTTTCTCTTATATTAAACTTAATTATAGTAGTGATATGATATTATTCTAGTTTTGGATTGGGAATTAGGACTTGGAGATATATTTAGTGTGAATTAAATTATTTACTTAACGACCCATTTCTTAGGTAGGATTAGTTTGGATGTAATGAGGCTTATCTAGCACCTTGTGGTGGGATTTGACACCTTAGTCTAGATCGAAATATAAATAGCCTTATATTGGACTTTTGAGATTAGAAGTGGGCCCCTCTTGCCCACCTTAGGTCAAGATTTCTATTAGCTCCTTGTAGATTCAATTGGCCTTTACACATTATCTTGCCTACATTCTTGAGATAAAGGAGAATTTATATATATATATATATATAAATATATCTTATTCTAGACATATACTTGGAAGATGTTAATATTGATTTGAGTCCGGCAAATTATGATATTAAGACCGATTCAAGTCTGACAAATAATGATATCACTTTTGGTTCAAGTCCAGCACGTGAAATACTATTTTTTATTCGAGTCCGGTCTTGAGAGGTTAATTAAGACAGTTATGGAATCTATTTGAGTCCGGTATTTATGGTATAGAAAGGTCTAAGGTTACTGTTTTGAGGTTCGGATATTCTATGAGTATACTCTAGTTACTTTTTGATTGTATCCACCGGGCTTATAGGAGTCTGCATTAGGTTATTTACTTATCTTTGCATCTTCTGATCTTATGGGGGCCCAACTATGCTAGAAATAGTTATGCTCTCTTCATTACTATTATTTTAGTTATTTACTTTCAGAATTTGGAGCATTATTCCAGGTTTGCCCCTTTCCCCTGACTTACCTTATTATCTCATATTTTATTATATTTATATTATAATTTAGCTTAGTCGATCGATAATGCCTAGTAAGTATCGGTTGCTTTGGTACTCATACTATATTTTTGTACCTTTTTGGTGCAGATCCTAGTACTAGCTACCGTTGGTGACACTGTGTTGGTTGCTGGTCAGAGTTCATAGATGGGTGAGCTCTAGGAGCCGAAGTTAACCTTTCCTCTATCTTCTAGTTTTGAATGATCTTTTTTGTTTCGTGACTGTTATATATTTGACATTGATAGTACTCGTATTCTTTTGATAAAAGGATCTTGTATCGACCTTACTAGATCTTGGGATTTTATTACTTTTTTAATTATTCTTCACTAATTACGTTTTATAAATTGCATTCTATTTACTTGCATAATTCTAGTATTCATGTAATTTTATACCAACTAGCCCATTACTTGTTGTTTTGAGCTATGGTTTGGCATACCTACTAGTGGCGTAAAGTAGGTGTTATCATGATTTGTGAAATCAGATTGTAACATAGATTTTGTGATTCTTGCTTCTTAGCATGGTTTGAAAGAACAAGTGCGGACTAAACCCTTAGTGGTCAAAAGATGTTGGTGGGTGATTTCGAATCCAAGGCTATTAAAGTTGTTATTAATTTTTTTTGTAGATAATTGATTATGATAGATATTTGATAGAAATGATTCCTCGTATCATTTTTCTTGTTTCTCATCATTGTGAAAGCCATTGATCAACTTATTTATTTATTAATTGGTTCTATCCATGTTATATTTTTCTATAAAAAATACCAAAATATTTGTGTCTTTGCTTGAATTTTACTGAGTTGCTTTTATTCTGTTGTTTCTCGATCATTAGTACATTTTGCCTCATCTATTTGACTCAGACTCTTTGTTGGATAAATCTATTGATAACGACCACATACATTCATTTCTAGGATGTATTTGAGTGTTATCGACAACCCTCATCACACCAAGAATTGAAGAGGATTGTTGGATGTGTGGTCAGTACAAAGGCACACCCTTCAACACAATTTAAACAATGAATTGAAGGATTGTTTTGTAATGACCTAACTTTTGGTGTTATGCGTGAAATAGTTATTTCTATGTGATTTGACCATTTTACCCCTCTCCATGGTTATTTCATGGTATTCTTTGGGAATGGGCATAATTAGCATGGTTCCCGATGTATTTTGGTGTTATCTGTGCGAGATGGTGGTTTTTGGTGGTTTAAAAGGCTTACTAGTGGACTTCGGTCAACATCTTTTGATCTGTGTCTCGGGTGGTAATTCAAACTGAGCTAGCAGATCCAACATGTTGATTTTAGGTTGGTAACATAGTTGGTGTGGTTTTACGACTTTTATAACTTATTTTGATCCTCAATTTAAGAAGTTGTGAAAATAGGTCTCGGGGGTCAATTTTGGTAAAACAACATATTTCTTAGAAATATGTTATTCCATTGAGTCTGGAGCATCTAATTTAATAGGGTAGCATAGTTTGTTTACATTCTCAGGGTTCTGGATGAATCTTGAGAGGGTACGTAGAGACTTGGAATTTTCCAAGTCTTCACAACTGGTGCATCATCTAGCTAGTGCAGCCGCAAAAGCACCCCTTTGGGCGCTTTGGAACCAAGCTCTAAAGCATCTCTTGTCTTCTTTAGCGGCTGGCTACCAGCTGGTACCAAAAATCCAATTTTGCCCCTCCTTTTCAAAACCTCATTTCGGGGGTCCGCTTTGATCCTGATTCAAAAGTGGAACATATAAGTATCATTGGATTTATTTTGATGCGTAGATTCTATATATGGGTGTTTTAGTTGATTCTGAGTTCGTTCTGAGGGGAAACCTCTTGATTGAAGGATTTTGGGATCAATCTTCAGTGTTCGAGGTAGGTTATGGATTAACTTTATTCAAACTGGGCTGGGTAGTTAATAATACTGTAAAAGTATGTAATGATTATGGTGTTGTATTATGGGAAATGTGTTTAGGAGATGTACATGCCCATGCGGGGACCTATGTGAATAATATTTGGTGGTTTGAGCCATTATTTGCTATGTGCGATCGTGTGGAGTGCTATATGATTTTATAGCCTGGAATTTGATATATGTATGTTTGGTTACACTCTTTTTGGGTGGGAAAAGCCTAGATTTCTGGAATTATGTGGTATCAATGACATTTTCTTGCATGTTTCACTTGATGGTTTCTGGATTATACTGGATCATGGATGATTTGTTGATTTGAGTGGATTTTTGGCTTACATGGTTGGTATATGTAATGCTCCGAGAGTACACCTTGGGCGTCACACAATGCTTACAGTACCGAGGGAACTACAAGCTAACCCATGAGCTGGTACCTACTATGAGCACCGAATAACATAATCATAAATACATAAGAATAACTGATATGCCATAGATTTTAATATCTGAATCAACTACTGAATTATGAATCTGAAGAAATGGCTATCGAAATTTGATAAGATAAGGAAAATCTGAATAACTGACTTTAATGTCTGAAAGCCTCTAAACTGAATGACTGGAAGTTGATGGGACATGCCCCAACTAACTTCAATGAACTACTAAGCTGAAAACATGAAATAGAAATACTTCGTCCTCAAAATATGAGGACTCACCACTGCTACTGCTGAGATATATGAAATATCTAAGTGTGGTCCGGGAACTAGGTGTCAGAACCTGTGATATAATACATCATAGCGCAACAAAAGGTATGCAATCAGTACTTTGAATATACTGGTATGCTAAATGAGGTATGCTGATATGCATGGTTTCATGAACAAGAATAATAAATTATCTGAATATATATGTAAAGCATGGAGTACTGAATAGAGAGCATGAAATCTGTAGATACAGGAAATATGTAAAATCTGTAAATACTATATATTGTTGAAAGTCTGTAAATTACTGAAAGTACATGAAGTTTGTAGATACTGGGGATGCATGACCAAGCATATAACATGAATTGAATATAAGTCTATAAACTGAAATACCTGATACTTCTACGCCTTGATCAAATAACACTGAGACTGAACTACTGATCTGATTATTAGACTGAGACTATGGGAGCTCTCATCTAACCGACATGCCCCAATCTACGATAATCGGGTCCAACCTAAAACCCAGTTAGAAGGGTGTTAATACCATGCCACGGGTACTAACGCTGGCTGTGTGGATCCACTATACTGATATGTTGTCGAAGGACTAAGGGTGTCTAGCCTGAACTGATGGGTGACCCCTGCGAGATAGTCAAGCCTAATCTGACGGGTGACTCCTCATATCCTACACTAGCTATGTAGTTCTGGAGTATAGGGACTGCTACTAATGACTCTGCCTATCTGACGGGGAAGCCGCCATCTCTACACTCGCTCGGTGCTAAATCCTACTCCCAACTGAAAGACACTGAAATACTATACTATTTTAAGTTTAACTGACTGAGATCTGACTATCCTGATAATGATTATAGTATGTTCTGAAGACTATTCTGTAATGTACTGAGACTGAACTAAATAAACAACTATGGTTTTCGGGTATTCAATACCCCAGGACTCTAAAACAACAATAGTAAAATGACACTAAAGCTTGGAGGACAAAGCATGAAGGCTTTTATTAAATCAACCACTCTTGTAGGCATTTTTTCAAACACTTGGAGTCCCATGGTTTGATTAAATCATAAAAATGTCATGGAACTTGTAGTAAAAGCATGAATTCAACATGAATAATACTAAATCATGATTTAATTCAAGGAATGATAAGATTAAAACATGGAGAATTGAATAACAATAATAATTTCATTGAAACATAGTATAAAATCATAGTTCATGGAGATTCATGGGTCAAATCACAATTTAAAATCAAATAACTTAAAAAGATCACAATTTTGTAATTTAAATAGGATAATTGGACTCCATGGGTGAAAGGAACCCACGGATGGACATCTAACATACCTGGGTTAATGAATTTGGAAGGATTGATGGTGAGTTCTTGAGATTTGGCCTTGAATTTGAGAGCTAGGGTTTCTTGTTCTTGAAAAGGGGATCTTTAATTTGAGAGGAATTAAATAATGATGAGTATTTAGGTCAATTAGGGGTTAAATTTTGTGTTAAGGACTAGTTTAGTGCTTAGGAAAAAGACCCAAATACCCCTAAACAAATTTAAAAATACAAGTTGGAAACTGAAGATCCCAATTTTTGGCCTTAGCGCGACACGCTACTATCACACCAAGCCACTGGAAAAGGGAAAATTGGGAACCTGGATGATGGTGCAAGTGGTAAGATTGCGTTCCTTCACTGGAATACCATTTTGGCCACCTCCGTAATGTGCCATAATTGCGAAGGCTCACTCGAAATTGCCAAACGCGAACTGGATCCTTGGTTCGAGCGCCAACATTGCGGTACCATACTGGAAACTGACAATTGTTATTTAAACTGGCTCCGCGATACGCTAAGGGTCAAAATGACGGTGTTCAACGACTGAAACTTAAAATCGCAATAACTTCTTACCCGATTATCGGATTTGGGTGAATTTTATATCGTTAGAAAACTAATTGGATTTTCTTTGGAATGGAAGGATATAAACTAAAAATTAATGAGTATTTCGAAAATTTTATATTTGAATACTCATGTATTGGGACTTAGATTATGCTAGGGAAATATGGGGTATTACAATATCTCTTCCTTGGGATCATTCGTCCTCGAATAAGACTGGTTAAGCTAAGAAAAATTGAACATGCATATCTAATGCATGGAATGCACGACTGAGCTGATTTGTAAATGCACTACTGACATAAATATGATGTGCAACTGAAACTGAGCATGATAGAGATAAATCTTAAGAAGATTTGTACCTTAAACCGAATCTGAATTCGCAGAGAAAAGATGAGGGTACTTGGTCCGCATATCTTCTTCTGCTTCCCTAGTGGATCCCTCAACGGACTGATTCCGCCAAAGAACTTTGACTAGTGGAACTTCTTTGTTCCTTAGTCTACGAACTTGATGATCAAGAATTTTAATTGGAACTTCCTTATAGGAAAGACTATTCTGAACATCTACACTTTCTAAGGGAACAACTACAGATGGATCACCAATATAGTTCTTCAACAATGAGAAATAAAACACTAGGTTTAATGAAGCAAGTTCTAAAGGCAATTCAAGCTCGTAAGCTACCTTTTCGAAACAATTGAGAATTCTGAAGGGACCTATATATCGGGAACTGAGTTTCCCTTTTGTGCCAAAGCTTTTCACTCCCTTCATGGGAGAGATTTTTAAGTACACCAAATCACCAACCTTAAACTCGAGATCCTTTCTCCTCATATCTACATATGGTTTTTGTCATCTCTGGGCTGTTTTAAGACTTTCTCTGATCAACTGAACCTTCTCTAAGGCATCAAACACCAAGTCAAGCTCTACTACTACAGGCTCACCTACTTCAAACCAACCAATTGGATATCGACATCTCCTACCATATAGAGCTTCAAATGAAGCCATCTGGATACTGGAATGATAGCTGTTATTATATGCAAATTTAATCAAAGACAAGTGTCCATCCCTACTAACCTTGAAATCAACTATGCATGCTCTCATCATATCCTCAAGATTCTGAATGGTCCTTTATACTTTACCATCTATCTGAGGGTGGAAACCTGTATGGAGGTGGACTTGTGTACAAAGACCCTTTTGGAATGCTTTCCAGAAGTGAGAGGTAAACTGGGTATCTCTATCTGAGATGATAGATAAGGGAACACCATGCAACCTAGCCAACTCTCTGAGATAGAGTTTGGCGTAGTCCTCATCTGAGTAAGAGGTATGGACTGGAAAGAAATAAGATGATTTGGTCATCTTGTCTATGATAACCCAAATAGAATTATGTTGATGATGGGTACGAGGCAAATCCATCACAAAATCCATGTTCACTTCTTCCTATTTCCATGTGGGAATACTGAACTCCTGCATGGACCTAATAGGCTTCTGGTGCTTAATCTTAACTTGCTAACATGTAGAGCATTTAGCTACAAACTCTATAATATCCCTCTTCATCCTACTCCACCAATAGATCTCCCACAAATCACAGTATATCTTAGTGGCCCCTAGATGAATAGAGTAACGCGCATTATGTGTTTCTGCCAGAATTCGTTGCCTCAAATCTTCTACATCAGGCATACACAATCTACCCTGACAATGCGAAACACCATCTTCCCCTTGGGAGAAAACCTCCACTTTCTGATCTCTGACTGATTCTTTCAACTTAACTAGACTGGGATCTCTATCCTGCTTTTCCTTCACCTCAAAAACTAGAGATGATTTGGTGCTACTCTGCATCCACACACTACCCTCTGCTGAGTCGACTAAGCGAACACCTAGTCAGGAAATATGATGAACTTCCTGAGCTAACTTCTTCTTACCATCCTCAACATAAGCAACACTACCTATAGACATTGTATTGAAAGAATCATCCACTATATTGGCCTTGCCCGAATGATACAAACACTCATGTCATAATTTTTTAACAACTCTCACCACCGTCTCTGACGCAGATTCAAACCTTTTTGAGAGAATACATAATGCAGGCTCTTATGATCAGTGAACACATCTACGTGTACCCCATACAAGTAATGTCTCCAAATCTGTAAGGAAAACACTACAGCTGCTAGTTCCAGATCATGAGTAGGGTAATTCTTCTCATGGGGCTTAAGTTGTCTAGGGGCATAGGCTATGACCTTACCTCTCTACATGAGGACACAATCCAAACCTAATCTGTATGCATCACAGTACACAACAAACCCATTTAAACCATCTGGTAGATTCAAAATTAGGGTTGAGGTGATTTGAGTCTTCAATTTCTGAAAACTCTTCTAGCAGGAATCTGACCACTGAAACTTAACTTTCTTCTGCATTAATCTAGACATGGGGGATGCAATAGAAGAAAATCCTTTAACAAATCGATGGTAATAGACATCTAAACCTAAAAAACTCCTGATGTCTAACAGAGAAATAGGTTTGGGCCAGTTTCTCACCATCTCGGTCTTTTAAGGATCAACCCTAATTCCATCACCAGAAATAATATGGAAAAGGAAAACTATTAATTTTAGCCAGAATTCACACTTACTGAATTTAGCGAACAACTGGTGAGCTCTAAGAGTTTGTAACACTATTTTGAGATGTCTGTATGATCACTTTTTCTACGAGAGTAAACAAGGATGTCATCAATGAAGACTATGATGAACATGTACAAGTACTGCTTGAAGACTCGGTTCATCAATTCCATGAAGGCTGTTGGGGCATTAGTGAGACCAAAGGACATGACTAGAAACTTGTAATCACCATATCGGGTTCAAAAAGCTATTTTCGGTATGTCGCATTCCCTGACTCTAAGCTGATGGTAGCCTGATCTGAGGTCTATCTTTGAAAAGTAGCTAGCACCCTGAAGTTGGTCAAACAAGTCATTGATTTAGAAAGTGGATATTTGTTCTTGGCTGTGACTTTGTTCAACTGATGGTAGTCTTTGCACATTCTGAGAGAACTGTCTTTCTTACGCACGAATAGAATAGGTGCGCCCCACAGGGAGGCACTAGGCATGATGAATCCCTTATCTTGGAGATCCTTTAACTATTCTTTTAACTCCTTAATTTTTGCTGAAGCCATTCTGTATAGTGGAATAGATATGGGTTGAGTGTTTGGGAGAAGGTCTATTTCGAAGTTAATTTTCCTTTCGGGAGGAACTCTGGGAAGATCTTCAGGGAACACATCTAGAAATTCCCTCACTACTGAAATTGACTCAAGAGTTGGAGTTTCTGAATTTAAGTCTTTGACTCAAACAAAATGGTAAATATACCCCTTCGATATCATTTTTCTCGCTCTAAGGTATGAAATCAACTGACCTTTAAGAGCTGTGGTACAACCCATTCATTTAAGGACTGGTTCATTTGAGAACTGAAAATAAACTATTCTGTTTCTACAATCAACAGAGGCATAGCATGAGTGGAGCCAATCCATGTTGAGAATGACATCAAAATCTGTCATCTCTAACTCCATGAGATTAACTGAGGTAACTTTATGAGATATTATGACCGAACAGTTCCTGTGTACCTGTTTGGATACAATGGAAACATCTACTGGGGTAGATACTGAAAAGGGATCTACTAGAGTTTTAAGACTGACTTTGAAATTGATGGCTATATATGGAGTTACAAAAGAAAGAGAAGCTCCATGGTCTAGTAAAGCATAAACATGTAGGTGAAAGACCTATAATGTACCAGTAACTACGTCAGAAGAATTTTTCTGATCTTGGCAGGACTAAAGACCATATAATCTGTTCGGACGCTAACCACTGGTAGCACTGGAAGCGGCACCCTGCTGAGTTTGGCGACCAGATGGAATTGATGACTGATTGGACTAGCCTTGTTGGCATAAATCCCTACCTTTCTGAACGGCTACCCGACAATCCCAAATCTGATGGCCTGGCTTACCACACCTGAATCACACATTACTATCCGCTCTACACTCACCGTAATGGTGCCTGCCATATTTTTGACATAGAGGGTTTGTATGGGTACTGCTAACACTGCCTTGGGACTTAGAGCCTGGTGCTCTATCCCTATTATCATTTCTATATTTGGGTACTGGGGCACTAGTTGAAGAGGGTGCTGGGGTTAAAGACCTCTGATGAAACTGAGGAAGGTTACCACCTTCTGACCTTGGCTGACTGAAATTAAAACTACCTATTCTAGCTTTTTTGTTTCCTCTTTCCCTTTTCTTAATCTTCTTCTCCTCAATTTGTTGAGCATGTACCATCAACCTAGACAATTCCTATCTCCCTAATCAGTATTGTGGTCCTGCACTCTTTGACCACACTATCAAATACACCAGACACAAACTTACTCATCTTGGATCTACTGTCAGCTACTATATGAGGAGCATATCTATCTAACTGAGTAAAATTGAGGGAATATTCCTTCAAGCTTATGCTGTCCTACCTTAAATTAATAAATTCTAACACCTTAGCCTCTCTCAACTCTAATAGGAAGAATCTGTCTAAGAAACCTATGGAAAATTCTTCCCATTCTACAAGCCCTGCATCAACACCCCTATCAGCCTTCCACTTCTTAAACCAAGTATGGGCTATATCTTCCAACTCATATGAAACCAACTTAGCTCTCTCACTGGATGTCACCCCCATGGCATTCGTTACCTTTTGAACTATATGTAAGAATTTCTATAGATCCTCTTCAAACTTGGATCCTGTGAAAAAAGAGGGATTCATCTGGGTGAAGTCTCAAATTATGGTTGCAATAGTATTTGCCACTGGGTAGGCAGAAACAATAGCTGGCCGTTTATTCTGTACTGCTACAAAATTTGCTAGAGTGGTGAACATAGCTATAAATTATATGTGAGAGACATGCTCATCCAGAGGATCTCCCTGTACGGGCTGAGGTTCTGGCTGGTTTCCTACTCCTATTTTGTTATTCTTTTTGATAGGCATATTCAGTAAGCATAAGAAAGAAACAGATTAGACTGAGAGTTTAACATGAGCTTATGCTCACTTGCACGACATGAATACTGAAAGAAGGGAAACTTTTCCTAAATGCCTTGTAGTCTCTCATCAATAAGTGTGGCGCGCTATACACCTATACACAAAACTCTACTTGACGCGTCTTTCAGATTTCCTAGGACACTTTAAAACCTTAGGCTCTGATACCAAGTTTGTAACACCCGGAGAGTACACCCTGGGCATTACATGGTGCTTACAGTCCTAAAGGACCATAAGCTAATCCATGAGCTGGTACTTGCTGTGAGCATTGAATAACATAATCATAAATGCAGAAGAATAACTGATATGCCATAAGGTTTTAATATCTGAAACAACTACTAAATTATGAATTTTAAGAAATGGCTATTTAAATATGATAAGATAAAGAAACTATGAATAACTGACTCTAATGTCTAAAAGCCTTTAAACTAAATGACTGGAAGTTGATAGGACAGGCCTTAACTAACTTCAACTAACTACTAAACTGAAAACATGAAATAGAAATACTCCATCCTTGAAATATGAGGACTCACCACTGCTACTACTGAGATATCTGAAATATCTAAGAGCGGTTCATGAACTGGGAGTCAAAACCTATGATATAATACATCATAGCGTAAGAAAAGGTATGCAATCAGTACTTTGAATATACTGGTATGCTAAATAAGGTAGGCTGATATGCATGGTTTCATGAACAGGAATAATAAATTATCTGAATATACATGTAAAGCATGGAGTATTAAATAGAGTGCATGAAATCTATAGATACTAGAAATATGTGAAATCTATAAATACTGTGTATATATAAAAGTTTATAAATTACTGAAAGTACATAAAATCTGTAGATACTGGAGATGCATGACCAAGCATATAACATGAACTAAATATAAGTTTGTAAACTAAAATACTGAAATACTAAAATATCTGATATCTGTACGCCTTGGTCAAACAACACTGAGACTGAACTACTGATTTGATTATTGGACTGAGACTACGGGAGCTATCATTTAATTGAAATGCCTCAATCTGAGCTAATTGGGGTCCAACCTAAAATCCTATTTAGAATGGTGTTAATACTGTGCCATGAGTACTAACACTGGCGGTATGGATCCACTATACTGATATACTGTCTGAAGGACTAAGGGTATCAAGCCTGAACTGATGGGTGACCCCTGCAAAATAGTCAGGCCTAATCTGACGGATGACTTCTCGTATGCTACGTGGCTATGTAGCTCTGGAGTATAGGGACTGCTACTAACTACTCTACCTATCTGAAGGGGAAGCCACCACCCCTACACTCGCTCGATGCTAAATCCTACTCCCAACTGAAAGATACTGAAATACTATACTGTTCTGAGTTTAACTAACTGAGATCTGACTATCCTGATAATGCTCATAGTATGTTCTGAAGACTATTCTATAATGTACTGAGACTGGACTAAGTAAACAACTATGATTTTTGGGTATTCAATTCCCCCAGGATTTGAAAACAATAATAGTAAAATGACACTAAAGCTTGGAGGACAAAGCATGAAAGTTTTTATTAAATCAATCACTCTTGTAGGCATTTTATCAAACACTTGGAGTCCATGGTTTGATCAAATCATAAGAAAGTCATGGAACTTATAGTAAATACATGAATTCAACATGAATAATAGTAAATCATGATTGAATTCAAGGAATTATAACATTAAAACATTGAGGATTGAATAACAATAATAATTTCATTTAAACATGGTATAAAATCATAGTTCATGGAGATTCATGGGTGAAATCACAATTTAAAATCAAATAACTTGAAAAGATCACAATTTTGTAATTTAAATAGGATAATTGGACTCCATGGGTGAAAGGAACCCATGGATGGACATCTAACATACCTGGGTTAATGAATTTGGAAGGATTGATGGTGAGTTCTTGAGATTTGGACTTGAATTTGAGAGCTAGGGTTTCTTGTTCTTGAAAAGGGGATCTTTAATTTGAGAGAAATTGAATAATGATGAGTATTTAGGTTAATTAGGGGTTAAATTTTGTGTTTAGGACTAATTTAGGGCTTAGGAAAAAGACCCAAATACTCCTAAACAAATTTAAAAACGCAAGCTGGAAATTGAAGATCTCAATTTTTGGCCTTGGCATGACGCGCCACTATCGCCAAGCCACTGGAAAAGGGAAAATTGGAAATCTGGGATGATGGAGCTAGTGGTAAGATCGCGGTCCTTCACTGGAATACCTTTTTGGCCACCTTTGCAATGCGCCACAATTGTGGAGGCTCACTGAAAATTGCCAAACGTGAACTAGGTCCTTGGCACGATGCGCCAATATCGCGGTACCATACTGAAAACCGACAATTATTATTTAGACTAGCTCTGCGGTCCACTAAGGGTCAAAATGATGGTGTTCAATGACTGAAACTTAAAATTTCCAAAATTTTATATATGAATACTTATGTATTGGAATTTAAATTATGCTAGGGAAATACGGGGTATTATAATATATTGGTTGGATATTGAATATTCTCATTTTGGTCGGTTGTAAGCATTGCATTCTTATATAATTTTAATTCATAAAACATTAGTACCACCATGGAAATACTAGAAATATTGATTTTTTCTTACAGAAAATGTGCATCTTTAAAAACTCTCTATTGATGTATGTGATGAAGAGGAGATATGGATATTGGTATTGGATATTAGTTGTATATGGGTTAACAAACCCCTCTTGGTCCTACCACGAGATCATATCCTAGTAGGTGTATATGTAGGTTGTGCAACAACCTCATGAATTCAAATCATCATTATTATTATCTCATTACATTTTATATATTTTTTTATTCTGTGATTGTATCTATATTCTTGACTTGATATCTACCTATTTGTTCTATCTTCTTGTGCTTGCGTTTGGTGTATTTGTATATTTGTTCTTATTTCCCCTACTTGTAGGTTATATGTGTATATAGAAGAACAATTAGTGTAGACGGTATGGGCTATTGTTTGGGATATTTTCTGATTGCAGGTGATATGCCCATAGTTTGTGTTTATATACTTTATTTTCTGCTTTACTCAGTCAGCCTATAATATCTACTGAGTACAAGTGGACCTTACTCATCCCTACTATACCCTTTTAGTGTAGATCCAGGTATAAGTGATCCACGCGGATAACTGACGTAGATGATATTTAGAGTATTCAAGGTACCAGACGTCCTATGCTTTAGGAATTAGCCTATCACCTCGTTCTGTCTATGTTCATATATTACTTAGTATTCCAAGACATATTTTGATCCTTTTTGGACTATCATTGTATATTTTAACATTTTGAGATGTATTTATTAGTTCTTACACTGTGACACCAGGTTTTAGGGTTTGGTATCCTGATTATGTTTCCATTTTACTATATGAATGTGTGGTTCGACTCCATTCTAGGGTTCTTGCCTTGGGTTTGGTATAGATTTCTCATTCTATATCAGTTTGGGTTATAGGATTACTTTTCAAGTCTTTTTACGACAAGTGTCACATGACCCTTTGTTTTTGGATCATGAAAAATTTGTATTACAACAGCCAGGTTCATTGGTCTCAACAGTATAAGAACGGGTATCTAATAGAGTCTCTTAGATTGATATGTAGACGTTCGTATCTATCTTCAAGAAGTTATAAGATATCTTTAGGAAACTTCTCTTATTTCTTTCTACATTGTGTGAAACTTTCATAACTTGTGTTCTAAGTAATAATTCACTCTTTTCTATGTAAATGGTGAGGACTAAATCAAATAAGGCTAGAGATTCAGATACATTATTTGAGGAGAGAGCCCAGTCTTGAGGGCGAGTTGTGAGTCATAGTCGGGCTCGACGTGGAGGACGGACACAAGAATCTACCCCATCCAAAGATAATACTAGGGGGATCTTCCTTGATCCTTGAGATGAGCATGTTAGAGATATGGGTCTAACTTTGGTCCCTCTAAGTTCTTCTACCCCAGTCTAGGAGGTGTTACTGGTTTATTTGTTGACCCTGTTGGAGGGTGCTCCTTTGAGTGCACCTAGTGTTCCTCAAGCTCCCAGTATTATACCTCTCTCTGTACCAGAGTCTACTTATGGTGATCCTTTGATTCTAAAATAGATTCTCCTATTGTACCGATATCTCCTTATGGAACTTTACAAACTCTAAGTCTGGTTCCTCTTTCAGTGACTATATCTGAGTATGGTGTTTTGAGATCTGGAGTCATCCTTCATCTATTGTGACCCCTCAGATTAGTTTTGGCTAGCCAAATTTACTATGCCTCATATTATTATGAATGCAACTATGTCTTCTGAGGATTTGAAGAGGATTGAGAGATTTACTTGTTTGGGTCCTCCTAGGTTTAATGATGTTGTAGGCGAGGATGCCTATGAGTTCTTAATGGATTGTCATGAGAAGTTGTATAACCTTGGTTTGCTTGAGTCATATGGGGTAGCTTATACTAATTATCAGTTGAGAAATGTAGCCAGAGATTGGTGGAGATCACTTATTGATTGTCGATCTCTTGGTTCGCCATGTATATCTTAGGATTAGTTTATAAAGGCCTTCTTAGATAGATTTTTTCCTTTCAGTTTGAGGGATCAGAAGGGACATGAGTTTAATCACTTGGAGAAGGGCTTCATAATTGTTGTGAAGTATGAGGCACAATTTCATGACTGGTCTAGATATTCTTATGCTAGTATTACCACTGAGTTTGAGAAGATTCGGAAGTTAGTAAAGGGGTTGGATTTTTCTCTTTAGCTTGCTACGACTCATATAGAAGTGTATGATGCGTTGTTTTAGATTATTAAGGATCATGCTAGAGGCTATTCTTTGAGTATCTTAGGGAGGCGCCAAGAAAGTGTATTTTCAGGGTGAGTTCAAAGCTCACATCTCTTGAGGTAGATATTCTGGATGCATTTATGGGTATTATAGTAGACCAGTGGAGACAGTCTTGCAGAGTTCAGGTAGTGGGTCTTCTGGTTCAACAGCTTTAGGTGGTCATCCTAGTTCAGTCTTACCTCTTTCCATTGAGCCTGGCTATAGGATTTGCTATGTGTGTGATGAGATTCGCTATTTGGCTAGGGACTATCCCCAGCGTGTCTTCAAGGCTACTCTTATATCGACTGTGATAGGTAGAGGTTCTATTAGGGGTGCAAGAGGAAAAGGTAATGAGGCCTATAGTGGTGGTCGAGAGACTAACCACTCAGGTGGTGGACTTGGTCAGTGTTATGCTATACCTGCCAGGCCAGAGGTAGAGACTTCCAATATCATCCTCAAAGGTATCATCCTTGTTTGTTTTAGATTAGCATCTGTATTATTGAATCTAGGGTCGTCTTACTCTTATTCGTCTGCATATTTTTCTTTGTGCTTTGATTCTTCTTGTGAACCTGTTGATGTTTTTATTCATGTATCTACCCCTATTGGAGACTTGTAACAACCTGAATTTTGATGAAATATGTGAAATATGTGTTATTATAAGATTTTTTTATTTTACCCCTCCCCGTGGTTGTGTTGTGGTATTTGTAGGGTGTGGGGATGATTGATACAATTTTGATGTATTTTGGTGCAATTTATATAATTTTGTGGTTTTTGGTGTCTTTGAGAGGCTTATAGTTAATTTTAGTTAATATCTTTTGATCTATGCAACAGATGAAAAATGGATTGCGCCAGTAGATCTGAAATGTCAATTTTAGTATTGTAACATGGTTCGTGTGGTTTTTATGAATTTTAAATCTCATTTCAACCCTCGGTTTAGAAAGTTGTGATTTTGGATTTTGGAGGTCAACTTTGTGAAAATGTCTTTTTGAAAATTTGATATTCCTATTTAGTCTGGAGCATTGAATTTGATAGGGTAGTATAGTTTATTTGCATTCATGAAATTTTAGATGAATCTCAAGGGGCTTCCTGATACTTGGAATGTACCAAGTCTCTAGCTGGTGTACTTGCGATGGTGATGCTCCTGTCCCGATCGCGATTGGGACTGCAGTTGATGTGTCATAATTGTGATACCGTTTCCACAATCACAATACCATTGACAGGTGAGGTACCACGATCGCGAAGCCTGAGTGTATAAATACCTGGTTTTTGCCATTTTTCACCATTTTTGAGACTTAGAGTTAAGGGTTTTGTGGTTTTAAGCAACTTTCTTCATTTCTAAGCTTGGGTAAACTCCATTACACTTATGTCAACTAATTTATTTCATCTTTAATATTAATTTCTCATTTTAAACATGAATTAAAGTATGAAAGTTGAGGATTTTGGCTTGTAAGGCCTAAAAATGGTATTTCTCCAATTTAAATCCCAATTTCACCCCTTTTTCACTTGAGTTTGTTTATAATCCTATAATTATTCATTTTTCCTTAATTTAAACTTCGAAACAACTTCAATTCTTGATTTTTAAATGGATTTTAAAGATTTTATCCAATAAAGTTTAAAAATAATTTTCTTTGATTTGGACCTCATTTTAAACTATTTTTCGCTTGAGTTTTCAACAGTAGACTCCTAAAAAATATGGGGAACATGTTTTTGAAACAAATTTATGATTTTTCCTTCCGTTTTCAAAAATCTTTTTTGGGGGTTCGTTTTGACCCCAAATTTAAAATGGGCTATATGGGTGTTGTTGGCTTCCTTTTGATGTGTAGATTCTATATTTTGATGCTTTAGTTGATTTGGGGACCGTTCATAAGAATTAAGGCTTTAGGATTGAAGGTTTTATTTTGGTTTTCAGCATTTGAGGTAGGTGATAGCTTAACTTTTTTTAGACTAGGTTGGGTAGTTAATACTAATACAAAATGCATGTTAAGGGTGTGAGAACTAATCATTAAAAATTGCTATCTTATTGTGTTGTTCCCATGTAAGGGCCTGTGTGCAATACTATGTGGTGGTTTTAGAACTTTCTATGCTATGTGTGACCATGTGAGGGTTCTATGTGATATTTATAGCCTTGTGTATATGATGATAGTTGTACCTTGATTGATGAAAAAGTGGGTTGTGGTACCAATTGTGTGTTGTGATATATTCATACTCTATTGGAATATGAATCATGTTGGATTTCATGAATGGTTAGAAATACTAAGTGGATATTCGACTCACGTGATGGTATATTTGTTGGCTTGTAAAAATACTCTTTGTGGTTGGTTATGAGCATTGCATCCTCATACTCATTCATGAAACAATTGTACCATCGTGGAAATATTAAGAAATACTGGCAATACTTTTATATGATAAAAAATATAATATCTTATAAAACCCTCTCCTAGGGATGTGCCATGAGTAGATATGGATATATGGATTGTATATGGGTTGAAAAACTCCCCATGGATTGTACGTCTTGTAGCTTTAGCGTCGTAAGTGTATATGAATATTGTGCAATGGCCTCAGAGGCTGTGTGATAGCCTCGAGGTTGTGCGACAACCTCGTACATCACATCATCATTGAATTCTTGTTGTGTTTATTTTATTATTCTTGTGATGTGATTGCATATTCTATTTCACTTGTTACCTATCCATAGTTCTAACCTTCCTTACTTGTACATGATGCTCTCATATATGTTGTTCCTCTTTCCTTTACTTATTTGTGGTATAAATATATACTTTTAATCTTTTCTGGTTCTTTGTTGTGTTATGTATGGGTATTATAAAACTGTTAGTGCAAGCAGTGAGGGCTACCATTGTGGGACATTTTCTAATTGCAGGTGACGTGCCCTTAGTGTGCATTTTGTATGCTTTATTTTCTACTTTGCTCAGTCTGCCTATGATACATACTAAGTACAAGTGGACCATACTCATCCCTACTGTACTTTTTTGGTGCAGATTCTGGCGTGGGTGCATCTCACATGGATTGATTTTGGGCGCCTTCAACGTTGTTAAAGGTAGCGGTTGGACTTTTATGCCTCTGCGGTGCACTTCTATCTTTCTGTACTAGTTTATGTCTTTACTAGTGTTCGAAGACAGATATTGTTCCTGTTGGATCTAATTAATTTGACTCATCAATTGTATTAGTAGTTCTTAAACTATTGACATCCGGTTTTGGGGAGTTATGGTATTATTATTGGTTATTTTCCTTTTCGTATTGATTATATTATATGGTTTAGTTTTATTCTAGAAGCCTTACCTTGCGATTTAAGTCTCGTTTCTCTTTTGTATTAGTTTGTGTGATAGTCTTACTTATCAAGGTTCACCGCGGTAAGTGCCATCATAACCCTTTACATTTTAGGTCATGACAAATTTTTATCAGAGTAGCCAGGTTCATTGGTCTCGACAGTGTAAGAATGGAATGTCTAATAGAGGCTCACAAATCGGTATGTAGACGTCCAGATCTATATTTGAGGGGCTATAGGATTTCTTTAGGAAATTTCCCTCATTTTGTTCCTTATCATGCGAATTTATTTCATACCTTGTGTTTTAAGTCATATTTCACTCTTTTCTGTGTAGATGGTGATGATTAAATCTCATGAGGTTAGAGATGCGGAGCCTTTATCTGAGGAAAGTGCCTAATCTAGAGTGCGAGTTGTGAATCATGGATGGATTCTTGTAGTGGAAGAGCACGTGTATCTGCCCTAGCTAAGAGTAGTGCTAGGGGACTTTCTCCTGAGCCCCGGGTTGGGCATATTGGAGGTCCAAGTTCTACTTTAGTTTCACTGAGTTCTTCTACCCCAGTGTTGGAGGGTTTGTCGGTTTTCTTGTTGACATATTTGGATGGTGTTCCTTTGAGTGTGTGTTGTGTTTTTTCATTCCTGAGTGTGGATCCTCCAGTTACACCTACTTCTACTCTTGGTACATCTTTGACCCTGAGTGTTATTCTTATTTCAGCGACGACATCTGAGTATGGCATTCTGAGGTCGAGAGTTCAGCCTTCATCTATGTTACCTCCCCAGATAAGATCTTAGACTGCTAGATTCACCATGCCTCCTCTTACTGCGAATACAGTTATGTCTTTTGAGGATCAAAATAGGTTTGAGAGATTTACTCATTTGGATCCTCTTAGATTGAGTGGTGTTATGGGTGAGGATGCCTATGAGTTCTTGATTAACTATCGTGAGAAGTTGCATAACTTGGGTTCGTTGGATTCGCATGGGGGTCACTTATACTACTTATCAGTTGAGAGATGTTGCTAGAGAAATATGAAGGTCATTGGTTAGTTTTAGACCTCTTGATTCTCCCAAGATGACTTGGGATCAGTTTATTGATGCATTTTTAGAGAGATCTATGCCGTATAGTCTGAGAGCTTGAATGAGAGATGAGGTTGATCACCTGGAGTAGGGCTCTATGACTGTTGCAAAGTATGAGGCACGCTTCCATGCCTTGTCTAAATATTCTTATTCTAGTATTTCCATTGAGTCTGAGTAGAATTAAAAGTTTGTGAAGGGTTTGAATGTCTTTTTTTAGTTGGCTATATCTCAGATGGTTGTATTTGGAGCGTCTTTTTGGAGTATAGTAGATTGTCACAAGATGAATGAGGATATTCTATGAGTATCTCAAGAAGGCATTAAGAAGGTGGGTTATTTTGGTGATTTTAGAGATCAGGCTTCTTGAGGTAGAGATTTTTGAGGTTTTTATAGGTATCATTATAGAGTAGTGCAAATAACTTTGTAGAGTTTGGGTAGTGGGTCTTCTGGTCTGGCAGTTCTGGGTGGCTATCCGGGCCTAATAGTACCTTCTCTTGTTGATTTGGACCGTAGAGATTGCTTTGTGTGTGATGAGATTGGCCAAGAACTGTCCCCACTGTATGATTAGAGCTACTCTTATTTTAGCTTTGAGAGATAGGGGTTCTACCAGAGGTATGAGAGACTGGGTAGTGGAGCCCATGATGGTGGTCGTAGGGCTACTTAGCCAGTTGGTGGTCATCGATAGTACTATGCTATACCCTCCAGGATAGAGGCAGAGGCTTCTGATGATATGATCACAGGTATCATCCTTATTTATTTCAAATCTGCATTTGTGTTATTTGATTCGGGATTGACTTTCTCCTATGTGTATGCATATTTTTCTTTGAGTTTTGATTCTATTAGTGAGTTTTTTTCCATGAATTTTTATGTATCTACCCCAGTAGGAGATTCTTTAGAAGTGGATCAGGTGTACCGGTCTTCTATTGTGACTTTTTCTAGGCGTGCAACTTGGGTAGATTTACTTGTGTTAGATATGGTTAATTTCGATGTTATTTTGGGTATGGATTGGTTGGCTCCCAATAATACTTTCTTATAATGTTATGCTAAGATCGTGACCTTACTTTGCCAAGTGAGCTAAGAATAGCTTAGAAGGGTCCACTTCATTCAAGTCCTAAGAGGGTTATATCTTATATTCAAGCTCATCGATTGGTTAAGAGTTGATGTGTGTCTTATTTGGCTTATATTCATGACACTAGTGTTGTTTTACCTCCTTCTTTGGAGTTTGTTTGTGTTATTCATGAGTTATGGATGTGTTCCCTATGAATTTGCTAGGTATTCCTTTGGATTGTGATATTGATTTTGCCAGTGATATTGAGCTGGGTATCAAAACCATTTCTACTCTTCCTCATAGGATGGCCTAGCCAAGTTGAAGGAATTGAAGGATTAGTTACTGGAGTTACATGATAAGAGATTTATCGAACCTAGTGTATCATCTTAGGGTGCGCTTGTGGTGTATGTGACTAACAAGGATGGGTCTATGCAGATGCCTATTGATTATTGGCAGTTGAACAAGGTGATAATTAAGTATAAGTATCCTCTTTCTCATATTGATGATTTTTAGGGTCAACTTCAGGGTGTCGTGGCATTTTCAAAGATTGATTTGAGATCTGGGTATCACCATTTGAGGATTAGAGATTTGGATATTTTAAAGATATTTTATTGGACTCGATATGGTCATTATGAGTTTTGGTCATGTCTTATGGGTTGAACAACACCCTTGCCGCGTTCATGTAGTTGATAAACTAAGTATTTCGATCGTATCTCAACTTTGTTATTATTGTATTTATAGATGATATCTTGGTCTATTTTAAGAGCGAGGTCGATCAAAAAAAGCATCTGTAGATTGTGGTTCAGAGGCTAAGGGAAGAGAAGTTGTATGCTAAGTTTTCCAAGTCTGAGTTTCGGTTGGAGTCTGTCTCTTTCTTTGATCATGTGGTGACTAAGAAGGGTATTATGGTTGATCCAGCCAAAGTTACAGCAATTCGTGAATGGGAGAGACCTACTTTGCCCACTGAGATTCAGAGTTTTGTTGGCTTAGCAGGTTACTATCGGTGTTTTGTTGAGGGTTTCTCATCTATCACAGCTCCGTTGACTAAGTTGACTCAGAAGAATATTTCTTTTTAGTAGTCTGATTCTAGTGAGGCGAGCTTCCAAAATCTCAAGGATTTGTTGACTTCAACTTCTATCTTAACTTTGCCCAAGAAGGGCGTGGGATTTACCAACTTTTGTAATGCTTTAGGTGTTGGGTTAGGTGTTGTCTTGATGCAGAAGGGTAAGGTGGTTGTGTACATTTCTTTTCAGTTAAAGCCTCATGATAGGAATTACCCTACCCATGAGTTGGAGTTATGTGTGATTGTTTTTCCCTTGAAGTTGTGGAGGCACTACTTGTATGGAATCCGAAGTGAGATTTTCTCAGATCATCATAGCCTTAAGTATTTCTTCACCTAGTGAGATCTTAATATGAGGCAGCATCATTGTCTTGAGTTGATTAAGATTTTTGACTTGACTATTCTCTATCATTTAGGCAACGCTAATGTTGTTGTAGATGGCTTGAGTCAAAAGTCAACTAGCATGGGTAGTATGGCGCATCTTTTGACCCAACAGAGGCTTTTGTCCTTGGAAGTTTAGTCTTTAGCTAACTAGATCGTTAGGCTTGATATTTTGACGCTTGGGTATGTTTTGGCATTTGTAAGTCTTCTTTGATGGAGTATATTTGATCTTATAGGTTTAATAATGTTGGGTTAAGGTTAATTCGGGATAAGGTGTTGAGTGGTGAGGCTAAGGAACTCTCACTTGATTCTGATTGTGTTTTGAGGATTGGGGGTCGAGTTTGTTTTCCTAGAGTGGGTGATTGGATCAGATTGATTTGGGAGAAGGGCGATTGTTCGAGGTATTCCATCCATTCGAGAGTTACTAAGATGTATCACAACTTAAGACAACAATACTGGTGGGGTGGTATGAGGAGGGATATAGTAGATTTTATATATCGTTGCCTTTGTTTCCAGCAGGTAAAGATCATGCATTTGAGACTGGTGAATTGCTTCAGAGATGACCCATTCCTGAGTAGAAGTAGGAATAGATCACTATGGACTTTGTGATCGGGTTACCTTATATTTTTCATGGATCTGAAGTGGTATACTGATTGTAGACTTTGTGACTTGAGATTTGGTGTTGGTGATCGTGTTTCCCTTTGAGTTTCACCCATGAAAGGTGTGATGAGGTTTGGGAAGAGGGGCAAGCTTAGCCCCAAATATATTGGTCCATTTGAGATTCTTTAGACTATTGGTGATGTGGCTAATGAGTTAGCTTTTCCCCAGACTTATCAGTTGTTCATCCAGTTTTCATATTTCCATGCTTTGTCGTTACATTCTGGATGAGTCTCATGTCTTTCTTTGAGAGTTGGTTCAGTTAGATGAAAGGTTGTCTTTTTCTGAAGAGTCGGTCTCTATATTGGCTAGGGATGTTAGATATTTACGCTCTAGAGTTATTCCTGTGGTTAAGGTCCAGTGAAGGAATCGACTTATAGATGTGGATACTTGGGAGGTTGAGTCTGATATGTGTAGTTCTTATCCCCAGCTTTTTGTTGATTCAGGTATTTCTCTTGTCTTTAGTTCGAGGACAAACTAGATTTTTAGTGGTAGATGATGTAACGACCTTAATTTTGATTATATATGAGAAATATGTGTCTATGAGATTTTTCTATTTTACCCCTCTGTGGTTGTGTTGTGGTATTTTTGGGGTATGGGGATAATTGGCACAGTCCCCGATGTATTTTGGTGTCATTTATGTGATTTTATGGTTTTTGACGGTTTTGAGAGCCTTGTAGTTGATCTTAGTTGATATCTTTTGATTAATGATGGATGGCAAAATGGACTGCACCATCAGATCCAGAACATTGATTTTAGGGTTGTAACATGGTTTGTGTGGTTTTATGACTTTTAAATCTTATTTCGACCCTCGATTTGGAAGTTGTGATTTTGAATTTTGGGGGTCAACTTTGTGAAAATGATGTTGTTTTGAAAGTTTGATACCGCCATTGAGTCTTAAGCATCAAATTTGATAGGGTAGCATAGTTTATTTGCATTCACTGGATTCTTGATGAATCTCAAAGGGCGTGCAGAGACTTGGAATGCACCAAGTCCCAAGCAGATTCACCCACAATCGTGATGTTCCTGTCACGATCGCGAATGGGCCTGCAGCTGAGGTGTGGTAATTGCGATACCTTTTATATGATCGTGATACCCTTGACAGGCGAGGTACCATGATTGCGACCCTGGTTCGCAATTGCATCGCCTGGGTGTATAAGTGCCTGGTTTTTGCCATTTTTACCATTTTTGAGACTTGGAGCTTAGAGTTTCATGGTTTTGAGCAATATTTTTCATTTCTATGCTTGGGTAAGCTCCATTACACTCATTTCAACTAATTTCTTCCGTCTTTAACATTAAATTCTTGTTTTAAACACGGATTATAGAATGAAATTTGGGGATTTTGGCCCGTAAGGCCTAAAAATGACATTCCTCTAACTTAAACCCCAATTTCACTCCCTTTTCACTTGATTGAGTTTCTAATCTTATAATTATCCACCTTTCCTCAATTTCACCTTCGAAATAACTTCGATTCTCAACTTTTAAATGGATTTCAACGATTTTACCCAATAAAGTTTAAAAATAGCTTTCTTCGATTCAGACCTCATTTTAAACTCATTTTTGCTTGGGTTTTCAGCTGTAGGCTCCTAAAAATATAGGGAACATATTTTTGAAACAAAGTTATAATTTTGCCTTTCTTTTTCAAAAACCCATTTTGGGAACCCGTTTTGACCCTAAATTTAAAATAGGCCATATGGGTGTCTTTTGATTCCTTTTGATGTATAGATTCTATAATTTGATGTTTTAGTTGATTTTGAGACTGTTCGTGAGATGTAAGGCTTTGGGATTAAAGGTTGTGTTTTGTTTTTTGGCCTTCAAGATAGGTTATGGCTTAACTTTTTTTAGACTGGGATGGGTAGTTAATACTGATAAAAAATACATGTTAGGGGTGTGAGAGGTAATCATAAAAAATGGCTATCTTATTGTGTTGTGCTCATGTGGGGGCTTATGTGTGATATTACTTGGATATTTTGGAACTTTCTGTGTTATGTGTTACCATGTGGGGTCCTATATGATATGATATCGTTGTATACATGATAATGATTGTCCCTTGATTGATTAAAACATTGGTTGTGGCACCAATTATGTCCCTTGATTGATTAAAACATTGGTTGTGGCACCAATTATGTGTTGTAATGTATTCATACTCTATTAGCATATGAATCATGTTGGATTTCATGAATAGTTGGAAATAATGAGTGGAAATTCGACTCACATGATGGTATATTGGTTGGTTGTGGAAATACTCATTGTGGTTAGTTGTTGAAATACTCTTTGTGGTTGTTTGTGAGCATTACATACTCATACGTATTCATGAAACAATGGTACCACCGTGGAAATATTGAGAAACACTGGCAACATCTTTATATGACAAAATGTGATCTTATAAAACCCTTCCTGAGAGATGTCCTGGGGAGGAAATATGGATATATGAATTATATATGGGTTGGTAGACCCCCATGGGTCCTACGTCTTGTAACTTTAGCTCCGTAGGTGTATACGGAGACAGTGCGACGGTCTTTGAGATTGTGCGATGGCCTCGAGGTTGTGCAATAACCTCGTGCATTACATTATTATCATCATCATTATTCTTATTGTGTTTACTTTATTATGCTCATTATGTGATTGTATATTCTGTTTGACTTGTTACCTATCCATTATTCTAACCTTCCTTACTTGTACTTGATGCTCTAGTATATGTTGTTCCCTTTTCCTTTGCTTATATGTGGTATAAATGTATACTTGTCTTTACTTCTGGTGATTTGTTGTATTATGTGTGGATATTATAGAACTGTTAGTGCAAGCAGTGTGAGCTACTATTGTGGGACATTTTCTGATTGCAGGTGATGTGCCCTTAGTATGTATTTTGTATGCTTTATTTACTACTTTGCTAGGTCGGCCTATGATACCTACTGAGTACAAGTGGACAATACTCATCCCTATTGTGGCCTTTCGATGCAGATTCTGGTGCAGGTGCATCTCACATGTCATGATTTTGAGCGCCTTCAGAGTTGTTCAAGGTAGCAGTTGGACTTTCATGCGTTTGGGGTCTACGTTTATCTTTCTGTATTAGTTTATGTCTTTATTAGTGTTCAAAGATAGATATTGTTCCTCTTGGATATTCTGATGTATTTGACTCATGGATTGTATTAGTAGTTCTTACTTTGTTGACATCAAGTTTTGGGGAGTTATGGCATTGTTATTGGATATTGTTGGAACCCTTGGGGGTTGCACCATACAGTCAGGGACCAGTTCCCTTAAAGTCAATCACAAGTGATAGAGCAATAAAGCAACTATAAGGTGCTAGAAAATTAAGGCAGTGCAAGAAAGTAACAACTCACAAAATTAAATGTGGAAACCCCTTTGCTCAAGGAAGGGAAAAAACATGGCTTGCCCTCACAAGCACCTCCAAATCCACTATAATCAAACTCTTGATTACAACCTTTACTGAACCTAACTCTAGATTCATTTCGCTTATAATAACTCTACTTCAAGCTCATCTTGGCAACTCTGCCAAGGACTTTCTCCACTGATTAACTCTAGTCAGTATCAAACTTAGGCAACTCTACCTAAGCACTCTCTACTCAAAGATAAAAATTTATAACTTTCATAACATGAGTAATTCAATTACAAATCAGAACTCACTCAAGAACAATTTCTATTTAAGCACACATAATTAGCTAAGAACTTGAGTAGTGTTGAAATGGGATTTTTGTCGCCTCCCTTCACTCTTTGTAATTGCAAAAAATCATTTGATGAAGAAGCATCTCTTTACTTTTATACGTAAGTGATGATTAGGGCTGAAATATCATCAGACTAGCTGTCTAAATCAATATAAGCAGCACCTACAGGTTTGTTACACAAGAGGATAAAACTGTGCAGTCACGTGTGCCACTTGTACTGTATCATGAACATACAGGGACCTGGTCCCTTGCAGTTAGTTAGCTGCTCATCATCAAAACTACATATAGCAATTTCCCCGCTTTTTGATGATGACAAACTAACATACAACTTTGAGCATCAATACACATCCATCACATTTAATCAATGTGATTTCCACTCTGAAGATGAATGTTCCCTCTATCATCATGCTTCCACCATCATGCAACATAGGGACTTGGTCCCTTGTTGTGATTTGCAGCAAAAACTCTTGTTTTATTCCCCTTGTATGTTTGCTTTCCCCTGTCACTGTGCCTTACCATTTCCCCTATCAGCATCGCGCATATCTTTAAAACCTGTAGCACTTTTATTAACACTTTTTCAGTTCTAGTTACTCATTTGAGATCCCTTCCTCCACATGAGATCAATACTTCCCCTTTTGGCATCATTGAAAAGAAATAGTAATAAACCAAGATAATAGTAATCATAAATTAGTTAACTCATTACGACTGGGTCAAGACGACCATGAAGAACATTCTTAAGGTAGAATTAGATAAGAAGCACAAAAGCAAGGACTCATTTATGTTTAACAGGATATGTATCATTTCAATGCAAAGATTACAATTCAAGTTCAATAGAAAAAGCCAAAGAAGTTGGAAAAAATATTGAGGATTTGGGGAGAAGGTTTGGAGAAGTAAGGTCATCTTAGGATAGTGTAACAATTCAAGCTCAGTGGCCTCATTGATTAGAATTATACCCTTTATCTTGAGTTCATCATTTCCTCATTCCCAAGTTCTACATTTTCTGATTTTACACCAGCACTCATCAAATTTTTTATTTTTTCCAAGAATTAGTCTTGTTTTACTTCTGTTCCAAGCCCTACTAGGTTTATCATCAGGCACTCTCTTCTTCTTGGGACTAGGTCCCTCAGAAGTCCAGTGCCTTTTAATAGGATTTCTAGAATTCACTTAGATGGCTTATGTTTTCAGGATTGTTAAATTGTTTCATGGACCATCCAGATTTCCTTTCACTTTGTTAAAGGGGTAATGTATTTTCAGAGATAAATCTTTATTGGAGAGGTAAGAGAAGTAATTAAATTGGGAAGGGTCCATGGAGTTACTCCAAAGATGAATTTCATTTTAATTTTGCCTAAAATAGGTTTTATAACATGGAGAGAAAGGATGTGGCCTTTTATATCAAAACAAGAAGAGAAACATGCACATTCATGATACTAGCCTGAGAGCTAGGACTAGGTCCCTCTCTTTCTTTGAATGATTTCTTAAATTTGTGCATACGTCATCTGTTTTCTTACAAACCTATTCACGTGGTGTATATTTGCAAGAGTATGATACTAACTTAGACTAACAACTACATACTTTACCAAGTATACATGTCTCCTGATCATAGCCAATTTTATGGAGAACTATTGATTCATATGGTAGGTTTGGTCATTTTGATCAGGCCTAACTTCGGCCTGTTCTTTAGTAATTATTCCTTGTGAAGTGCCTTAGTAAAGATGTCTGCTATCTAATTCGCAGTCTTGTAGAACTTTATACAGATTACCCGTTTCTCAACATTGTCTCTTAGGAAGTGATGCGTCACATCAATGTGCTTAGTCCTCTTGTACTGCACTGGATTTTTATCCATGTTTAAAGCACTTGTATTGTCATACATTAGAGGGATAGTGTCTGAGACAATACCAAAATCTTTCAATTGCTTCTTGATCCATAACATTTATACACAACAAAAAGCAACAACAACATATTCAGACTCAGCAGTAGATAGAGCAACTGGGCTTGCATATTCATCCAAAATCGGATATGTAATTATTGGAGACGGGCAAATAGTTCTAAAAAGGAAGCCACATTCATTCGATCTTTGAACTAACTCAACTGAAGGACTCGACGTCTCTCCTAACTATTGCCAATTTATTCTGGAATAATCTTTTTAGGAGGGGCAATTTTACGTTCGGATCAGACCAAGATGAATGGGATTGGTCTGACCTCTCGCACGGATGTAAGACTCCCGCCGCTGACAGATGTGCCATGCCACCTTTTGTGAACAGCTATGCCCCTCTTCTTTATCAATAGAATTCCCATCATTTTTAGTCTACGGCGAAGGAGACAAGGGAGAGGCACCAAACATGTTCTACCCTCGGTCTCAGTCAAGTAAGAAAGGGAACCCTTTTAGCTACGACAATGGGTATAGACCTCTTCCCACCGCTGCTTACCCAATGGACCACTTAGAATAGACCGAATCAAATTATAACTTATTCCATGCTCAGCATAGAATTCATCAACTTTAGAATTCTCAAATCCAGTCCCATGGTCAGATCTAAATTCAAGAATTTTACAATTTAGCAGCACTTGGATTTTCTTGGAAAAAGCCAGAAAACCCCATATGTTTCATCCTTGGTTCTTATAAACATTGTCCGGGTGAACCTCAAATAGTCATCTATAATAACCAGCACATATTTTTTCCCTTCTCTATTTTGGACTTTAATAGGTTCGCATAAATCCATGTGAAATATTTCAAGAGGTTTGGAAGTACTTACTTGCTTCTTCAATCTGAAGGAGAATCTGGTTTGTTTACCTTTAACACAAGCATCACAGACTTTGTTGTCCAGAAATTTCAACTTTGGCAGGCCACGGACCAGGTCCCTTGAAATCAACTTGTTTAACAAGGAGGAACTCACATGTCCTAATCTTCTATGCCACAAATTAGCATCTTCACCTTGTGCACTTAAACAAGTAAATCACCCATCAACCACAGACTCCAAATCAGTAACATACATGTTCTTAATATTTTTGGCTTTAAGAGTAACCTTTCCAAGTTTAATTCTTGATATAGTGCATCCATCATATCAGAATTTTACGTATTTCCTTTGTCACAGATTTGAGATACACTTAGAAGACTGTACTTTAGCCCATTCACATAATACATATCTTCTATTGTATGATGAGGTGATTTCCCAATCTTTCTAACACCTTGGATGTAACCCTTTTTTGCCATTCCAAAATAAATACCTCCCTCTTGAAGTGCCTTAAGAGAGAGAAAATAATCAACCCTCCTAGTCATATGTCTAGAAAAACCACTATACAAAAACCCATTTTTGTTGTCATCCCCCTTTTCAACCATATTTTCTTCTCTATCTTCAGTAGTGGCCATTAGAGAGCTATAGGATCCTGAGATAATTTTCTTCTCATCATGTTTCAGCATGAAACCATCTCTATCCTCCTTGTCTTTCTCAGATTTATATGAGGAGTCTTCTCTTGCAGCGAATACCCTTTTTCTTATACAGCTAGCTGCATCATTTCTTCTTGATTTTTTAGGATTTTGAACATTATTTTTCATTTTGTATTTTCTTATGAATGCCCATGAGCTACCATCTTTGTGACAACCTTTAATGTTATCTTTTTTTTTCTAAACTGACAACCCCTTTTTATAGCTCTAACAATTATTGTTAAAAAAAGTGCAACATCATTTTCTTCCTCACCTAGGCCAGACTCTAAAGCCTTCAAGGCCAGGAATATCTTTTTTTTTGCTTTTTTTATTTACACCCCTAGTTTAGATATAACATCCATGATGTCCAGAACACTCTAGGTATGAACCTTTTAGAGTTAACCAGCTCAGATACCAATTATTGGAACCCTTAGGGGTTGCACCACATAGTCAACGACCAGGTCCCTCAAAGTCAATCACAAGCGATAGAGTAGTAAAACAACTATGAGATGATAGAAAATTAAGGCAGTGCAGGAAAGTAACAACACACAAAATTTAATGTGGAAACCCCCTTGCTCAAGGAAGAAACAAACCACGGCTTGCCCTCATAAGTACCTCCAAATCCACTATAATAAAACTCTTGATTACAACCTTTACTGAACCTAAATCTAGGTTCCTTTTGATTGTAATAACTCTACTACAAACTCATCTTGGCAACTCTGTCAAGGAGTCTCTTTACTGCTAACTCTAATCAGTATCAAATTTAGTCAACTCTACCTAAGCACTGTCTACTCAAAGAGAAAAGTTCATTACTCTTATGACATGAGTAATTCATTTACAAATCAGAACTCACTCAAGAACAATTTGTATATAAGTACACATAATCAGCTAAGAACTTGAGCAATATTGAAATGGGGTTTTTGCTGCCTCTCTTTACTCTTTGTAATTGCCAAAAATTATTTGATGAAGAAGCATCTCTTTTCTTGTATAGATGAGTAATGATTTAGGATGAATTATCATTGGAACAGTTGTCCTAATAGTACAAGTAGCACCTGTAAGTTTGTTACATAAGAGGAAAAAACTATGCAATCATGCGTGCCAGCTGTACTGTACCACGAACATCCAGGAGACTGGTCCCATGCAGTTATCTGCTCATTATCAAACATACAAATAGCATCTATGTTTTTATTTATATTTATTTTACGTGTATGGTTTTGCTTCATTCTAGAATCCTTACCTTAGGATTTAAGTATTATTTTTCTTTTGTATTTATTTGTGTGATAGGCTTGCTTGTCAAGGTTCACCACGATAAGTGCCATCATGACCCTCTACATTTTGGGTCATGACAATACTATTTAGTGGTGGATATACCAATTTTGTGTTGTGACTTATTGGATGTGAGACCTGGGTAGATCTGATCGTATTAGATATGTTCGATTTTGATGTTATCATAGGTATTGACTGGTTATCTCCTTATCGTGCTATCCCATATTATTTTGCTAAGACCATGACCTTAACTTTATCGTGCGTGCCGAGGAGGCTTGGAAGGGTATGCTTTATTCGGGTCCCAAGAGAGTCATATCTTTTCTTTAGGCTCGTCGCTTGGTTAAGAGAGGGTGTTTGTCTTATTTTGCTCATATTCATGATACTAGTGTTGCTTTGACTCCTTCTTTTGATTCTGCTCATGTTGTTTGTGATTTTATGGATGTTTCCCTATGGATTTGCTTGGTATGCCTCTGGATTGTGATATTTCCTTTGCTATTGATGTTAAGCCAGGCACCAAGCCTATTTCTATTTATCCTTATAGGATGGTCTCAACCAAGTTGAAGAACATGAAGGATCAATTGTAGAAGTTGTTGGATAAGGGATTTATTTGACCTAATGTATCACCTTGGGGTACACATGTCTTTTTTGTAAAGAAAAAGGATGGGTCGATGCATATCTATATTAATTTTTGGTAGTTGAACAAGGTGCCGATTAAGAATAAGTATCATCTTCCTCGTATTAATAATTTATTTGACCAACTTTAGGTTTTTTGATGTTTTCAAAGATTGATTTGAGGCTTGGGTATCACCAGTTGAGGATTAGATATTTGAATATCCCAAAGATAGCTTTGTAGACTTGATACATTCATTTTAAGTTCTTGGTCATGTCCTTTTGGTTGGCCTATGACCCATTAGTATTTATGAAGTTGATGAACCAGGTATTTTGATAGTATCTTGACTCTTTTGTCATCGTATTTATTGATGATATCATGGTTTATTCTAGGAGTGAGGCCAATCATAAGGAGCATTTGCAGATTGTACTCCAAAGATTTAAGGATGAGAATTTGTATATTAAGTTCTCTAAGTGTGAGTTTTGGTTGGATTCTATCTCTTTCTTGGGTTATGTGGTGATTAAATATGGTATTATGGTCGATTCGATAAAGATTACAGTGGTTTGTGATTGGGTTAGACCTACTTCTCCTACCGAGATTCAAACTTTTATTGGTTTAGCAGGCTACTATTGGCGTTTTGTTAAGATTTTTTCATTTATTGTAGCTCTCTTGACCAAGTTGACTCAGGAAAAAATTTTCTTTCAGTGGTCCAATGCTTGTGAGGTGAGCTTTTAAAAGCTCAAGGATTTGTTGACTTCAGCTCCTATCTTGACCTTTCCCAAGGAGGACACAGGTTTTGTCATTTTCTATGATGCTTCTGATGTTAAGTTAGGTATTGTGTTGATGCAAGGGGTAAGGTGATTGTTTACACTTCTTGTCAGTTGAAGCCCCATGATTTGAAGTTGTGCATATTTTTTTTCCTTTAAAATTGTAGAGGAACTACCTGTATGGAGTCCATTGTGAGATTTTCTCAGATCATTGTAGCCTTTAGTATTTCTTCACCTAGTAATATCTTAACATGAGGCAGCATTATTGGCTTAAGTTTCTTAAGGATTATGACTTAACTATTCTCTATCATCTGGGCAAGGCTAATGTGGTTGCGGATGCCTTGAGTTGGAAGTCGACTAGCATAGGTAGCCTACCGCATATTTTGACCCATGAGAGGCCTTTGTACTTGAAGGTTCAATATTTGGCTAACCAGTTAGTTAGGCATGATGTTTTGACACTTAGGTGTGTGTTGGCATTTGTGGAGGCTAGGTCTTCCTTGATGGAGTAGATTTGAGCTCATCAATTTGATAATATTGAGCTGACACTATTTTGAGATAAGGTGTTGAGTGGTGAAGCTACGAAAGCCTTGCTTGATCCAGATGGCATTTTGATGATTAAAGGTCGAGTTTGCATACTGAGAGTAGGTGATTGGAATAGATTGATTTGGGAGAAGGCTCATTGTTCCATGTATTCTATTCATCTAAAAATGACTAAAATGTTTAGGATTTGAGACAGCATTACTGGTGGGGTGGTATGAGGAAGAATGTAGCAGATTTTGTAGCTTGTTGCCTATATTACCAGTAGGTGAGGGCCGAGCATTTGAGACGTAGTGGTTTTCTTCAGAGGTTACCCATTATCGAGTGGAAATGGGCATGGATCACTATGGACTTTATGATTGGGTTGCCTCATACTTTTTATGGTTCTGATAGTGTTTGGGTCATCATGGATCCGTTAACCAAATCTACTCATTTTATTCCAGTTCAGGTTTCTTTCAGTACTGAGAGGTTAGTCTGTATCTACATTCATAAGATATTCATCTCCATGGGGTGCCAGTGTCTATCATCTCAGATTGAGGTTCAGTGTTCACATCTCACTTTTGGAAGACCTTTCAGGAGGATTTGGGTACTCGAGATTATCTTAGTATAACTTTTCAACCCCAAACTGATGTTCAGTCGAAGCAAACTATATAGGTTTTGGAGGATATGTCCGAGATTATGTCATGGATTTTGGTGGTCAGTGAGAGAAATATATAGCTTTGGCAGAGTTTACATATAATAATAGCTATCATTCCAGTATTGAGATGGATCCTTTTTAGGATTCTTATAGAAAGATATGTCATCTCCTGTTGGTTGGTTTGATATTTCTGAGATTAGACCTTGAGGTACAGACTTGCTTTGTGAGTCTTTAGATAGGGTTCAGGTTATTCAGGATAGACTTTGAATGGCTCAAAGTAGGTAGAAGTGCTATGCGGATCGTAGACTTCGTGCCTTGACATTTAATGTTGTTGATCGTATCTTTCTTCGTACTTCACCTATAAAGGGTGTGATGAGGTTTAGGAAGAGAGAAAAGTGCAACCCTAGGTATATTGGACCTTTTGAGATCCTTCGGACAATTGGAGATGTGGCATATGAGTTAGGTTTGCCTACATATCTATTAGTTGTTCATCCAGTTTTTCATGTTTCTATGCTTCGATGTTACATTCCAGATGAGCCTCGTGTCATTCGTTAGGATTCAGTAAATTTAGATGAACGGTTGTCTTTTGTTATTGAGCATGTCTCCATTCTATCCAGGGATGTGGGACGATTGTATTTGAGAATTATTTCAGTGTTTAAGGTCCAGTGAAGACATCGACCTATAGATGAGTCTACGTAGGAGGTCGAGTCTGATATGCATAGTAGTTATCCCTAACTTTTTGCTGATTTAGGTATTTTTATTACCCTTACTTCGAGGATGAACTAGATTCTTAGTGGTGGATGATGTAAGGACCTGACTTTTGATGTTTTGTGTGAAATAGTTATTTTAAGTAATTTGACCATTTTACCCCTTTTTGTGATTGTTTCATGGTATTTCTAGGGTGTGATGATGATTAGAACATTTTTTATGCATTTCAGTATCATTTGTATAAGATTGTGGTTTTTGGTGGTTTAAAAGGCTTACTAGTTGACTTCGGTCATCATCTTTTGATCTATGCATCAGATGGCGAAACAAACTGCACTAGCAGATTTGGAACGTCGATTTTAGGTTGGCAACATAGCTAGAGTGATTTTACGACTTTTATACCTCATTTTGACCCTCTATTCTGGAAGTTGTTAAAAGAGGTCATGGGGGTCAATTCTGCGAAAACAATGTTTTCTCAAAAAAAATATTATCCCCATTGAGTCTAGAGCATCAAATTTGATAGAGTAGCATAGTTCGCTTGCGTTCATAGGGTTTCAAATGAATTTTGAGAGGGTCCGTAGAGACTTGAAAACTGGTGCACTACCCAGCTGGTGCAGCCACTAATGTGCTTCTATGGACACTTTAGTGGTCGGCACTGAAGCGTCACTTGGCCGTTTTAGAAGACTGGCGCACTAAGGGGTTACCACTAAACCGGTACTTGACCGCTTTAACAACACCTAACACCTGGGTATAAATAATTATTTTCTTGATTGTTCTTCACGATTTTCGAAACTTAGAGCTTGGGGATTGAGAATTTGTGTATTTTTCTTTCATTTCTAAGCTTGGGTAAGCTCCAAATCCCTATTTCAATTACTTTTCTTCGATTTCATCACTTAAATCTTTTTTAAAGTCGAATTCAAAGATGAAATTTGGGGATTTTGGCCCAGAAGGCTCAAATTAGCATTTTCTTCAATTTAAACCCCAATTTCAATCATTTTCACTTGGGTTATCCTTGAGTTCCTTTAATCTTGGGGAATATGTTTTTGGATAAAAATTTAAGTTTTATGGGTTTGCTTTGTCCCCGATTCGAAAGTGGGCAATATGAGTAACGTTGGATTTCTTTTGATGCGTAGATTCTATATTTGGGTATTTTAGTTGATTTCGGATTCGTTCATGGGCAGAAAGCTCCAGATTGAAGGTTTTTGAGATCGATTTTCAACGTTTGAGGTAGGTTATGGCTTAACTTTCTTCAGACTGGGTTGGGTAGTTAATAACAATATAAAATCATGCTATATGTATGGGCTTGTATTATGAAAAATGTGTTTAGGAGATGTACGTGCCCGTGCGGGGGTCCATGTGAATAATATATGGTGGTTTGAGTCATTATTTCCTGTATGTGACCGTCTGAGGTCCTATATAATGTTGTAGCCTGGTACTTGATATATGTATATTTGGTTACACTCCTTTTGGGTGGAAAAAGCCTATATTTTGAGAATTATGTGGTATCAATGACATTTTCTTACATGTTTCACTTGATGGTTTCTGGATTATATTGGGCCATGAATGGTTGATTGATTTGAGTGGAATTTTGGTGCACATGATTGGTATATTGGTTGGATATTGGATATTGGATATTCTATTTTGGTTGGTTGTGAGCATTACATACTCATAGCATATTCATTCATGAAATATTGGTACGACCATGGAAATACTAGAAACACTGATTTTAACTAACAAAAAATGTGATATCTTTAAAAACCCTCTGTCGATGCCTGTGTTAGAGAGGAGATATGGATATTGGTATTGGATATTGGTTGTAGTGGGTTGGCGAACCCCTCATGGGTACTACCTTGGGAGCATAGCTCAGTAGGTGTATACGGAGGTTGTGTGACGACCTCGTGCATTAACATCATCATTATCATTATCTTTATTGTATTTCATATATTGTGTTTATTCTGTTATTGTATCTCTGTTCTTGACTTGACATTTGCCTATTTGTTCTATCTTCTCATATTTGTGTTTGGTGTATGTGTATATTTGTTCTTCTTTACCTTACCTATAATTGTTATATATGTAAATAGTAGAATGGTTAGTGGAGACGGTGTGGACTATCATTTGGGATATTTTCTGATTACAGGTGACATCCCCATAGTTTATGTTTATATGCTTTATTTTCTGCTTTACTCAGTCAGCCTATGATACCTACTGATGCTAAATCGTGTTTAAATGATGATCAGCTAACAATAAGGGACCAAGTCCTTCGGTCTTTATGTATACAGTACAACTGTCACTATCCTGCGCAGGTGAGCTTATACCTTTTAGGACAGCTGGCCGAATCAAATTTCTACCCTAATCATTATTCCATTATAAAAGGAAAAGAATTCTTCTCAATTAGGAGTTTTTGCAAGATCAGAAAATAAAAAAGGGAAAGAGGAGAAAACTCAATGTTGCAATTGCTTAAGTTCTTTATTTCTTTATGTACTAAAAGAGTGAGTCTTCTTGAGTCAAGTTATGGTCTATAATTGAATTACTCATGTTATAGGAGTAATACTCCTTTATTTTGTTCTTGGGATTTGTTTGGTAGAGTTACCTGGGTTCAATACTGGTTAGAGTTAATCAATATTGAGGTGTGTTCTTGGCAGAGTTGTCAAGCTAGGTTTGTAATCGAGTTATTGCAAACTGGTGGAGCCTAGAGTTAGGTTCATTGGAGTCTGTAATCAAGAGTTTAAATATAGTGGACTTTTGAGTGTTTGTGAGGGCAAGCCCTAGTTTTTTCTCCATTGAGCAAAGAGGTTTCCCCGTTAAATTATTGTGTTCTTTACTTTCCAGCAAAGTTTTAGTTTTCCAGTGCTTTACTATTTGATTGCCTGTGATTGACTCTAAGATACCTGGTCCCTCATAGTATGGTGCAATCCCCTTACGTTCCAACAACTGGGATCAGAGACAGAACACTCTAAATGGTTAACACCTAGAGTGATATGGTTATCATGGCTACTCTACCTAATCTGGAAGAAGGTCAATCTACCCCTAAACCACCTAGATTTAATAGGCAGTTCTACGGGTAGTGGAAACCAAGGATGTATGAATTCATTATGGCTAAGGACAGTGAGCTGATAGCTATAATAATGGGTGGTCCTCACGTGCTAGTTAGAGAGATCAAAGAAGGAAATATAACTAGGATGGTTGTTAAAAGAAGGAGAGAGTATGATGATGAAGATAGAAGAAAGGTTGAGAAGAATTATAAGTCCAACAAACTGCTAGTTTATGGCATAGGGCCTTATGAATACAATAGGATTTCTGTATGTGAAAATTCTAAAGAAATTTGAGATTGCTTGAAGACTTCTCATGAAAGAACCACTGATGTGAAGGATTCAAAAGTTGATATACTGACTACTCAGTATAAACCCTTCACCATGAAAGAAGGAGAAACTATCCAAGATATGCATACAAGATTCACTTCAATCAACAATGAGTTGCACTGCTTAGGAGAAGTAATTACTTTGTACAAACAGGTAAGAAAATTCTGGGGGTTCTTCCTAAATCCTGTGAAAGAAAAGTGGATGACTTATCCAAATTTACCTGGAAAATGTTCTTGAGAACCAAGGATGAAATCTATCAGGCTCTGGTTATTTTTGCCAAGCAAACTCAAATGAAGCTGTACTTTTGGGCCACACCTCATCAAGCCAAGCATAAGAGTTTTCAACAAAAAGGAACTCTGTGAGTTAAAGAAAGTATGAATGTGATCCTTTATGAGTTTGCAAAGTTGGTGAATCCAGGTGATGAGGAAGATTCTGACATTGAAGAACTCATTTGTGTATAAGGATATGATACTGCTGAAGATGATAGTCAAAGGACTCAATGATACAGATAAAAATGATAAAAGTGATGGTGATCAAGATCTCAATTACAAAACCCTGCTCCAGCTGAAAAAATATCAAGAAGGATCTAGTTAAGTTTTTCAGGGACCTGGTCCATGTAAAACTCATCTCAGAAGGCCAAGCTGGAGAGACAGTTCTTCTCACCCTTTTAACATTCTTACTTCACCTTTGGAGACTGGAGTCTAAACAAGAGCTTAAGTAAAAAATTTCATAATTTCTCGGCATTTTTGTCTTAAATTGAACCTAAATATGAAAGAAGCTTAGAAAATGTTGAATGGATTAATGCAATGAAAAAGGAGATTCAACAACTTGAAAGAAGTTAAGTCTGGGACCTGGTCCCCAGACGCATTTTAGAACAATTTCTGGAGTAAAGTGGAGTAATGAAACAAACAAGTTGAAGTAGTGATTGATCAAATTAACATGACCTACTAAATTAATTAGTTTCTCTTCCTGAAATTGGCTATGATCAGGACACAGGTATCCTTGGTAAAGTAGGTACATATTGGTCTAACTCAGTACTATACCTTTGCAAGTATACACCCATGAGAATAGTTTTGGAGGAAAATAGTTGAGGCAAACACAAATGGAGAATTCATTCAAGAAAATGAGGGACTTGGTCCTATCTCTCAAGTTAGTACCAAAATAATGTGCTCTAAAAATTCATAAAATTTTGTCTTATAAGCCACATGTTTTTCCTTATCTGAACAAAAGTTGTCAATTCATAGAAAATGTGAAGAGTCACACCTATTATAGTCGGACACGTCCTTTCAAAAAGGCACCTTTTAAATGCCAAACGGCCACCTCCCTTAATTACAACATCAAACCTTTCTACTTCACTCATTTCCATAGAAATTCAAATCATCTTCCTCTATCGTTCATTTTATCTAAATCAAACTGGTCCCATTCTCTCTCTCACACATAAAATTCAAAAGGCCAGACATTCCTACTTCCTCAACTCCTAATAAAGTTCCAAAGTAGATAAAGTATCATAAAATCAATTTGAACAATCCCTAATAGAATTCCCTAATCCTTTAACACCTAGAACCATAGAAAAAGTCACCTTAAGTCCTCAACAAGAACTTGTGTTAACTCTACCTACTGAATTTTTTTCAAAAATTCCTGAACACCTAACTGAGTTTGTCCCTATTGAAACTTCCTCAACCATTGAAATGCCTGATGCGTCTACCGTGCTAGAGGATCTAGATCTAGGTTTTGGTTCACTGATTGAACAAGAATTATCTCAATCCGAAGTTCCTCCTTCATCAAAAGAACCAAAATTAACTGAACACTCTCAAATCCTATTTCTTTTGAAGAACTAGAAAAGTTTGAAGTCACAAAAACCACACAAGAAATTGGTTCCCTACTCCCTCAGATTCAAACCCTATTTTTGCTAAATTGTGTGACAAAGAAATACCTGTAAAGAGGTTCGATCTTTCTAGCAGTGTAGATTGGGTATCTAAAAATTTGCTTCTGCTTGCATATGATCCCAAGGAACACTCTATTATAACAAAAGATCAAACAATAGGTGAAAAGCATAATGTGATAAAGGATGGACAAATTAGGCTACCTCCAAAGAAGGAGGATGAGGATAAACCACCTCTGAGGTGGCCTATGAAAAACAAAGAGGCAGTAAAGAAAAGGAGAAAGTGATTGATTTAGGTGTAAAGGTTTCTATATCCTATTCAACTAGGGGATATAAAAATAAATGTTAGTGGATGCAATGAAGGCAAGCAAGTCTTTGACCACTTAGAGAAGAAAACTTAAGAAAGCTGTTGTAGTAGAGAGGGAGAAAAATATTGAAGTTATAGAGGATGAGGACATTGATTTTGACGTTGCTGCTGCAACTAAGAAAATAAGAAAAAATATTCTTATTACTGGAAGGACCAGGTCCTCTAGTTCAAAAAATAGAAGCCCTACAGGAATGAAAAAAACATATTATTATTAAGAAGACGAAGTCTCTTAGGAACCTAGTCCCAAGAAGAGAAAAATTGTTAAAGAGGAACCAAGTGGTGATTGTAAAAGAAGAAGAAATGAGGAAGAAATGAAGTCAGCATCTAGAGAAGCAAGAAATGCAATTTTGAAAACTCAGAAAGTACTGTCTGGTAAAATGTTTGATCCCAGGATTTTTGAGAAACCTGGCATGGTGGAGTTGGTGGAATATGTCAAATACTAGGGATCATTACACCTCCTAGAGGAACCAGCTCCCATGGTTTTTGAAAATGAAGTTAGAGTTTTATTATACAATGGATTTCTTAGAAGATGGGTTAAGTATGACTGCACAAGCACAAGGAAAGGTAATAAAACTGGATGAAAAAACACTGTGAAATTTTTTGGATATGCCTATAATGGGTGTGAGGACTGTTGTAAAACAACAACCCTCAATTGAGTTCATAATTGAAGCTTCAAAGGTTTGAGGGAATTCAATAGCTGGTGTTAAGAAGAAATTTCTCACAAGTGAGTTCCAGTTAGTGTTTGAGTTTGTGAACAAGGTTCTTTTACCTAGGTCAGTAAAAAAAACCATTGCTTCTGTTGTTATCTATTTCTTATAGAGTCTTTGAGAAAATTCGAGCTGATAAGTTTGCCTACTCTTACAATAGAGCACATGAATAAGGTGATCCATGAAAAGAAAGGAAGACATAAGATGCCATATGGGTACTTCCTGAACAAGATATTTGATCACTTTGGAGTGGTTGGGACTAAAGGGACTCCTAGAACAGTCAAACAAAAATTTAGTCTGACAACATTGGTGGAAAATAAATGCATAGAAGGAAGAGTGGGAACTGTATCCCACGTATCAAAACTTTTGCCTGCTCAGGAAAATTTAAGAAAATAAATGAAGGAGATGAAGATTAATTTGGCTGCTAAGGATGCTGAGATAGTGCACTTGAAGATGTAAAATCAAAAGCTATCCTCAGAGGGACCTGGTGCCACTGAGTAACTTGCAGCATAAAATTCAAAGCTCCAGGGCAAGGTTGTAGAACTTACTGGTGAGGTTCAAGGGCTAAATGCGGAAGTAAAAACCCTAACTAAATAGTTTTTGGATGCTCATACTGTTGAGGCTGCTAGAATGGAGTTGTTACTCAAATCCTTCTCCCCTAAGCCCTTCTCTACCTATGTTCTATCATCCATATGTCAGTTTGTCATACCTAAGTCCCTGTTTCTATTGTGGCTTTTGAAGACAGTTAATTTATATTTTTTGGTATAATATAATGGTACTGATCTCCTTTAACAATGAATGAATTCCTAATTGTATGTTTCGTTTGTTTGCTCTTTATTTTTTAAAACTTGTTCTTCATGTCAATGTTACCCTAGAGTCCATGAGTTAACTAACTTGTGCCTATTTTTATTCTTGGTTTACTGTTATCATTTTTCACTGATTCCAAAAGGGGGAATACATGTTGAATTTATGTGGTAGGGACCAAGTGAGGTGTGTGTTGCATAATGTGTAAGATACCAGGTACCAGGTATGCAAGTGTTGATGTGTAGGGTACCAGGTAC
>NC_061119.1:194857530-194875140 GCF_002878395.1 Capsicum annuum | reverse complement strand
GTTGCCATACTTATGAAATTGGTGTATTGCAGAAATTTTCCTTCATTTCCTTGGTGTATATAACTTGCAAGTCACTGTTTTATCCATGTTATTGTGTCAAACAAGACAAAAATTGTACAAAGAAAAGCACCAAAACTAAACAATAAAACCTACCAAAAACTGCATTAAACCAACAAAAATTGGACCAAGACTGCACTTAATTAGACAACAACAAAAACTAGCTCAAAATAATTTGGTGGTTTAAATAATACCAAAAAATTAAATTCAGAGTGGTAAAATGGCCCTCAGCATAATTTAGAGATATAAATAATATGAAAAAAATTAAATTCAGACAAGTAATAGCGACCTCACGTTTCAATTCACTGACATAGCCATGTAAGCGTCACGTCATTTTTAATTTAATTGGCTATTTCAAAATCATGCATACATACATATATATATATATATATATATATATATACTAGTCAAGTGTACGTGCGTTGCACGTGCACTTCATGTCAAATCATTAATCGATATAAAGATCAAATATAGGCAGCTTTATGCATCCAGACATGCGTGACGTATCAGTATCTTGATCGTCTCCTATGACATGTATTATCAAATAATAAAATAGATAGTAATAGATCAGAAACTATAATAAAATATTTTGATTAAACCAAACATTTACATAAAAATTCTTCAAAGACCGATCGAACATTCATCTACCACCTGTAAACTATAACAATATAATACGGTAATCGAGGTATTTGGGCAATACGATTAAACTCTAACCTTTACAAACAAAATTCCTCAAAGCTCGACCAAGGCGAACGTTACTATTAAATCTAACCTTAACACAAAAAAATTCTCAAAGTCTGATCAAACATTTATTAACAATAATATAGACTTGAATAGAACATAAAGTACAATAAAACAATATGCTAATCGAGATATTAGAATAATATGATTAATTCTAACCTTTTTGAGATTATAACACACACCCCGAGCTTATAAAAAAAATATTTATAAGAATATCTCTGCCATCTAAATTTATGTTGTAGATATTATTATAAGAACGTGGGTATTAGTATCCCTAATAGAATAGAAGTTGTTGAAAATTGATTTCTAATATAATAGAATTTTCCTCTTATTATATCTTTTAAAATTTTATAATAAGTTAAAAAGTGGAGGGTTCCTAGCACTGAAGGGTTCCTAGAATTGATAGGAATTAAAAGTGTCCTTTAATAATATGTCGTTTAATTTTTTAAATTAATTAAATATCTAAATATAGAAAAATAATTAAATATTTATGCTTATGTATTTGAAAACTATAGTTCAATTAGGAGTTGTTACCATTTATAAATAGGTAAAAAAAAATACTAGGATTATAATTAAATAATAATTAATTAAAAAAATAGCAAAAAGACGATTTTGTCTATTGCACAGTCTTATAATGAAAGGCAAAAGTCCAAATCAATTTTCTAATGGTCTTCACACTTTTAATATATTATAGATATAGATATAGATAAGGATTATAGATATAGATATAGCTACTATTTCAAGTAGAATTTTATTAATAGAATGTGCCATCATCTTAATAAATAATAAAAAGTTGAAAGTATATAGGAGAATGTTTTATTATACACAACAGTTTTACCCTAGATCTTTGTGGTCTGGCCATCCTCGAACCCCCGTACATTATGAAAGTTTTAGTGCACCGATTTGCTATTGTAAAATATTTAAGATCGTAACCTGATATAACTCTTCAATATATTACTATTGAAAGTTAGACACATTAACCCAAGTTGAAAACAATAAGGTAATTAATATTTGGTTAATTAATAAATTTTTCATATTTTTTTCAATATCTAAAAACTTATATTCACTTTGCAGTAATCTTATCAAGGCCACTTCACAAACAAACGTGAAAAAACATCAAACTTTACATTGACCCCAATTCAAAAAGCTACCAAATCGAAACTACTAAGAGCTAGTGAACTTAGTAACAAAACAATATGCTTAGTCAGTTCACCATGCAAAACAAGTCTCACTGTAGTGTGAATTTTCGTAGATGTAAACGTAATAGTTGGCTTCTCGTTGATCCTAGTCAATCTAGAAGATTTTTGAGTAAGCTTCTCAAAATATCATTAATGAAACTATTTATTATATTCATTGACTCACTGAAAATATCGATATTTGGATGAACCCGCTTTAGCACCTTCGAGGTGTAGTTTTGTAGGTTTGAACGCTCTTTCTTTGTTTTCTTCTTCTCATAAAGATTCATGCTTTAGGTAATTAATCACATCTAACTATACGAAAACATCAATAGTTTTTTTCCTAGCTTCAAACAAAATTTCTATAAGAACTTACTTTAAACAATTTCTCAATATAATCCTCGTAGACTAAGATTATAAACATACAAACGCAACAAATAGTAACAGAACAGGAGTTCATTGTTAAAATATACGTAACTTTATTGTTCAGAAAATTGTGACACCAGAGTATACGAATTTGACCTTGACTTGGAACATGACCGAACATTATAAATCTAGTTAAAGATAAATCTAATTCTACGTATAAATATAAGATTCTAGTATACAAATCTAATATTAAGCAATGTAAACTAACCTCCCCTACTCCAGGTTTCTAAGTTCGTAGGTTTGCATTGATAGGTATGCAATAACAAGAACTACGAAAAATATTTCAAGCTTAACGTGAAGGAAGCTAAAACTGATCATACCGCCGAGTTCGGCTATAACAAAGAGAAAGCTCTTCTTAGTGAATATATATATATATTCTCACGAAAATTTAAAACAAACCAACGACATCTAACTTTTTTTTTTAAAGAATGGGAAATTGACAAATATAATCAACATAAATTTGAATTTATGCACACAAATTAAAACAAATAAAATAATTAGTAGTAGCACTGACATTGATAAAAAGAAAAGAAAATCAATGTTGTTTTGCACGAGCAGTATATTCTCTTCATTTAGATTTATTACTACCATTTATGTAATTGAATTTTTTGTATGGTTTAACATAAATATATAGGTAAAATTAGACAACTAAACATACAAATTACAAAATAAAAGTTACTTCTTATCATATATTTTAGGACTCCTAACTTAAAAAAGAATTGTTACCATATATTTTAAAAGAATGATCTCATATATTATAGGAGTCAATAATATAAAATTATTAAATAATAATTCGTAAAAAATAGTAAAAAGATAATTTTGTCTATTGTAGGATATTTTCATAAAAGGCAAAAAGTTCAAATCACTTTTCTAAGGATTTTCACACTTTTAATATATTATAGATATAGATATAGATATATAGGTTTTGCTAACATACTACATGAAGGTAGTATGTTAGCATCCTCCCCATTTTTTAATTTACCAAAGTATTCCTGCTACCTCTTTAAAATAGGAACTATTAGGAATTTTTCGATTTTTCACCTTAATTTTTCAATTTTCTTTCAAAATCCATCTTCTTCAATCACCCCACCCCACGCACCCTCACCCATCTTTTACAATAATACAATTATTTATAATTCAACATAATTTTAAAGTTATATTAATCATACATTAATTAATTTTATTTAACTCTCAACTTATCGTTATAGGTGAACTTTAGGATTTCGAATTTATGAATACGCCTATAAGATTTGTCTCAAAGCTAGTAGATTCAAACGAAACAAGTAAAAATGGTTGTAGCTTCTATTCAACTTACAGCGATCCACTTTACATTATTTGGATTGATGCATAGCTATTATTAATTTAGTTTTGTGGAAAATTATAGGAATTAGTTAAAAGTAATTTCTACTATTAATGATCAAACACTAATAATTCAAAGAAAGTATTATTATTTGAGTGATATTTAAATAAAATGACAAATAAAAGATACATGAAGATTCATTTAGTGATGTGGTTGGATGAACATTTGTTTGTTCGCATATCACACGTATCCCATGACTCAAAATATTATTTTTTTCGTCTCAAATTATATGTCGTGTTGTTATTTTATACGCCACATAAAAAATATTAATTAACAGAAAATTTAGACTAGAAATAACTAGTAAAGTACTACTGTCATGACTAGAAAGTCATGAATTTAAGTCGTAGAAATAATCTCTTGCAAAAATGTAGTATGATTGTGTACAATTTTTTAATTGAAAGGTTTTTCAGTGGAGAGGGGGGAGAAGGGGAGTAATTGAAGATGTGGGGGGGGGGGGGGGGGGGGTTGAAGAAGATGGGTTTTGGAGGGAAGGGAAATTGAGAAATTTAGGTGAAAAGGGCAAAAAGCCCACACTCATCAATAAAGTGATTATTTTAAACTAAGAACATTTTAGGAAAATAAAAAATGGAGTCATTGCTAACTTACTACCTTCATATATATATATATATATATGTATATTTGATATGAGAAAAAACATCAAAACACTCCTAAACTTATCTGCTTAACTTACTTAAATCTATAACTTTATGGACATTTATTAACCCCCTCCCCCCCTCTTGGATTCAACTTACTTTAAACCTTTAACGTTACAGATATTTATTTAACCTCCTTATGAACTTTAAATTAAATTAAGTTCAACCCTTTGTAGCTCAGATCAGATCAAAATTGGGTGTTGTTGAAACACGCGCGTTTCAATTTATTGACATAGCCATGTAAGCGTCGCGTCATTAATGGCAACCAAAAAATTAAAGCTAATTGCTTTCAATAATGGCAATCAAGAATTTCCTCTAGCTCCACATCTTTTATCAACAAAGTTTGTGTCTATATCAAACGTAAAAGCTTCACGCTTATCGCTTAAAAATTTAAAATTTTCTTGAATTTAAAGTGACCCCTTATTCGATTATCGATTATTTATGGTGAAAAAGATGGAGTCTACCCATTTTTCGATCATCGATTATTTATGATGAAAAGAATGAAATCTGTAAGCTTTCTAATCATAGCCGTTATTCTTCATGGCAATACTTCTATTGATGGTGGGTGTTGTGATTTTGATGGCCGCGATGATTATGGTGATGTTGGGCTTTGTAAAATCGATGGCAATAAGAATGGAGAACTTGAGGAATAGTGTAGTTAATTGCCAAGGGGTTGGTGGAATAAAAATAATAGGGTTGGATTGGGGATGAAAATGAAAGAAGAAAGGTGCAATGATTGGCTTCAATGGAGAAGACAACCAAATAAAAAGAAAAGATTTTTTTTTTTTAAAAAAGGAACCCACAAATTTTATTTATTGCTAAATAAAATAAATTATATAATTAAAAAAATAAATATATTAAAAAAAAGAATAGTAAAAATACTAGTTATATATTGATGAATCAAAAAAGGCCAAACTCAATAGCCCCTCTCCCGAAAATTCACTTAGACACATGTGTTACACTCTCCTTGAGCTAGTGAATAGTAGAATAAATAATAATTTATTTTTTTTAATTAAAAAGGTTATATTTAAATTATTTTATTAATATATTTTTTTAATAATAACAATTTTTTAATTCTTTGTTTTTTAAGAAGAGCCCCCACCTCCTTCCCCTCTCCCACCCCCACCCCCCACCCCCACTTCCCCGTATCCTCTTCTTCATCTGAAGCAATAAGAAACCATTGAAGATAGAGAAATTAATTTTAAGCAACAAAATGGAGAAACTCCATTACCAATAAAATCAACAACTCTATTAACAACAACAAAATCACTAATCAATCTTCACCATTTTTCATCATTGTCAACAACATCAAGGATGTGAAAAAAAAATCTTTTTTTTTTTTACAAAATCAGATAATTGATTAAGAAATCTTTTTGTCATTTATTTTAAGAAATCAGTTAATTGAAGATGGAGAAATTAATTTTAAGCAACAAAATGGAGAAACTCTATTACCAATAAAATCAACAACTCTATTAACAACAACAAAATCACTATTCAATCTTCACCATTTTTCACCATTGTCAACAACATCAAGGATGTGAAAAAAAATCTTTTTTTTTTTTACAAAATCAGTTAACTGATTAAGAAATCTGTTTTTCATTTATTAATGGAGTTTTTGATTTAACAATAATTATGTGTATGTATCGCTGACTGTGTGTATGTGTTGCTGACTCTGTGTGTGTGTGAAGATGACAGGAGAGGGGGGTGTGAAGAAGACGACGGGAGAGGGCGGTGTGGAGAAGATGACCATATGTGTTTGTTTCTGACTGTTGTTAATGGAGTTGTTGACTCTATGTGTGTGTGAAGATGAAGGGGATGGGGGTGGGGTGGTGAAGAAGACGGCTGGTGGGTGGGGGTGGGAGGTTTCTTTTTTTTTTTTTAGTTAAGAAATTATTATTAAATGATAATTAAATAGAAAATGGACAAATCTACATTTCCACAATATAATTATTTCTTTTGCCACGTGTTTTTCTGTAATTGGTCAGTTTTGCCACATCATCGCGTGTGTGTTGCACACACTTAAGCCTTTGCTGATTGGGAAAAAAATGCCTAATTGGATCAAAATTGGGGGGTTTAGGAGCCTGATAGGTACAGGTCTTAATTGAGGGGTCTAAGTGAATTTTCAAAACAAGTTTGAGGGTCTGTCGATGAGTTTGGCCATAAAAAAATGTCATGTGTAACTTAGTTTAAATTTTTTGCCTCTGCTCATAAACTTATAGGAGAGTGCACTCACTCTCTTGTGATGTCATTCTTTAGGTATATACTTAATTCACTTTAAAGTTGTTAAAGAAATAAATAAATGATCGTGGAGTTAAAAGTCTAACATAAGTTGAACAGATAAGTTTATAGATGTTTTAACGTCTTTTTTCTCTCTCTCTCTTTATATATATATATATAAATTTTCTTCCCAAGTATGTTAAGGGTGTGCAAAATTAAATATTTACTCATAATAGCTAACATTTAACCTTTGTAGACCACGTAATTACTCGACGAAGGGTGTTCATCTGACCACCCTTCGTTTAAGGTAGCTCTGCCCATGTACATACATACATATTGAGATTGTCATACATTCATATATAAACACTCCAACAGAGATAAAAAGTGAAAAAAATTAGTCCATATAACTCATCCAATCTTCCCAAGTTTACCCAGAATATTGACTCGCCATTTATATTAGTTTAGCTCATCTTAGCTATGTAAGCATGACAATAAATACGAAAATTAATTTTCTTTGATTCGATTTTGATTCCATGATATTGATAGTATTACATTTGGCATGCAGTTTTAAAAATTTCCGATGTTGCAAATGTGGTCAAGACGGCATTCAAGACTCATTCTGCCCATTACCATGGGTGATATATATAGATCTTTTAGGTCTTATTTCACCATTCATAAAAGAATTTTCAGCAGTCATTGAGAGAAAAATATAGCAAATTTACACACTAAAATTTTAGCCACAACAGTCAACTTTAAATTGCAATTCCCGCTTCATTTCTTGTCCATTGAGCTGATTTTTTGTCAGTTTATTCCTCTCATCTCACTCTTTGATTGGGATCTAACGGAGTTGAATTTGGTGAACTGTAGCTCTTGTTTCTCATCCCTGAACAGTAGTTGCGTCTTTGGTGTTTTTGCTCCTTTTTATTCTCTAATTTTGGTGCTACCTTATTGTGTTGTTGTTCGTTGTTTGTAACTTGTTTTGTGGCCAATTTGGAGAATAATATTGTAACTCTTGGTGATTATAGTGGAGGTTTTGATCCCGTGATTTTTTACTCTTCACATCAAAAGATTTTCTTCGTAAATTTGGTGTCTCATGTAATTGGTTTATTCATGTCTTTTCATGTTTGTGTGGTTGATATATTTGTTGATTATTCTTTGTTTTGCTTAGGTTTATTTGTTTTCTCTTGGTTCAAATAGAAAGGAAAAGTTTAGACTTGAATATTCTTCCGTTGCTACCCTGTCGTGCACTTTGATGGTGCCCTTGCCTTCCCAAAAAAATTACCTAGATTTAATGGAAATTTAGTTCTTTAGGTGGTAGTGGATAGAAAAATAAATATGACCATTTTATAGGAGTAGCCCATCCTTACGAAACTTCAGATATTTCCTAATTGTTCTTGGACCACATCTACAAGCTTTATGGCATGCATGAAAGCATTATCAGTGTTAGAGACCTAGTGTTTTTCAGAAAAGTTCGACAAGATCTTTCTTTACTCAAGGCGTCACATTAAACACATCAACTACATACCACCCCTCAGTAGATGTTCCTTCTCAAACTCACCTACTGACTGGTTTCTTTATTTGCCCCTAACTGGATGGATGGTATAGCACCACTCCACCACTTATTTATATAGACCACACCCTTTGAAACCTCCAGTATCAATCCCCTCTCATACACTAAATACATATTTTAGGTGACGTAGTAGCGGAGCAAGTCTACAAGAGGCAAATGGGGTAGGTGATGTTATATTTTATTAAGTTCCATTTGATGAGATCACAACAAGGAAGTACAGGCGTTTGCCAACATCTTCATAACTGATAGGACATTTTAATAGGGTGATCAGGTCTATCTTAAAATATAGCACTATAGACAATACACTCTATCAGCTGCTCATTTCTCCAAACTGGCAGCCACGTACTATGATGCTACCAAATTTAAAAAAAAAAGAAGATAAAATAGCTTACAAATTATCCATACCTTCCCAAGTCACCTTGAGCTCATAAGTCATGCCATTTTCTTTTTCTAGCCAACCCCTATTGTCCCAATTCTAAGGCTATTAGAGAGAGAAGGGTGATCGAAAATGGAAATAAAATTGTACCTCAAGTCTTAATTCAATGGGGTCTACCTACTAATCAATTCACTGTTAGCTTCCCATATCAAAAGAATATATTTTAATAATGACAAATTAATCCAGTGCTAATATGCAGGATATACCCGAAGGCAAGGAAGATCATCACAGAGATATACATGAAAGGCAAAACTAATTTCGGATACGAAAATCAAGTGAAAGATCATACTTGGAAGAACATCCCTCACTACAAGGAAAGCAAAACTGATCCTGGATACGACATCAAGAAAATATCTCTCAAGGTCCTCTTAGATTCTAAAATAGAAGGAAAATAATCAATAAGATCGCAGAGCAGCATGGAAAGAAAATCACACCCTCTACATAGACATATATGATATGAACATGAATAGTTGTGATGAAAGGAAAACAACATCTTATATACGAACATATTTGATATGGACATATTACCCTCAATCCTTGATTGAGAAGAAATCCCCCGGGTTTTCTTTTGGAGCAAAACAACAACATCAACCAAAGAATATAATAGAAAAGCTGAAGACTCGAGACTCGCGCACTTCATAAAAAATTCTTAGTGAGCCTCAATCTTAGTCTCAATAAAGCTTTGTACATCTTAGTTTACAATAGTTACAAAAGAGTAAGATCTAGTCTACTTAGTCATACCAGATGAGGCTGTGTCACAAGATTTGAAAATCAATATAAGCTTCAGAACTTGTACATTACATTTGTACTCCGACTCTACTTTGAAAGCTCTAAGAAAACTTTTGAAACCTAAAGGGACTGAAAGTAGAAATCACATTGGTGTTTCGAACCAGGATAAATCTTTGTGTCTTTATTTCATTTACTTGCTTATTTATTTATTTGAATCTAATATGTTTTGTTAAAGTATACAGATCTATAGGTGAGATGACTGTCAAGGCTGACCAGTCGACTCAAGAAATGTTTTTCAATTCACCCCCCCTCCCCCTCCTCTGAAATTTTAATCAGAAGGTCTCACCAACAGTATTGCTTAACCGTACGTGAGCTAAGATCCAATGACAAACTATCATATTCCAGGAGCTCTACTTCAAGACAATCACTCATCCACAAGACTATCATACTTCAATGGACAACACTACTCCCATTGGAAGAACAAATTCAAAATTTTCCTTCAGTCAAATGACTTCCAAGTCTGGGTTGTCATTAAGAAGGGACCAAAGCCCATTTCGAGAATCAAAGAAAAATAGAAAGACAAGGAATTAAGAAGTGTTGACGTGGATGACTTTGAAAACTTTGAAGTCACCAAGAAACAACAAAGGTAATTCAAACTAACTCAAGGGCCATAAGTTTACTCTATTGTGTAGTTAGTGGAGCAGAATATGACAAGATTGCAATCTGTGAAACCACAAAAAAAATGTGGAACAAATTAGAAGTAACATACGAAGGAACCACCAAAGTCAAAAGAACAAGAATAAGTGTTCTGGTCAATGAGTACGAGCTCTTCAAAATGAAAGAAAATGAAAATGTGGAATCAATGTTTTCTCAATTCAGCAAAATTGTATGTGAATTGAAGTCCCTAGGAATGATCTATCCAAATAGTCTATAAGACCAAAAGATTGTAAGAAATCTCCCAAAAACATGGCAAACTAAAGCTGTCATTATAGAAGATAGGGATCATCACAATATGTCCTACGATGAATAAAGAGGTAACCTCATTGCCTATGAACAAAATCATATGAACAGGTACATCAATGAAGAAAGGAAGAAATCAGTGGCCTTTACTAAAGAAGACAACGGTGAAGGAATGTCTCTCATCAATCTCGGACTAAGGCAGATCTTAAAACAAAGGCAGCAGAGACCACAAGGATTCAAAAACAATGAATTCACAAGGAATTATGATCGCTATTATTACTATAGAAAGTCGGGTCACATTAAACAGAATTGTCCAGAATTGAGGAGAAGATCATCTAGAAAAAAAAACTTTGAGGCATGAAGTGATGAGATGAAACTGAAGAAGAGAAAAAAATAGCCAACATCAGCTTCATGGAAAAAGGTGAACCAAGTGAGGTAAGACCCTATAATTTTCATAATTGCAACATTTTTCAAACAAATCTTGACATAATTACTGATGAGCTTCAAAAAGTCATTGATGAATACAATAAACTTGCTTAAGAAAAGAAAATTCGGTTAAAACAAAAGCTTAAAGAGGAACAAAGGAACTAGCAAGTTGAACTTGAAGCATGTCAAATCAAAACTTACTTCAAGAAGAACATGATGATGTAAAAATGAAATAAACAACATTAGAAAATTGCCAAGTCACAGGTCCATAGGATCAAATTCTTTTAAAATGAAATTAAATTCCTCATCAAGCTCATTTTAGTTGACTAAAACATCTTTTGCTTTTCGATGACCAGTCTGCAACACCTGTGACAAGAAGGGGCACAAATAACATAATTGTAGACAAAGGTAGAAAGGTATATGGGTTTGGCGACACAAAGGAAGTACATCCAACCCTCAAGGACCCAATACCACTTGGGTACCTAAACAAAATTAATTTTTTTATTTTTAGGAACATATCCACAAAAGCTATAGAAAAGAAATATGGGTCATCGACAACGGATGTTCCAGATACATGACCAAAAATAAAGAATTTTTGTTCTCTAAAAAAAATAGAAGAAGGATCAGTCAGATTTGGTGATAACACTAAAGGTGATATCATTAGAGTCGGCTCAGTAAAACTCAACTCCTCCTGCAAACTTAAAGACTCAACATAACCTACTGAGTATTAGTCAACTATGTGACAAAGGATTCAGAGTCTCCTTCAAAGCTGAGAGTTTCTCTATCAAACATGAAAAAAGAAATATTCCTCTTATTAGTGCACGTGTTGACAATATTTATGTTTGTAATAATCCTAACTTTGCAACTATGACTTGTCTCACTATACAATCCAACGACACTTGGTTGTGGCACAAAAAGTTTTGGCCTGCCATCAAAAAACTCTCTAGACTTGAACTGGTGAAAGGTCTAGTAAAGTTAGAGTTTGAAAAGGATCACATCTGTGATGCTTGTCAACTTGGCAAACAGACTCAAGCATCATTTAAAGTCAAAAGATATTGTCACTACCACCAAACTCCTTCAAACAATCCACATGGTTTTGTTTGATCCCACCAAGACCGCAAGTATTGATGAAAAAAGATATGTATTTGTTATTGTTGATGACTATTCTCATTTTAGTTTGGCAATGTTACTTTCTCTTAAGCATGAAACATTCACTATTTTTAAGATCTTTTATAGAAAAGTACAAAGAGAGGTAGGATACTTAATCATCTATGTTCATATATCTTGGAGGAGAATGTAAAAACAAGTCTTTCGAGGAATACTATGCTCAAAATGGCTACTCTCAGAACTTTTCATCTCCTCAATCTCCTTAATAAAATGGTGTGGTGGAACAAAAGAACCAATCTCTTTAAGAAACTGCAAGAATCATGTTTCTAAAACATAACTTACCATATCACTTTTGGGCAGAGGCAGTAAGCACAACATGTCACATTTTCAACAGATGTGTCATCAGACCAATCCTAAAGAAAACTCCTTATGAGCTGTGGAAAGGTAAAAAGCCTAATATTAGTTACTTTCATCCCTTTGGATGTAAATGCTTCATCCACCACAATGGCAAGAATAACTTAGGAAAGTTCAACCCACAAAGTGACGAAAGTATATTTCTTGAGTACTCTTCCACTATTCGTGCTTACAAAGCCTATAATAAACGGAATCTATATGTTGAAGAATCTAGGCATATCGTATTTGATGAATCTAATCACTCTCCTATGACTTTAAGTTTTGATGAAGAATAGGCAAATGATTTACAGTCAGGAGCCAAAGCAGACATAACTCTTGAACCACCAATCGATGAGTCGACTACAGTCCATTCTGAGTCAGATCTCATTAATAAAACTACAAAAATAGATACTCCAAGATAATGGAGACACAATGCAAGTTTTATAAATGAATTTATCATCAAAAATCCAAATGCTAAGATGCATACAAAAGCCTGTTTAAGAAAACAAGAATCTGTTTCTCTTGTGTCTCAAATCGAGCCCAAAAGGTTAATGAGGCACTCAAAGACGAGTCTTTGGTTGATTCTATGAAGGAAGAATTAGAACAGTTTACACGAATAAATTATGGAATCTAGTTGAAAGACCCAAGAAATTCTCAGTTGTCGGAGCCAGATGGGTCTACAGGATTAAACTAAGAAAGAAAGGTAAGGTTATCCGAAATATGGCTAGACTCGTAGCTCAAGTCTACTCCCAACAGGAAGGTATAAACTATGATGAGACCTTTTCTCCCATAGTAAGGTTAGAATCAATTCAAATGTTATTAGCTTTTGCTGCTATTAAAAGCTTTAAACTACACCAAATGGGTGCAAAAAGTGCTTTCCTAAATAGTTACATACATAAAGAAGTTTATGTTGAACAACCTCCTAATTTTGAAAATTCATCTTATCCAAACCATAAACTTTCAAAAGCACTCTAAGGTCTCAAAGAAGCTCCAAAGACATGGTATGAGAGGTTGAGTACTTTTCTGCTCAAAATAATTTTCAAAGAGGAATAATTGATACCACATTCTTCACTCAAAAGCTAGATCTAACTAACTTATTGTGCAAATCTATGTTTATGACATCATTTTTGGAAACTCTGACATCTTTTTGTACGAGAATTTTGCAAATCTAATAAAAAGAGAGTTTAAAATGAGCCTCATGAGAGAACTCGCATTCTTCTTGGGGTTACAGATCAAACAAACCTCCCAAGGTACATTCATCAGTCAAGCTAAGTACACCAGGAAGTTCATAAAAAATATGGAATAAAAAGAAGGCTTTTGGAACTCCAATAAGTCCCTCAACAAGCATGGATTTTGATATATCCAGAAAGAATGTTGATGAAAACATGTACAGAGGAAGGATTGGGTCCCTAATCTACTTATTTGCGAGCCGACTAGACATTATGTTCAGCGTGTGTAAATTCTTAAGATTTCAATCGGCTTCTAAAGAGTCCTACTTAACTGATGTCGAAAGAATTATTGTTATATCATCGGGACACAAGACGCCGGACTTTGGTATCCTCACTCCTTACACTTTAGCCTAGTTGCCTACTCAAATACTGATTTCGCAGGTGACAAAAGTGATAGAAAGAGTATGAGGGGAATATGTCAAATTCTTGGTGATGCCTTAATTTCATAGCATAGAACGAAACAAACTTTGGTTTCTCTATCAACTACTGAAACCGAATACATAGACATTGGAAATTGTGATACTTAAATCTTATGGATTACTTAAATCTTATGGATTATGCATCAATTACTTGATTTAAATTTATCATTTGAAGTTGTGCCTATCATATGTGATAATACTAGTGCAATTAGTTTGTTAAAATACATGGTGCATCATTCTAGGGCCAAGCACATAGACATTAAGCATCATTTCATTCGTGATAATGTTGAAAGTGGAGATTTTTCCTTACAATTTATTGATTCTGAAAATTAGCTTGCTGCTATTTTTTACTAAACCCTCGTTTGAAAAAAGATTTTTTTTTAAGAAAAAGACTTGGTATATAATGCATGATCTTTAAATGCTTATACCTATGTATTTTGGTGTAAAAATCTTTGTACAATTTTATGTCCATAAATTTACCCCTATGACTCACTTCTTTTCCTTTCTTATCCAACTCTTTTCAAGCTTCTTTTTTATCTTTCCTCATAATTACAATATTTTTACTTTTTTACCTTCCCGGCGCATCTACTGTCTCTTCGTCTCAACAGTTACTTCCGTTCGCTTCACTTTTTTCAACTTCCATCGCTTCATCTTCCCTCTCTCCCTTTTTATAACCCTCTTACTCTATCTCTTCCATTAATGACAAGAACTCGATCAATGGCCAATCTCTCTAAACCCACTCCAGATGTCTCTATGATAACCATGATCCACTTCTTATCTCTAGGTCCTCCGATGAAGCCTCGTCATATTTCCTTCTATCAACTGTCAATACAAAAAGGTTCGCCCCTAGCCCGAACTCCTTTATTAAGAAAATTTGTCCCTCTCCTCTGGACTCTCTTCCACCAGAAGACATGCATAAATTCTAGACTTGCACTCAAATGAGAATTTTATTACTTTCAGAAGTAGCTTTATTATTCCCGAAAGAATCATAAATCTCTCTGTAAGTGGCTTCTTTAAATCTCAAGATCTTGTTTGTATGTTTTATGCAAATCTTCATCTATCCCAAGATAGGGGCGAATTGGAACTTTGCTATTGGGAACGAGAATTATTTTAAATGACTTCTTCTTTGAAAAAGTCTTTGACACCAAGTTTTATGGCGTCATTCCCTGCATGAATGACTCTTGGCTCGATAAATTTGAAGTTAGCTTCGAGGAATCCAAGAAGGCTGCTTCAGACCCTGAAATAAATGTGTCCAACTTTGATCCTTTATCTCTCAATTTTAATTACAGAATTTTGACTCACACCATTGCTACTACTCTATTTCCTCAAAAAAGCTCTCTCATCAATGTGATTGTCGTGATGTATTTGTTCTATATTGTTTAGTTAAGAGGTATAAGATAAATTAAGTTCATGGATTTGTGAATACAAGTTAGAAAGTGTTGTCGATGCTTATGCCTCAGCGCCCTATGAATTGTTGATCATCAGAATCCTTCAATACAATTTAATTAATCTCTCTGAGCACCCCATGGTAGAAGTTTCAACCACCTATGACTCTAAGACCTTTGCAAGCATGGAATATGTCCTGCTCAACAGTGAATGGTGCAAGAAGGATTTTGCTAAAATTCAGTCTGACACTCCTAAGATAAGTAAATATTGGTCTAACCCTATGCTCTCTATAGTAAAAGAGAATGAGGATCTTAAAGGAGCGATTGAAGGCAATTGAAAAAGGGTTTGTGGGTCTCCAAGAGTCAACTACTAGGTTGCTACAACTGAGTAAGGAGACGAGCACTAATATTGGCAAGGTGCGACTATATCTTAATGGTCTCAAACAGGAAAGGGTGGAGCTGTTCAATAGGCTATTTGTAAAGATGGACACTATCAAATCTGAGACCTACTCATCCGACAATGAACTTGCCATCTCTGTTAAAAACTCCTACTCTAGCTTTACTAAAAGTGTTGAAAAATCATATGAACGTTTCTGTCATAATATGCACAATACCTTAACCTATTTCTTAGCCAAACAATGACTTTTCGGACTACTATCCAAAAAGGGTCTATCCCTTTCCAAGTTTAGTGGTTGTAAACTAATATTTTTAACTTGTCCTGCTATAATTTCTTTTATGTTTTGAAACATTGCATGGTTATCTGCATATATTTTGTCTTATGTGCCCTATTTGTTTTGTGTGCTTTACTTTTTTGATTATGTCAAAAGGGGGAGAAGAGAATCACATTAGATGAGGCTACAACTAAGGGAAATCCAGTCGACTACTGAAGACACAGAGTCAGCAAGATAGGGGGAGTCAGTCGACTACATTGACAGAAAAGTCAACTGATGTTTAATATTTATCATTATAAAAAAGGAGGAGATTGTTAGCTTCCCAGATCAAAGAAATATATTTTAATAATGACAAACTAATCCATTACTAATATGCAGGATATACCATAAGGCAAAAAAGATCATCACAGAGATATATTTGGAAGGCAAAACTAATCTCATATACGGCAATCAACTAAAAAATCATACTTGAAAGAACATCCCTCACTACAAAGAAGGCAAAACTAATCTCGGATACGAGATCAAGAGAAGATCTCTCAAGATCCTCTCAGATCTCAAAATACAAGAAAAGTAATCAACAAGATCACAGAGCAGCATGAAAAGAAAATTACACTCTCTTCATGGAAATGAATAGTTGTGATGAAAGGCAAACAACATCTTATATATGGACATATCTGATATTGACATATTATACTTAATCAAGGAACCAAATCAAATCCTTAATTGAGAAGAAATCCCTTGGGTTTTCTTTTGGAGCAAAACAACAGCTTCAACCAAAGAATATAAATAGAGATGACTAAAATTCAAGACTTATGCAACTTCACAGGAAATCCTTAGTGTGTTTCAATAGTAGTCTCACTAAAGCTTTGTACTTCTTAGTTTACAACATTTACAAAAGTAAGAACGAATCAACTTAGTCATACTAGTTGAGGCTATGTCACAAGATTTGAAAATCAAAATAAGCTTCAGAACTTGTCCCCTACATTTGTACTCCTACTCTACTTTGAAAGCTCTAAGGAAACTCTTGAAACCCAAGGGGACTAAAATTAGACACCACATTGGTTTTCCGAACCAGGATAAATCTTTGTGTCTTTATTTCATTTACTTGCTTATTTATTTGACTCTAATCTATTTTGTTAAGTATACTGATCTGCAGGTGAATTGACTGTCAAGGATGACCAGTCGACTCAGGAAAAAATTTTCAAGTCACCCCCTCCCTCTTGAATTTCATTCACGAGGGAGGATCGCCATGCCTTGGAGATGACATTTTCAGATTTCTTCATTGAGGACAAGGAAGATTCTCAATCAAGGAGAAATGTTGTGTAAGTTGAAGTTGTACCCAAAGCCTTGCATAGTGTGGTACTTGATCGTCGAGATCTCGTCGTATAATATCTCTGCTGGTGCAGTAGAACACTTTATATAAAATAGATTTCCTTTGGTTATTCTTTTATAGGTGGTGAAGATCCATTAAAAGGATGGAAAAAACATAAAACTACTATAAAAATTAAATTAATAGATAAAAATAGCATAATAACTCAAAAACCATTAACATATAATTTTGACGATTTAAAGGAATTTAAAATGATTATAGATGAATTACTAGAAAAATAATATATGCAAAAAAGTAATAGTAAACACAATAGCCCAGCATTTATA
>NC_061119.1:194732276-194854530 GCF_002878395.1 Capsicum annuum | reverse complement strand
TACTCATATTAATTGGTGTATTGTCTTTAATGGATTTGAGAAATTATATAGAATGAATAGTCAATGTTAAAGGTACAACAGAAGAAAGAAATTCTCTCTCTTGCTATGCTTATAGTGGACAAGTGAAAGTGAAAAATTATTTTAGTATAGTGGATAAGTGAAAGTGAATTTATTTTTAGTATAGTGGACAAGTGAAAGTGAACGGTTAGAGTACACTTTTTGTTATTCGATTGATGCAAGTGCTACTACTAAGGCACCAAATGATATCTTTTTTCTTTGCAAGATTATTGTTTTCCTTTTGCCCTTTATCCTCATTCTTCTAATTCTTGTGATTAATTTGTTGATTATGCGATCACTTAAAATTGTAGCAATTTTTAAAAGTGCACCTAATGAAGTGTGTAAAGTATCATGTAAAAGTTAAGACTTTGAAATAATACATTCGTATTTGTAACACGTCCACTCTTGTATCTTTTTCTTGGACCAGTAATTGAAAATATTTTCTCAATGGTGGTGAGGTTCAAATCCAAAATTGATATGTGTTATGATATACTTGATATGCTTTCATATCATGTTGATGCGTGTGTAATGTCTCATTTAAAAGCTTCAGCAGTTCTTTGTATTATGTGGTTGCCTAGTCTAAAAGCTTCAACTTTCAGAGAAGAACATATTTATTTGGTAATTTTAGGTCTGTAACAGTTAATAAACACAATTGCTTTAAAATACCACAAAATGATGAGTACGCCATGATAGTTGGTTGGGTGGTGTTCAAAACCTCCTAATGATCCATTTGTACTGAAAAAGTCTCATCAGAATTTGTTACTTCTTTTACTGAGAGATTTAAAGAATTTATTTAGCTAGTTCTTATCCTATTGGCTTCAAACAGTTTTGACTTCCATAACCTTGCAATTTACTCTTTTCTACTTGCTTCCCCTGGGTATTGGTCTAGGTAATTCTGATGTAGTGAACTATATTCTTATACTATCTAGGTTTTGCAATAGCTATTTGAATAGTTGACAATGAATACTGTGCTTACTGATACTCATCCTGCTAACGTGTTTGGGAAAATAAAGACCTGTTTGCAACTAACCTTCAATTGAAACCTTATAATATGAAGGAAAGTATAAACACTAATTCTTACCAGCTATGATGTTGTCACCATCTAATGTAAGCAAATTCCAAGAGAAGCTAGAGTCTCAGGCTAATCTGTGATATATTTTCACTATTATATATTTTTGATAAAAACGCACTTCACTACTAGTAACATATTGGTGCAGAAAAAGAATTCATGCTATTCAGATTGAGTAGCAAAATATTTGGTTACCTTATCACATTTACTGAAATTATTACTTTTATAGATTGGTGTAACAGTTAGGTCACATTCTTGGACGCTCATATCTATTCTTCTTAGGTTGTCAAAGCATCTTTGATCCTACTTGAAAACCTGATAATCACATATGGAACGAGTTATTTTTATGCCAATATTTTGGCAGTCTTCTTTAGAAAACAAACATGATAATAGTCTGATGTGCAACTTTATTTGCTTCAGCGGTCACGCATGTTACTACTGTATTCATTTTTAATTTGGTCATTCCGTATACTTCTGTGTGATATGCTTATTTTGGTCCTTCAAAACATTAATGTGGTATATGTTTCTTTTGTCGGAGTTGCTGAAACAGGTCTGGAAGAATCAAATCAGCATTCTTAGGTGACGATATTGAAGGTCAATCAAGAAATTCCCATCTTCACTCACGTCTTCACAGATTCGAGGTAAAAATTTATTTCATTTTCTACGTGGTTTATTTTTAGTGCCTTTGATTGATGAGCAGACCCTAGTATTCATTGTTGTGTCATTTATGGTACAAGGTTTTATTGACGTGGTCATAGTAAAACCTCTTCAGTGTATTCAACATGCGCGTTCTTTTTATTTTGCTTCTTTTAAATTCTTTACCTCATCTGCTTGTCTCCCCTTTTCCCTTCTTCTTGTTTGTGAAGCTATCACATGTATTGGATTTCTTTCACTGATAAAAAAATTCTTCTTTTAATTAAAATATTCTATTATTGCTGGTTGCTTTACTATGTTGTATTGAATCTCTTAGTTTTCTGTTTGTGTCCACTACGTAATAGTATCTCTAAACAACCCTGTTATTATTTTGTTTCTCTTATTTTTGTTTCTCTTCTCTATTATTATTGTTTTCGTTCTTGTGTAGATGGAAAATGAAGATCGTATATGGATGTATAGTAGACTTTATCCTAACCGTGCGGAGTTGAGGAAGGAATATAAAATCGGGGTAGCTGGATTTATTGCTAAAGCAATGACACTTAATGATTTTTTTATTGAAGGGACAATTAAGTGTCCTTGTTGGAATTACAAGTGTTGCAAGTTATTGAGTCCAGATTCTGTTACATTATATCTTTATAGGAAGGGTTTTATGTTGAATTATACTATGTGGACAACTCATGGAGAGAGTAGTCATACTAATAATTTTGTTTTTCAGAATTATGTTGAAAGTCTAATAAGAGAGAATAATGTTGAAAGTTCATGACATAGTGAGATGGTTAGGGATGCTTTTGGGACACACTCAGGGGCTCAAAATGAACCAAATGATGAGGCTAAGCACTTTTATGAACAGTTAAAGGAAGCTAGTCATCAATTGTATGAAAGATCAGTGCATTCTAAGTTATCTATTGTCGTTCGGTTACTGAGTATTAAGTCAGATTATTCAATTACTCAAGAGGGCATGAACTCTATTATTGGACTTATGAATGAACTTAACCCAAATAAACTTGACATATCCAAAGATTTCTACACAACAAAGAAATTGGTTTCTAAGTTAGGACTTTCATCAAAGAGGATTCACTACTGCGAGAAAGGTTGCATGTTATTCTATAAGGAAGATGAAATTTAGAACATTGCAAATTTTATAATCAGCCTCATTATAATAAAGTCACACATTCCAAAGGGAAGAAGGTTCCTATGAAGTCGATGCATTACTTACCCCTTATACTACTATTAAAGAGGTTGCATGCATCAATGAGCTCTGCCCCTCATATGAGATGGCACTATGAAAATAAAAGACCACCTGGTATTTTATGTCATCCGTCAGATGGAGAAGCATGAAAGCATTTTGATAGTGTGTATCCAGATTTTGCTAGTGAACCAAGAAACATTAGGTTGGGATTATCTACTGATGGATTCACTCCATTTTCTGTCTTAGCTACACCATATTCATGTTGGCCAGTGTTTGTGACTTCTTATAATCTCCCACCTGAATTGTGTATGACGAGTCAGTATATATTTCTAACTTACATTATTCCAGGTCCTCGTAATCCAAAATTTTGATTGATGTATACCTGCAACCATTGATTAATGAGTTGAACTTATTGTGGCATAAAGGTGTGGAAGCATATGATGTATCAATGAAACAAAATTTTAGATTGCGTGCTACTTTGATGTGTAATATAAATGACTTTCCTACTTATGGAATAATGTCTGGGTGGTCGATTGTGGGCAAGTTAGCTTGCCCTTGTTGTATGGAAGACACACAAGCATTCACTTTGAAACATGGGGGTAAAAACTCATGGTTTGACTGTCACCGACAATTCTTGCAAATGCAACATGAGTTTAGGAGAAATACTAGTGATTTTATGAAGAATAAGACTGATTTTGAGGAGCCACCGCCAATATTTTTGCGAGAAGAAATTTGGGATCGAGTAAGGAATCTGAAGAGCCATGATTGTCACATTTTTATGGAGTCATTGACCTCTATGAAGAGCCATGATTGTCATATTTTCATGGAGTCATTGATGCCTATTGCATTCTGTGCATTGCCCGATAGAATTTGGAAGCCCATAATAGAGATAAGCTTATTTTTCAAAGATTTATGTTCTAACACGTTAAGGGAGGAGAACCTATCTTTGATGGATATCAACATTCTCTTAACCTTAAACAAGTTGGAAAATATTTTTCCTCCTGGTTTTTTTTATGTTATGAAGCATCTTCTAATTCATGTTGTGCGAGAGGCACGACTTGGAGGGCCTGTTCAGTGTCGATGGATGTATCCCTTTGAGAGGTATTGACTTTTAAAATTTGCCTTTATTTGTTTTAATGGAATATTATTTCATCTAAAAGATCATACTATGCAGGACTATTGGCAAATGTAAGCGGACCATAAAAAATAGATCTCGAATTGAGAGATCAATATGTGAGGCTTATTTGGCTAAAGAGACCTCTTATTTTTGTTCATATTATTTTGAACATGATGTACAATGTCTGAGAAACCGACCTAATAGGCATGATGATAGAGATAATACAGATCCTTCAGTACCACTATTTTCAATATTCAATTAACCAGGTAAAGAAAGTCCGAAAGGTGGTCCACTTCGATATTTGAATAAGGCGGAGCTTAAGTCAGCTACAACACATGTATTATTAAATCATACCGAGGTTCTGCCTTTTTATAAGTGAGTATATTTATATTAAGGACAATTATTCAAGGTCTATCTAAGCTTTAACTAATGAAAGTCATAACTTTGTCGCACAACTACTTCATGGCTTTACACGGGGATGTTGTTGTTTATCCTATGTTTTCAGTGTGGTTTAGAGAATATATAAGTGTAACTTAAATATTTAACACGAATTACACTTTTTTTCAATCTCATGTATATTTAAATTCTAACTTTTTTGAAGTTTTGATAGGTTCATAATCCACTTAATTATGACCCAAATGGCTAATTTTTATGTGATATAGCTTGGGAACCTGATGCTAAAGTCAGAAAGTTTTCTAAGTACTCTGTCAATGGGTACATATTTCATACAGAAGAGTTCTCTAAGGGTAAGAAAACCAACAATAGTGGGGTTTGGGTGAAAGGTGATGGCGGTGTTGATTATTATGGTGTGCTTCACGAGATTTTAGAACTCAATTATTATGTTGGTTAGCCAAAGAAAAATTTAATTCTCTTTAGGTGTAAGTGGTATGATCCTAAAACTAGGTTAGGTACAAAGGTGCACCCTCAGTACAAAATAGTTGAAATTACGCGTACAAGGAAGTGTGGACTCTATGATCCATTTGTCATTGCACAAAATGTGAAACAAGTATATTACGCTCCTTATACTTTGTGCAAGAATAAATCTGCATGGCGGGTAGTTATAAAAACAAAGCCCATGGGTAGAGTTGTAATGGAGGATGCATTAGATGTAGAGTATCAAAATGATATTTCAAGTGTTGAAAAAAGGGTGGATGATGAACTAGCAGGTGAGTTACAGCTTAACAAAGGCCTAGATAAAGAATTTGATCCTTCTGAACTTAGATTGAATGTTCATAATTATGGAGAAGGAATATCCGGGGCAAATAACGAGGAAGATCCAACTGATGGAAATGAAATAAACGAGGAAGAGTTACTTGATGAAAATGAAATAAGTGATGAGGAATAATCGATGAATGAATATGAAACAAGTGATGAGGAAGAATTGATGAATGACTATGAAATAAGCAACGAGGATTGAGTTGTTATTAATAGTAGTAATGTGTTGTAACATGGTCTTGAATTGTATTTAGCTATTGCTTTTTGCTATTTTTCTTGATAATATAGTGTCTTTTCTTTGTTAATATTTGTAATGCCAGTAACTATGCAACATGATTTTCTTGTCTTGTTGCATTTTCTTATTACACTGGACTCATCTGTATGCTTGTTCTATCTATATCATATGGAATCAAACTGCTTCCTCCTTCTGTACAGGGTGAAAATGACTTACTTGAAACTATCATTCGTGATAGACTTTTTTTGTATTTGTATTATATCACTACAGTGGGATCCAACCCTGCCATTTTTAAGTTGAGAATTCAAAGCAAGGATTTAGTACCGGTATGTTTGGAACAAATCAAATAAAGGTTGCGCCCTTCTTTTAAAAATAATTCTAAATGGAGGATACCAATTATGGTAGTGGAAGTTTTGATACTCCAAAAAGTAAGGTGCTCAATACTAGCAATATGTGCTTTTGTTATTGTCACTAGTGTGTATTACATGATAAACACATTTGTTCTGCAATATGGACTGTTAAAAGTTCCATTTGCCTTTTAATAATTCTTTGTTTTTTGAGTAGAAGTTGAATAGACAAACCTTAATCATTCCTATTTCTGTACCACATATAATTATGTCTTTGTTGTCAGAAGACTTGTTATCTTGCTGCCTGCTGGTCACACAAGATGCCAATATTTTGCTTAAGGCATGAAAAGTTTCTTATAATTAAGTATACAGTTTCTGTCCGTTTAGCAGTCAAATGGTCTAGTGGATGAATCATGTGAATAAATGTTCTGCCAAAATCTAATATGAAAAGAACTTGATAGTTTATTTTATTTTCTTGTATTCTATAGTTGCTGAAAGCAAATCTGTATTCTTATTGTACAGGAGTTAGCACTTAGCACTACTAAGCAGAGAGAAAAATATTGTATTCTTGATAAGAGTTAGAACTTAGCACTACTAAGTTTTGTGAATAGGTGTTTAATGATCTTTCTATTATTTCTAGGAAGTGAGCATCTTCAAAAAGTTGAAGCAACTCAGTTTTTAACCAGTTGAGGTTTTAGTAGGTTTTAGATTAGTTATTAAACCATGTCCTATTTTTCAGATTTCACAGGCCACGTAGGCATGAAACTTACTCATATTACAATGACTTCAGAGTTGATATGAACATAAATTCATTAACTGTAATTTCACAATAACAACATCAAAATTTAATTGTATCTATGTTATATATTAAACGTAATCTAAGTACATGTGCAGTCATCATATTCCCAATGATATATTTGTAACTCATTTGCTGAAGCAGTTGTTTTATATTAGTCAGAAATAGGATCTGACCCTGACCTATATGATTAAATCTGCACAACCTACATACAGCTTTCCATTTATCAATGCAGAATTTAATTTTCGTTTGATCTAAGAAATATATCTGGGCAGCATAACACAGACTAACTTTATTTTGTGTTTTTTTTCCAGGTAGTTAATAAAGAAAATCAATGGCATCAAAAGGTCGTGGTAATGGACGGCGTAAGAAAGGACCTGATAATCTTCTCGCAGGTTAATATACACCACCACCACCACCACCTGTTACCACAACTCTTCAACCAGCTACTACAAATATTATTCCTCCTCTAAGGGCAACTATTTCACTACTAAATGCATTTTTCATGCCCCCACCGCCCCACCAGTTCCAACCTTCTTCTCCCCGTAATAGTCTGCATAGTAGCTCTTTATCTGTACCTTCAACATCATTCACAACTAGCCTTTCTAGATTTAGGTCCCTGCACATCAACATTGCCCTCCGTTGATAGTGTTGCACGTCTAGTGCTACAGCAGTTGATTCTCAGATTCTAAAATTTAAAGAGGTAGTAGAATATGCCGGCAACGGGAGGCTAATTATCGCCTCTGATGGTAATGGGTAATTAAATATTATGTTTTTACATAATTTTTAAAATTTTCAAAAGCTAAGATAATTTAATATAATTTTATTGCAGGTTTATTCCTGCATATAACGGCGGACATATGGTTATAAACATAATTAAACCATTTTACATGGAGTCGTGGGTTAGTTGGGATGAGATTCGACTCGACATCAGAGTGCTTATGTGGAATCATTTTTTGGTATAATCTAAATCAAAGAATTTATCATTTCAGTATGCTATCAATGATGAATTTACCTTTATATCCGTTAACTCATTTCATGACTTTATAATAAACTATTTTGCAGACAAAGTCTGCATGGAATTCTTGTCATAATAATGAAATACAACACATTTTCAAGTTGAAAACAGCTCTACGGATCAAAGAACACTTGTATGAGGCCTGGAGGAACTTGGAAAAATCTGGTTGGCTGAATGCTAATGTATGGGTTCAGTTCTTGGAAAAATTGGATACTTTTTAATATAGGGCAAGGAGGGAACGACAAAGGCAAATAGAGCATCTCAAACGGGTGGCTCGTTGCACACTGGAGGTTCGATGAGTTTTGCTACCCACTAATGAAAATTGGTAATATTAGCTTAAATTTTTTATTTGTTCAATTTAGTTCAATGTTCTAAACCATGACATAGTGAAGCCGTGTGGGGCTCTTTCGATTTGCTATTGTTGTTATCTTCTCGTTGTTGTTCATCTTGAAGTCTAGTGAAGCCGTGTATGGCCTATTTCGATTCACTAGCATTGTTGACATCTTGTTTCTTTTGTTGTTGTTCATCTTTAAGTCTAGTGAAGTCGTGTGTGGCCTATTTCGATTCACTAGCATTGTTGACATCTTATTGGTCTTGTTGTTGCTTATTTTTTGTTGTGAACTCTATCTTGTATCACACTGCCTGATGGTTTTAGAAAGATCCATTGCCTCCATCATCTAAAGTTCAAATCTCATATGAACAGAAAACGTGGGGGTCTGGATTAGATGGGTGCATTGTCTATTGTGCAACAACTGTTGTCGCCATAAGCGTAAAAGTTGATCTTAGGACATTGAAATGGCGGATTTTCTTGTTCAAGTCATGCTTGAATTCATGTAACTTGGTTCTTAAAATTGTCTCTAGATGATTGTGTTGCTAGAAATGCCCCCCTTTGGGGCATTGGTTCCCTATATACCTGTAGACCCTTTCAAAACTATCTACTTATAGCTTAAACATTAGAAAAGAATCTTTGGTTTCTGAACATTTCTAGTATCTTTGGAACATTTCTGTTGAATGTGCAAGTGAACCTACTGATATCTACAATTACTTAAGAGTAATTATATGTAAAAGCACTTAGAGTAATAATATGTGAACGTGAACCTGGTGACATCTATTAATCAATATTGACCACTTAAGTTTATTTGATGTTTAATTGGAACCATTGTTTCCTCTCAACTTTCTTACTCCTGTTGTTCTTTAAAGTCTCATTTCTTTGAATGTTGACTTCTAAGGATTGAGTTCTTAAATGTGGTTGTCGATAAATAAGGTGACTGAGCCCTTAGCAATGGCAAAGCCGATATAATCATAGGAGAAACTCTTTTCTTCCTTAACTCACTATAAGTTACAAATTAAAATGGAAAATATGAGAATCATTTACGCTTCACCATTTTGAGGTTATAACATATAGTTCAAAGTTTAAACACTATTTTTTTGGATGAAGTGAGAGAGATTTCATTAAGGCATCCACTAGATGAAAAGATGCAAGAAGGGGGATCTATTAGCTCAGTAAAAACAAAAAAGGCTAAGGAGCTAAATAAATCCAGGTAGCAATCTAAGTTATTTATAGGGGAAGAGTTGGCCCAACTAAAAAGGTTAACCAAACAAATAGCTCTAAGCTTAAATTTTTGAATGATGTTTTCTCCATTTGGAACGGCAATCCATGAAATCACCACATAAGCATTTCAGAGTGTCTTCTAGATGTCCTGTTTCTACCAGTGTAACAACTTGGCAAGAACAGTTTCTTGAACACAGAAGGCACCACAGGAAAAGAACTATAGTAGCAAGACTTGATACAATCCAAGTGGAGTAACATTTGATTCACTGTTTTATTTGCTTCAAGTGTAGCAGTTTGGATGATTCATTTTCCATTCTCTTTTATTTGTTATCAGAAATGGATTCACAGGTAGTTTCATAACTGGAGGGAATGAGGGTGCAGTATGTGATCTTTTCTCATCCTTATTATATGTCTAGTAAACTAAAAACATTAAATTAAAGTGATTGTTATGAAACTAACTGACTGAAAATCATACTATTTGAAGTAAACTAAAAGCTTTGAGTTAAAATGATTGTTATGAAACTAACTGACTGAAAAAAATTGAAAAGAATCCACGTAAACTACTACTTCTGTTGGATTTGAGTATTTTCGAATCATGGACTCCATGATCTATTTGTATTAGTCTTAAGATGTTTTGATCTATGTTGCCCGGACTTGTCTTCATACTTGCATTATCTTTTTTTCTAAAATTTTTCAGGAATATGAAAATGGGAGACAAGAGCGCCCTTTTATTTATGTCTACGAAGAGAAGCATAGAAAGAAAAACAAGGACGGTACAAGAGGAGATTGTGTCAAAACGTGTGCTAAGAATGCATATGTAAGCTAATAACTTTTACATACATTGTTTTATTATTACTCAACTTTCAGTTTACATACTGACAAATAATTTTTCTTTCAGGAAAAATTTCAAAAAAACATAGAAGAGTGGCGTCAAACCCAACCTACTTCAAAGGATGGTACCATGGTCCAACCATCACCTGCAGAGCTTAATCGTATATGGACAACTATGGTAGGTGGTCCAAAGAAAGGTAGAACCCACGGGACAGGGGTTCTCCAATCCTCGAGTAGTCCTTCGTTGTTTCCCAGTTGCTTTTCTAGTTTGCAAGCTATGGAAGAAATGGAAGCGATGAAAAAGCAAATTATGGAATTGACACAGAAATGTGCAGCTAACGATGCTAAGTTTACTAAATTTAATAAATTGGAGGAGTTGGTTAAGAAGCACATGTCGCAAGTATTTCATGACAAGGAAGATAATGAATTTGGTGATAATTAGATTGTAGTTATTGTTTTTGTTTTTGGTTGTGACATTTAGATGTTTAAACTTTTTCATTTGATGTTTGTTTTGAATGGTTTAAAGTGGTTATATTTATAAATTTTTATCGTGTTTGATCCTGTTGTGAAAAATACATTAGTTATGTTGATTATAATCTGAAAGCAGTGTAAGCTAATGCAATATAATAATTATTATTTATTAAATTTTTGACTGCAGTGGTCGGAATAATTATAATCATTAAATATTATTTATTAAATTTTCGACTGTAGGGGTCGGAATAATTATAATCATTAAATATTTATTTATTAATTTCCAACTACAGTAGTCGGAATAATTATAATCATTAAATATTTATTTATTAAATTTCTGACTGCAGTAGTTGGAATAATTATAATTATTAAATAATTATTTATTAAATTTCCGACTACAGTAGTCAGAATAATTAAAATTATTAAATAATTATTTAATACATTTACGAATATAATAGTTGGAGTAATTAAAATTATTAAATAATTATTTATTAAATTTTCAACTACAGTAGTCGGAATAATTAAAATTATTAAAAAATTATTTATTACATTTTCGACTACAATAGTTGGAGTAATTAAAATTATTAAATAATTGTTTATTAAATTTTCAACTACAGTAGTCGGAATATTTATAATTATTAAATAAATATTTATTAAATATCTGACTACAGTAGTTGGAATATTTATAATTATTAAATATCCGACTACTGTAGTCGAAAATGTTTTTCCGACAAGCTATATTCCGACTACCATCAAGGAGTCAGAAAGTAGTCGGAATTACCTTATTGTCTGACCGCATTCTGACTACATTGGCCGTCGAAAATTTAATGCTTTCTGTAATGAATATCAATTTTTAATATTATAGCGACAATGTATTCTAATGTGGCAAAATATTTGATTTCTTTGCTTTAAAAATTTAAAATTTGTAGCTATTTTATATTTTAGTCTCATGATAATAATACTTACATTTAGCAACGAGTTAGAAAACCTATAGCTACAGAATGAAGTATTTGCCACAAAAATTTGGTACATGGCTAAGAATTTATTCATTTTTCAACAAAATATATAAACTATAACTACTTTTTAATTTGTTACGATGCCATATATTTTATAATTATCTAGAGACTTAGACACAACCATAAAAATTTATTTTTACAAATTGAACAATATTTTCATAAACATTATAAATAACAAGAATTTCTAATGTTGTTAAAGAAAAAATCAACAATTTCTTTAATCTTAATCAAAGAACTGTTTACAAGCTTTGTTTATAAGAAAAATTATATAATGTAGCTAGAAATTCATTTTTGAGATTGTAAAACAATTGACAAATTAAGTATAATTATATTTTATGATTTTAAAATAATCACAATATATAATTTTTTTTGAGACACCATCTTATTTGAGTCTAAAGCAACATTATCTTCTCCTATATCTTCTTTTGTAGTCTTTAGTTTTACCTTAACTTGATCAAAATTCATATGAATATGCTATTTGTATGCTCTTATTTCATTAATACACCCATCAAAAATGATAAAGTATTTTAGCACTAAAAAAATTAAGAACAACTAATTAAATATGCAAGTGTGTATGCATAGAAATTTCAAGGAGAATAATATGTCTTATGTAATTCTTCAACTAAAATGTTGAACAAATAAAAATAAGAAAAAATGTAAAGCAACCAAAGAAATAAATGTTATGATGGAAAGAGGTAAGTACGAAAACAAAGAAAGTAAAGAGCATCAACTTTTATGTGAAAAAATCTTTCAAGTCGAAGGTAATAACCATGGAATCACAGAGATCCAAACTGCACCACCATAATAATAAGAGGATTACAAATATTCTCTAAATGACCGCACAACAAGAGTAAATCAAAAGAAACCACCCAAAAGGAGAGCTACTATTCAAGACTCAAAATCAGATGCTACGAATCTTTAAATTCAATCTCTACCGTCCAAATCAAACACCTAGATGTTAGGAACATCCAAACAAAAATTCAGCTCGATTTAATGATGAACGGGCCAGAAAATGCAATCTGACATTGGCTGATCGGAGAGAAAAAAACTGCAGCAACTGAACTCTTTTTCTCTCGTCTCTCTTTGGTGAAAAATCTCTCAAAAACCTCTCTTATGTGCTAATGTCTCTCAAAGATAAATACCAATGAACATGAATAATTCTCTCTCAAATAGTCTTATTTATAGATGATAGGTGGTGCTTTTCCTAAAGCCAAACAAACTCAAAATAGAAATAGAAATTTAAATCCTTTTCCAAATAGGATTAAAAATTAATAGACAATAGGATTAGGCCATGGGTCTTTGGCTGGAACATGATCCACGGTCCAACAAACTCTCCCTCTAATCAAGAAGCCAAATGAATCTTAAAGCAGAGGAGCTCATGACAGGTTTCATGCCTGTCAAATTTCTACAATACTCATGCTTCTCTACAACCACCACTTTTGTTACTATGTTCTGAAGGATTGTCATTAGTGTGTATCTTCTCCACCTTAAAATAACTTCTCTTCTATGACCATTCTAATTCAATGATACTTTCTAGTAATATGCTTGGACTTAGAATAAAAAGTGGAGTGCTTGGTGCAATAAATAGTACTCTGATTATCACAAAATAAAAAGAATCTAGATTGCTTAAAGTAAAGATCTTTCATAAATGTCTTCATTCAAAGAAATTTTTGGCATCTTCAATTATAACAATATATACGACTTTTATGATGGATAGAGCTATACACTTCTGTAGTCTTGATTTCCATGAAATATCCTCCTCCCCCTCCAGCAAAGGTGATCAAATAACCAAAAATAGATCTTGACTTGTTAAGACTACTTCCCAAATCAGAGTTTGTGTAGCAAACAAGTTCAGACGTGCCATTAGCAAAGCACAACTTCATATCTACAGTACCCTTCAAATATCTTGACATCCATTTTACAACATCACAATGTTCCTTTTCAAGATTAGAAAAAAAATTGCTAATAGTACCAGCGACATGTGCAATATCTGGTCTAGTGCAAATCATAACATACATCATACTATCAACTATGGAGGAGTAGAAAATACAAGACATATCTTTCTTCTCTTCGTTAGTAGATGGAATCTAGGTAGTACTCAATTTGAAGTGTTTAGAAAGAGAATAACTAACCACTTTTGCTTAAGTCATATTAAACCTCTTCAGTACCCTCTCAATGTACTGCTTCTAGGATAATGATAACTCCCTTTTATCTTTATCTCTATATATTTGGATACCTAAAATTTTCCTTGTTGGCCCTAAGTTCTTCATCGCAAAAGATTTGCTCAATAATTTCTTAAGGACTGCAATTCTAGATTTAATTCTTCCAACAATCAACACATCATCCACATAACGTAGTAAAATAATAAAATTATTATCAGAGAACTTAAAGGATAACTTATCCATAATTACTTTCAATACTTCTTTTATTACTATTAGTTGGAGTTAGTTGGGGGTTTTTCCCATCAACTCCACATGTTTTGAGGTTTTCAGATAGTCAGACTTGATTTTAGTTTTTATCAGATGTTCAGATACATTGAGTATTATTTTCATATTATACCATGTAGTTTTCCCAATTAGCTTCTAGATATCATATTATGTTATCATTATCTTCAGCATTTATAGTAGTTACCATACCATTGGTTAGCTTGGGGTCACTTGTGACTCTAAGCACAGAGTTATGATTGGGGGTAGTCTTGGGTCGCGACAAACTTAGTATCAGAGAATAAGGTTTGAAGTGTCCTAGGGTATCTGAGAGTCGTGTTAAGAACAGTCAGGTTCATGGGTGTGAAATGTGCCACACTTATGGGTGAGAGGCTATGAGACATTTTAGGAAAGTTTCCCTTCTTTTAGTGTTCATGTCGTGCAATAGATCATGGGATTCATTGAATTTTCTCTTCTAAGTTGTCCTAAATTCATTTATAGAAAATGCCTCCTATAAAGAATAACGAAAGAATGAATGGGGACATCCTACACCACCACCTGTTCAGGAAGACACTCTGAATGAATATGTCTCCCATGCCAAATTTAGGGCCGCTTTTACAGTTTTGGCCTAGTTTATGGCTACCTAGAATAACTAGTAGGCGGTTGCCCAAGACAATCCTGTAGTGAATATGGCAGCTGCTAGGATCTGAGACTTTACTTAGATGAATTCTCCAGTGTTCTCTAGATCCAAGTCTGAGGAAGATCCACAGGAGTTTATTGATTGTGTGCAGAAAGTGTACAATATCATGGGTGCCACTTCCAACAAAAGTGTTGACTTAGCTGCTTACCAGTTACATGCGGTGGCTCACACTTGGGTTATGTAGTGAAAGAAGAATAGAGGTGCCGATGCAGGGTGTGTAGAGTGAGATGAGTTTGCTACTGCTTTTTTAGATAGGTTTTACCAACCAGAGTTAAGAGAGCCCAAGGTGCAAGTGTTTATAAATTTGATGGAAGGTGTCATAGCATGAAGGAGTATTTTTTCAAGTTTACTAAATTAGCAAGATATGCTCCAACTATGGTGGCTGATTCCAGGTCCCAAATAAGTAAGTTCATGTCTGGAGTTTCTGAGGATGTGGTCAAGGAGTGCAGGACCATGATATTGATTGAGGAGATAGACCTTTCTAGATAGATGGTTCATGCTCAGCAGATGGAGGAGGAGAAGCTTAAGGAGAAGGAAAATAAGAATAAGAGGGATAGAACTAGTAGTTTTAACATCTCTCAGCAAAGGTCAGAGGGGGGAATCATTCTTAATTTTGCCAAAAATCTTCATCCCTTGCCCCATCTTCTACCAGTACTTTGGTACCTAAATTCAGACAGGATAATCGGGATAGAGCAGCAGGTTCTAGGTACCAAGGTAGTATGGACAGTAGTCACACCAATCCAGTCTACAAGAATGTGGTAAAAAGCATAAAGATGATTATATGGCCGACAGTGATGCGTGTTTTAGGTATGGAAAGACAGGACACAGGATAAGGGATTGCCCAATAGATATGTAGAAGGGCAGGAATGATCATCAGCAGGGCCAGACTAATTCTTCAGCAGCACCAGCAGGGTGTCACTTCTAGTGCAACCAGTGGCCAGCATCAGAATCAACTCTATGCCCTTCAAACTCAACAGGATCAGGAAGGCTCTCCTAATATGGTTACTGGTACGTTACAAGTCTTCCACCTTCAAGTTTATGCATTACTAGATCCTGGAGCCATACTGTCCTTCGTAACTCCTTATATCATCGTAGACTTTGGCATTGTCTGTAAAATCTTACAGAACACTTCTCCGTATCTACCCTAGTCGGTAATTCTATTAGAGCCAGATGGGTATACAGAAATTTCCCAGTTATAGTGTCTCAAAAAGTTACCTTAGTAGACCTTGTGGAACTAGATGACTAATTTTGATATTATTCTTGACATGGATTGGCTCCACTCTTGCTATTCCTCAGTTGACTATAGAAAAAGGATAGTTTAGTTCTAATTCCCTAACAAACTAGTCATAGAATGAAGGAATAGTACATCAGCGCCTATAAGTTGATTTGTCTCATTCCTCAAGGCGAGGAAAATAATTTCCAAAGAGTGTATTTATCACCTTGTTCGAGTCAAAGACTTAAGTTTCAAAATTTCAAGTCTTGAATCAGTTTTTATAGTAAATAAGTTTCCAGTATTTTTCTAAAGATCTACCCAGAGTTCCTCCCGAGAAGAAAATTGACTTCGAAATAGATCTTCTTCCATATACCCAGCCTATTTTGATTCCACCTTACAAAATGGCTCTATTAGAGCTTAAAAAATTAAAAAAAAAAGTTAAAAGGTCTCTTAGAAAAGGGTTTCATCAGGCCGAGTATCTCTCCATGGGGAGCTCTAGTCCTCTTCATACGCAAAAAAGATAGTTCTCTCAAAATGTGCATCGACTACTGTCAGTTGAACAAAGTCACAATCAAGAATAACTATCTTCTTCTAAGGATTGATGACTTGTTCGACCAACTTCAGGGTGACCAGTACTTCTCTAAGATAGAACTCAGATCCGGCTATCATCAGCTTAGAGTTATAGAATGTGACATTCCAGAGACAATCTTCAAAACTCAATATAGTCACTTCAAATTTGTAGTTATGTCTTTTGGAGTAACGAATGTCCCTACAACTTTTATGGACTTAAGGAACAGAGTGTTCAAGCAGTATCTGGACATGTCTGTCATAGTCTTCATAAATGATATTCTCATCTATTATTATAATGAAGGTCATCATACTAATCACATGAGAATTGTTTTTGTAGACTCTTAAGGATCACCATTATTTGCTAAGTTTAACAAATGTGAATTCTGGTTGAGATCAGTAGCTTTTCTTAGTCACATTATTTCTGGTGATGGTATTTGAGTTGATCCTTAAAAGACCAGAGCAGGGAAAAACTAGCCCAAACCTATTTCTCTATCAGTTATCAAGAGTTTCTTGGGTTTATTCAGTTATTATAGACGATTTGTTGAGGGATTTTTGTCTATTTCCTCTCCCATGTCTCGAATGACTTAGAAGAAAGTCAAGTTTCAGTTGTTAGATTCTTACGAGAAGAGTTTTTAGGAGTTAAAAACTCGACTCGCTTCCGCTTTAGTATTGACTCTACCTGAGAGTTCAGCTGGGCTTGTAGTTTATTGTGATGCTTCCAGGCTTGGTCTTAGATATGTGTTGATGCAGCAAGGTAATGTTATAGCCTACGCATCTAGACAACTTAAAGCCCATGAGAAGAATTACCCGACTCGTGATCTCGACTTGGAAGCAGTTATTTTTGCCTTAAAGATTTGGAGGCATTATCTATATGGGGTCCATGTGGATGTGTTCACTGATCACAAAAGCTTACAGTATGTGTTCACATAAAAATACCTAAATCTTAGTCAAAAAATATGGCTTGAATTATTAAAAGACTATGATATGAGTGTGTTATATCACCCGGGTAAGGCCAATATTATGGCTGATGCCCTTAGTAGATGTCTTTGGGGAGTGTTGCTCATGTGGATGATGATAAGAAAGATTTAGTTCGTGAGGTGCATTAGTTGGCCATATTGGGTATTTGGTTAGTTGATTCAGCCAACGGTAGTACTTGGGTTCAGAATGATTCAAAATCTTTCTTAGTATATGAGGTGAAAAAAAGAAAGAAAAAGATCCTATTTTGGTTAAGTTGAAAGAGGCAGTTCGGGATCATAAGGTAGAGTTTCTCCCAAGGGGGAGATGGTGTACTTCATTGTCAGGGCAGGTTGTGTGTTTTGAATATGGATGGTTTAAGGTAGCGGATGTTAGCAGAAGTGCATGGTTCTTAATATTCTACTTATCCAGGAGCCACTAAGATGTACTGCGATTTTTGGTAAGTTTATTAGTGGAATGGTATGAGAAATAACATTGCAAAAATCGTGGATAAGCGTCCGAATTGTCAGCAGGTCAAGGTTAAGCACTAGAGACCTAGTGGTACACTTCAGGAGTTCAGCATCACCACTTGGAAGTAGGAAATGGTGAATATGGATTTTGTTACAGGATTACCTCGTACACATCATTAGCATGATTCGATTTGGGTCATTATGGATAGAATGACCATGTTCGCCCATTTTTTACCAATCCATACTTCATATTCCACCAAGGATTATGCTAGAATCTATCTCATGGATTTGGTAAAGTTGCATAGAGTTTTGTTGACCATCATTTCAGATAGAGGTACTTAGTTTACCTCTTATTTTTGGACGATTTTTTAGAAGGGCCTTAGTACCCAAACTTATCTTAGTATAGCTTTTCACCCATAGATAGATGGTCAGGAAATGAGGACCATTCAACCCTTAGAAGACGTGTTGAGGGCCTCTGTTATCGATTTCAAAGGTAGTTGGTATTATCACTTACCTTTAATTAAGTTTGCCTATAGTAACAATTATCACTCCAATATCTAGATGGCTTTGTTTGAGGCTCTGTATGGTAGGAGGTGTAGATATCCTATTAGATTGTTCGAGGTAAGTGAGGCTGCCTTAATAGGGCCAAATTTATTATATGAGGTGATGGAGAAAGTTTATTTGATTTGAGAAAGGCTGAAGACAACCAAAAGTCGTCAGAATTTCTATGCAGATGTGAGGAGGAGAGAGCTTGAATTTGATGTTGGTGATTTTGTGTATTTAAAAATTTCTCCCAAAAAAGGGGTGAAGAGATTTGGTAAGAATAGGAAGATTAGTCCCTGTAATGTTGGCCCCTATAGGATTTTGAGCTGATTTGGGAAGGTAGCTTATGAGTTAGAGTTGCATGCAGAGTTAGCATCAGTACATCCAATATTCCATGTCTCTCTGCTAAAGAAATGCATTGGTGATCCAGCTTCTTCCATTTCTCTAGAAAATATGGGCGTGAAAGATAGCCTCTTCTATGAGAAAGTCCCGATTAAAACCCTGGACCATTAAATCTGTAGGTTGAGGAATAGGTAGGTTGCCTTTGTTAAGGTTCTATGGAGAAATCAGTCTGTTAAGGGAGCTACGTAGGAAGCGGAAGCCAATATGCGAGCCAAATATCCCTATCTGTTCTCTATAAATTCAAATTTAGCTTGAGGTAATGATTTTCTTAACATAATCCTCTCATTTTCTATCTTAGCTATCCGACCATCCTCATTTCATAACATGTATTCATGAGTTCAGGTCAGTCCATGCATCTCATTTTAGATTTTAGATATTTATTCATGACTCATGTCATAAGTATACAGTGCATGATCTCAGTCTTCCTAGTCCTCCAGCTCAGCTAGTTTCATTTGAGGATGAATGATCCTAAGGGGGAGATGTTTTAATACTCCGAGTTTTTATGTATTGAACATCCCAAAAAAGCAGTCCATGAGGTTATATTTCCAACATTTCAAGTTCCTCCTTAATCAGATGTTGTGGAAAGCTTCCCCTAAGAACCTGATACACTGCCTTGACTACAACTTAGGAACAGAGTCGTAACCACTCATGATGAGTGGTCACGAGTGAGTCATAGTCACAATAGTGTTGTTACCCAAGACCTATTCCAGTGGTTATGAGTCCAGTATGCGACTCGTAGTCTGACATTACGAGTCGTATAGTGGATCATAGCCTGATCAGTTAGTGACCCAGGAACTCGGCCTAAGACTAAGACTCATAACTAGTCCCAATGAGTCGTAAGTTGGTGAGTTGTAGTCAAGACAGTGAAAGCCCAGGCCTTAGAGTTCCATCCTATGACTTAGACTATGACTTGTAACCAGTCGTGACGAGCTATAGGATGAGTCGTAATGACTGGGAGCATATTTTCCTACACTTTTTTCTAGGGACTTTTATGTCTTTTACCACTCTTTAAAAGCCATGCCCATGTCGTTTTGGCATCCCAAGGGGTGGTATAAAAGGACCCAAAAGCCTCCAAACTAACCAATTATCCATATTCCACTCGTAGGAGATCAAAGAGGCGATTTTCTCATCTTCGTCAAGCTGACTCGGGTTTCTCAAAAGAAATATCAGTTCGAAGGAATTTTTCCAAGGCTCTTACTACCAGGTATGTGGATAGTCATCAATGGGTCCCTTCCACCCATTGAGTTTCAAGAATTTTCTATTTTTACAAATATAAACCCTTTTTTCTCCAAATTGGTGAACTTTCATGTAGACTATGAATTTTTATAAATTTTCTCTCAATTGCTTTGGTTCTAAACCATGAAAATACATTCCCTCATGATAATGGTGTTTCCATATGTTTGATAATGCAAATGTCTACTTTATTCTTAATTATTTAAATATTAGGTGTTAATCATGATTTTTTCTCTACTATGGATTGTTCAATTCTGTATTAGATAGTGCAGGTGGGTTATGAACACCCAATACCTAGGAAAATCATGCATGTTACCATTTTCAGGTTACAAGTCAGTCAAACTATGCTTGTTTTGTTAAATTCAGAATATTAACATAATGAGCATTTGTCAGTACTAGATTATGCTAAATGAATATTAATACCAATGTCATTCAGTTGGGAGTAATACTCAACACCAAACAAACGCAGGAATGGTGGCTCCCCAGTTAATTAACATGAGTTGTTAGTAGCAGTCCCTAAGTTCCAGACCTATGGCACCACTGTAGATTATGAGGGGTCGCCCATCAGTAGAGGCATGACACCCTCATCCTTTGGGACATTAGTTTAGTGGATCCACACCAGCCAGTGTTGGTACCCCTGGCAAGGTACCAGCACCCTTTCAATTGGGGTTACAGGTTGGACCCTAATTTTTTTCAGATTAGGATATATCGATTATAATTTTCTCCCACAGTCTCAGTTCAGTATTCAGATTATTCAAGTTTAGGAGGTTTGCATGACCAGGTGTTCAGTCTATCATAATTCAGTTATTTAGTTTTATAGATTACCTCAGTACATATTTATGCTTGGTCTTGCATTTGTTTTATATGTTCATGCATTCATGTTCATTATCCACATGTATATCAGCTAGTCCTTATCTCACATACCAGTACATTCAAAGTACTAACCGCATACTCTTTTTTGTTCTATATTGATTTCACAATATACATTCAGACGTTCAGTTTCCAGATTGTACGTAGTCCATTCTTGTATTGCTCAACAACAATTTTGGTGAGTCCTCATCCTTTGAGGATAAGTTATCCGTAGTTACTTTTAGTACTTCTTTTATTATTATCAGTTGGAGTTAGTTGGGGGTTTGTCCCATCAACTACCTATGTTTAGAGGCTTTCAGATAGTTAGACTTGATTTCAGTTTTTATCAGATGTTCAGATACATTGAGTATTGTTTCCATATTATACCATGTTAGCTTTTCCAATTAGCTTCAGTATATCATGTTATGTTATTATTAACTTCAGTTCTTACAACAGTTACCAGACTATTGGATAGATTGGGGTCACTTGTGACTTTAAGCATCATGTTATGAATAGGGGTAGTCTCGGGTCATGACACTACAACTCATGGTGACAAGTCGTAATGAGTCCTTATGAGTCGTATAGGGACCCATAGTCACTGGCGATAATTTTTCAGTGTTTTATTAAGGACACTTTGGATATTTTCCCTCTTCCCCAATCGTGACCGATGACTTAAAATCCTTTTAGGGTGTCATTATCACTCTAAAAAAAATCAAAATAACTTCTCAAACTCTCTCAAATATCCAAGGTAAAAAACACTTAGGGTTTTCAAGAATTTGGTCAATTAGGGACCTCAAGGATGATTTCTCTCCATAGTTGTGATAATTTCAGGCGTGTTACTCTTCCCCAAATCTTATTTTATGAAAATATGTGTTTTAAATAGTTTAATTGTATGGATTTGAATGTGGGTTTTGATATGGTTGAGTGTTTTGTAATGTATGATTCTTAAATTGTTTTCTCATGGTTTTTATGAGTTATTTATGCATTGACTCAAATATTTCTGAACTAATGGGGTACATGGGTGTGCGAATAAGAATAGGGGTCTAGGTGTTCCCTCAATTTGATGTTTTGAACTTGGAAATTGATTTTGGACAATTGTATTACCTTAACGCACTTGTATAAATGGTTTTGAATTGTGGAATTATCTCTTGATTTGACTTACTCACCTATACCATTGCATTGCATAAATGGTTAAACAATGAATAAGGATTTTAAAGGTCTTGTTGTCTATGTTTTAATTTAATAAATAAAGGGGGTCGAGGAATTCCACCCATTTGATTAGATAAACTAAAGGAGGTTGAGGCATTCCTCCAACTTGATTTAATGAACAAAGGAGGTCGAGGCATTCCCCCAAGCTATTGGAATTGTAATGGCATAATTATGAGCTTGCAAGCAAAATGGTATGATAATACCTGTGGTGTGCGGTAATGGATAAGTCCTTGGTCAATGAATGAGTTATGTGAAACTTATTTTAATTAGGATTCATGGGGGTTATGTAGCTAAGTCGTGAAGGTGTGGGTCTCGAATGACTTATATTGGATACTCATGTTTGCCGACGTGAGGATTGGTCTTGATGACCGTGTGCATAGTTCACACTGTTGATATATTTGTATCTTGAATTGATGTAGGGTCAGGGGATTCCCTTTGTCTTCCTTGATACCTCCGGTTAGTGCGGCTAACATGCACTAGGCCCTTTCAGCAGGGGAATTGAACCCATATAGCCCGTGGGTGCCTATTTATGATAGTTGAGATACATAGTCCAGGATAAAGTTTTAATATCATGTTAAACCTTATTCCCTACCCCAACATCTATTATATATATGTATGCATGTATGTGGACATATATAGTATGTTTGAAATCAAACTTTTGACTGACAATATTTTATTCCTTCCTTGAGTTACATGCTAGTGCTCAACCCACTAAAGTCTTTGAACACTATATCCCCATACGATGTAGGGTCCGAGGGCAAGTCTACTTTTTTTGTGCAGTGTTAGGTAAATTGGCTCGGGTCTTCGTTCATTTGTGGTGAAGTGGAGAGCTTCCATTCTTTGAAAGACTTGATCATTTCATTGGTTTTCCTTCCATAAATTAGAAGTGAAGACTTCACATTTACATTGTCATTGTCATTGTAATTGTCAAGGTCGGAGACCTGTCTAGACTTAGATTATTTTTGAATTAGTAGAGGCTTTGTGGATATTACTGTGGATTGGGAATTGATGTTGACACTCTTAGATGTCTTTAAACTTATTACTTCCAATCTTGATATATTTTTGGAATTCAATCGTTGTCATTTGTGTTATGTTCTATTTGGCTATGCAAAGGGGATAGTCTCCAATCCTCGGTGGACTTGAGATACCGATCATGGTCAGGTCCTGGTCGGATCATTATAGAGGAGGGGGCATGGGTGAGATAAATGACCATTGTCATTGTTGTTTGGAGTCAACGTCTATTGTCATTGAAAAAACTGAAAAGATTTTGAAGAAGATAATTTAAGGGTAGGGTATTAGAGAAGATGATCGAGGGGGCAGGCAGAGGAGCATTGCAACGACAATAAACTGGGGGTTAGATAATTGAAGAAAATGATTTGGGGGGGGAGGGGGACATTGCTGCAACATTAATTTGGAGGGTGGGCTACATGGAGAATATAATCTTGGGGTAGGGTGGATTGGTTGGGAGGGAGAGAGCAGTTGCAACACCAATTAGGATGGGGGTACTTAGAGAAGATGATGTTTCGGGGGGGGGGGGGGGGGGGGGGAGTCATTTATTTAACTTTTTTTAAATTTAAATTAATTATTTAAAAGTTAATTTTTAACTATAATTTATTTAAAATTATTATTTTACACAAAAGTGTCACATGTTTTTTTTTAATTGGTCGTATGTCATGTCAGCAACTGTGTATTACACCCACTTTATAATATCAACTGATTGTAAAAATAAGTGTCAAAATAACATAGTTAATAGCTGGTTTAGGCGTTTAAAATGAACATCGCCCACTTCAGGTGCCAAAGTGAAAGTTCATGCCAAATTTAAGAATCCAGCAATGTGCTTGGCCTTATTTATATTTGAAACATAAATACCTTTAGGGGTATTTATGTGCCAATAGATTGACAAAGGACCTATATGAGACAAATTACAAGCGGGAAGGATTTTTTTAATTAATCATTTCCCATATATCGTATGATGTCCTTATGGGCGATGTAATTTTATTAAATTTAAATCCGTACAAAATTTGGATTATATTATATTCAAAATATATTAGTCCCGAATAAATATTACGGATTAATATAATTGAATTAATTATTTAAGTCCAAATAGGTATGGATTTAAATAAGGCCCAATATTTATCGAGTTAGTCCATTAATTTGGGCTACAAATGATGAGCCCACTTTACTAAACCTAAAATGTCATCATATTCTAGAGGCCCAAATAAGCGCCACATGTCAAATGATGTGGCATGCCAAGTCAAGTGAGGAGCCAATAGGACCGTGCCACATGTCAAACTGAGGCAACAAGCCCATGAAATAAAAGCCCATAAAAGGCATCACATCACTTAAATCTGATTGGTCAAAGGAAGTCCATATTCATCATGACTCTTCTTTTCCTACAACTATAAATAGGGGCCTCATAATTCAAAAAAGGGGACCCCCAGAACTCTAACAAGTAGCAAGAGAAAGCCTGTGGATCAAACTCCGCAATTTTTCTAAAAAGCTCAAGCAGTCAAAGCAAGTTCATCAAGATTCAAGATCAAGACCGCAATATTCAAGAACAAGTTCAAAATCCCTTGAATTCAAGCACAAGTCAAGATCAAGTCCCTCAAATCAAGAAATCAAGTTCAAATTCAAGATCTAGCTCGAATCCCTTGAATTTATATTTGAAAAGGTGAATCATAGGATTCATAGAGATTGCAACACTCACACTGAAATTAATAAAATTGATTGTTGCAATATTTTCTTGTCTCGAATTATTTATTTTTGGCCTGAAAAATTTTACTGTCCAACAAATTCTGGCACGTCCAGTGGGACAATCTCTACCTCTCATATCAATTTTCATACTTTAAAGTTTAAGAACAACGAAATGACTTTCAAGATGGTCAATTCTCAATCAATTGCTTCCAAGGTTGTAGATTCAAAGTTCTTTGCTGAAGTAGAAAACATCCTTGGTGTTACTTTTGAAAGCCTGGGAGCTGTCACAAGAAGCAAGACAGGCTTGCTAGGACAACAAACACATCCAGTATCGTCCACTCCATCTTCAGTTTTTGGATCTTCAACCCTAAAAGGAACGAAGTCCAATAAAAGTGCTTCGGAAGGAGAAAGCAGTATGACAAATCGCCTAAGAAGACTCTAGCACTACTTGAGCATTCCGGTTCCAAATACTTTGACTCAAAGAGTGATGGTCGTTCAAAAAATGCGTCATCTCCACTTACACCATAGAAGCTGAGAACTTCAAGGATCAACTTATATGATAATTCATGTTACTCTCTAATATCTACGGTAATCATGCAAGCAATGGTAATTGATTCTTCGTCTATGGAGGAACAACTTGCGAATCTAACAAAAGGCAAATAGAGGCCTGACCAACTATTTTCAGAATCAAGAAGCTAAGATTGATAAGATAGTGGATAGGGTGGAAGGCTTGATAGACGGAGAATCTATCCATGCACCAAGAAAAGCTCCAGAGGTTCATGAGATAGAAAATCCTGTGAAACAAACACCATCGACTAAAGAGGTGCAAGTTTTTGCTGAGGGAATGATACCGATTGGGCAATTGAGGGAATTTATTAAAGGGACCCTCAAAGACAAGTATGATGTTGTCAGAAAGTCTACCCTTGCATATGCCAAGCCTTACATTGCAAGAATAGATAGCTTCAAAATGCCTGCTCGATATCAACCCCCAAAATTTCAATAATTTGAGGGCAAAGGTAACCCAAAACAACATGTCTACACTTTGTCGAGACATATAATAATGCAGAAACTTATGGTGACTATCTTGTTAAACAATTTGTTCATTCCCTAAAGGGAAATGCCTTTGATTGGTATACAGATCTCGAGCCTAACTCCATCAATAATTGGGCGCAATTGGAACACGAGTTCCTAAATTAGTTTTATATCACAAGGCGTACAGTGAGCATGATAGAGCTCACAAATACTTGGCAAAGAAAGGATGAGACAGTCATTAAATTCATCAATTGATAGAGAAATACGAGTCTAAACTACAAAGATAGGCTCAGTGAAACTTCTGCAATAGAGATGTGCGTCCAAGGAATGCACTGGAGACTTCTCTACATCTTGCAAGGAATTAAACCAAAATTCTTTGAAGAGTTAGCTACTCGTGCTCATGACATGGATTTGAGCATGTATTCTGCTAGAAAGGAAGGAGAACCTATTCATGACCCTCGAAGGGAAAAGAAAAAGTAGGAACCCAAAAGATGGAGCAAGTTTGTTCCCAAATATGAAAACAAGGAGTCCATGAATGTTGATGTGTCTCCTGTGAAGGTCACCACAAAGGTAAGCAAGAATAAAAGTGTGAAGATGACTTCTGGAGCACTTTCGAATAAAAAAACTTCAAAGGAGATGCAAGAAAAGGAATATCCCTTCCTTGATTTTGATGTTTCTAAGATTTTTTATGAACTCCTTGAGCATAAGCTCTTTGAACTCCCAGAGATGATGCGTCCCAACGAAGCTGGAAGGACCAATGACCCTAATTATTGAAAATATCATAGGCTTATAAGTCATCCTCTGAAAAAGTTCTTTGTCTTTAAAGATAAAGTCATGAAACTGGCAAAAGAGAAGAAGATCTTCTTCGATGATGAGACGGCCAGTTCTCATCGAATCTCTATTACTTTTGGCTCGCTCAACCCAATCTAAATATGTGTCGAAGAGCATAATGAGAAAATATTAGAGCCTGAAAGGTCTTGAGTTGATGAAGCCAGTGATGAAAGTTGGACTCTGGTGATTAGTCACAGACGCAGGAGGATGAGTCTGCAAAAGAAGTTATCCCAGCAGCCAACCAGAAGAAGAATGGAAAAGAAACCAAGGAAACAGAAGTTGGTTGAATTCCCAAAGAAGATGAGGGTGACTGAGCTTTACCACCAAAACCTTCGGCGTCCAGTGACTTTAGAGGAATTCTTATCGAGTTGGTTTCGTGTAAAGACTACCCAAGTCAACCTTGAGACATCTTGTTTTAATACCGCCAAAAAGGGGGAAAGGGTGAGAATCTACCCATGGAGGTTCTTTCACCTTCTGAAAAGCTTGCTGAAACTCTTGGCGGAGAGGCACATATGTATGATACAAAAATCATATTCACAAATAACGATCTTCTGCTTGGTAAGGCCCTACATAACCGTCTCTTATACATGGTGGGTTAAATTCTAGGAAAGAAGATCAATAGAATCTTGATAGATGAAGGGTCTAGAGTCAACATACTGCCTATCCGCACGATGTAAGAACTTGGAATCGCTACTAGCGAACTGGACGAAAGCCATATAATGATCCAAGACTTCAATCAAGGGGGCCATAGGGCCATGGGATGTATCAAATTGGGGATTCATATGGATGATTTTTAATCAAACCAATTGATGTATGTGATCGATGCCAAAACTTCATACAATATATTTCTTGGTAGGCCTTGGGTGCATGGGAACAAAATTATCTCATCCTCTTACTATCAATACTTGAAGTACCTCAAAGGCGGAGTGGAAACAAAGATAGTTGCCGATGACAAGCCATTCACTGAAGCTGAGTCACATTTTGCTAATGTAAAATTCTACTTAAAAAAGTATGTTGTGGATGAGAAAAGGGTTGAAGATGTCACCAAGATCAAGTGTGATGATTTTGTATCTAAGAAGGTCATGGTGATTGTCAAAAAATTCGCCACCAATAAGCCTCTCTCTACTTTAAATAAAGAAGGTGTCGTTTTTTTGAAAAAAAAGGCAACTCTCATTCTTCGTTACGTATCGAAGGTATGGAAAGAAAAATATCACCCATCAAATTCCCAAGATAATGTGCTAAAGGGGCTAACTTTACCTATCAGGAAGATTGATGCAATAAATCGATCCTCAAGACTTCTTGAAGAGTCTGTGGCTTAAAATCTGCCACAAGATATGACACTCCCTACGAAACGTATGAAGGATGACTTTGATCCAAATGCATACAAGCTATTTATAAAGGTTGGATACAATCCAAATGAGCCATAAAGGTTGGGCAAAATTCCATCGGAAGGTACGACCAGGCAGTCACATGAAGGCCTAGGATATACGCAGCCACCTCCAATTCGCATCTCCATAAGAAGGGTGGTTGGAAATTACATCACTGTAGAAGAAGAGTCCACTGCATCCAATAAGAGGTCTTCTGTCTTTGACCGACTTAGAGAATCAATTGCAAGAACTTCTGTGTTCAAAAGGTTAGGACCTCTAAATAAGAGAAAAATCAACAAACGTAAGAGGAGTCATCAAAGCATGATGATGCACTCTTCACTTAGAATACGGAAAGATTTCCAAAGTTTGATTCCTTCTAGAATGAAGCGACAGATGGAACTGGTAGTTTCATATAACGAGGTGCGAAAAGCAAAAGCACATACTGTGGTTTATACCAAGCAACGCAAAGAAGATGAAGAGAGTGTTGGCTTCTCATATCATGTTATGACCCAGAATAAGAAAAATGTCTCATCTCAAATAAAGTTTGATGAAGAGATAGAAGATGTCTTTTGGTGTTATCATATATCCGTCAATGACGATGATCCTCAAGAGGAGGAAGATGCTGGAGATGCTTTATTGCAACTTAAAGAAGGAGTAAAGGCCACAATAGATCCCTTGAAGAAAGTTAACCTTGGAACCGATAAAGAACCCAGACCAACTTACCTGAGTGTATTTCTAGAAGTGGAGGAGGAAATTGCTTATATGGACATACTCAAAGAATATATGGATGTCTTTTCCTGGAGCTATAAGGAAATTTCTGGCTTAGATCCAAAAGTAACGGTCCATCAGTTGGCAGTCAAGAATGGTGCCCATCCTGTTAGAAAGCCTAGAGACGCTTTAGGCCGGAGTTGATTCCACTGATCAAAAATAAAGTTAACAAACTCATTAAAGCTCGATTTATTTGTGAATTCAAATATCTCACATGGATTTCAAGTATTGTTCTAGTAAGAAAGAAGAATGGCCAAATTTGAGTTTGTGTTGACTTTCGAGATCTCAACAATGCATGCCCTAAGGATGATTTTCCAATCCTTATACCGGAGTTAATGATTGATGCCACCACTGGTTATGAGGCAATGTCCTTCATGGATGGTTTTTTCGACTACAATCAAATCTGTATGGCGCCAAAGGATGAAGAACTTATTGTATTTCGTATGCCCAAAGGTATTTATTTCTACAAGGTGATGCCTTTTGGTGTGAAGAACACCGGCACCACTTATCAAAGGGATATGCAGAACATCTTTGACGGCCAACTCCATAAAAATATTGAATGCTATGTGGATGATCTAGTGGTGAAGTCAAGAAAGAGAGACGACCACTTAAAAGACCTAAGAATGATATTTGAGTTACATCGAAGATATCAACTTAGGATGAATCTATTAAAGTGTGCCTTTGGAGTTACTTCAAGAAAGTTTCTTGGCTTTATTGTGCGGCGCCAAGGAATTAAAACTGATCAAGCCAAGGTCGATGCAATTTTAAAGATGCCCAAAACTCAAAATATTCATGAGCTAAAAAGCCTTCAAGGAAGGCTTGCATACTTAAGGAGGTTCATCTCAAACGTGGCTGAAAAAGGTCAACCATTTAGTCATCTCATGAAGAAGAACACTCCCTTCGAATGGGACCAAGCTTGTAGTAATGTCTTTGAGAGTATTAAATCATACTTAATGAAGCCACCAGTTCTTGTGGCACCCATATCTAGGAAGCCATTGATACTCTACATCACGGCACAAGAGAGGTCAGTTGGAGCACTACTGGCTCAAAAAAATAGTGAAGGTAAAGAAAACTCACTTTACTATCTGAGCAAAATGATGACACCAAATGAGCTGAAGTATTCTCCAATTGAAAAGTTATGTTTGGCATTGGCTTTGTCTATCCAAAAGATAAAATACTAATTTCAAGCTCATGTTGTCCGTCTCGTGTCTAGGGAAAATCCCATCAAGTTTGTGATGTCAAAACCAATCCTAAGTGACCGACTTGCAAGGTGGTACCTTCAATTTCAATAGTTTAAGATTGTGTACGTTCCCCAAAAGGCTATAAAGGGATAAGCATTGGTTGACTTCTTGGCAGATCACCTAATACCTGATGACTGGGAGCTGAGCGATGAACTCCCTGATGAAGATGCAATTGTTGTTGAAGTTAGATCCCCATAGATGATGTACTTTGATGGTGCCACACATCGAGATGGAGTTGGTGCCGGTGGTGTTCGTCACTCCACAAGAAGAGGTCATCCCATACTCTTTTAACCTAATAAATCATTGCTCTAATAATGTTGATGAATATCAAGATTTAATACTTGAACTTGAGATGGTAGTTGACATGAAAAAATTGCAATTACAAGTCTTTGGTGACTCCCAATTGGTGATCAAGCAACTTTTGGGAAGCTATGAAGTCAGAAAGCCTGAGCTACGATCATATCATGATTATACACAAAAGTTGATGGGGTGGTTTGGAGGAGTAACCCTCTAACATGTGCCAAGGAGAGAAAATAAGCAAGTTGATGCCTTAGCTGCTTTGGCCTCCACCTTAACTCTTCTAAATCAGATGCGAGTTACTATCCGCCAAGAATGGGTAGTACCGCCTTCAGATGATGATGTAGAAAACAAGGTTGAATACCTTGTTGCCGTCTCTGAAGCTGTAAAAAAAGATTGGCGACAACCTATCATTGATTACTTATGTTATGGGATACTTTTAGAAGATCCAAGGAGAAAGACTGACATTCATCGTTGTGCACCTCGCTTCCTTTACTAAAAAGACACACTGTACAAAAGATCATTTAAAGGAGTATTTTATGGTGTTTGGGAGAGGAAGAAGCAATTCAAGCTTTGCAAGAAGCGCACTCTGGAGTTTGTGGATCACATCAGTCTGGATCAAAGCTCCATTTTCACATTAAAAGGATGGGATATTATTGGCCAACGATGGTGAAAGATTGCTTGGACTATGCTAGAAGATGAAAAGCTTGCCAATTCCATGCAAATTTCATACATCAACCTCCAGAGGTGCTACATCCAACTGTAGCATCTTGGCCATTCAATGCTTGGGGAATGGATGTTGTTGGTACACTACCAAAGTCTTCTGGTGCACACTTATCCATCTTGGCCAGGATAGATTACTTCTCAAAATGGGCCGAAGCTGTTGCTCTCAAGGAAGTAAAGAAAGAAAATGTTGCGAACTTCATGCGAGTGACTATTATCTACTGCTTTGGAATCTCTCAGTACATAATAATTGATAATGTAAAGCCATTTGATAACAAGCTGATGAACAAAATCTGTGACCTCTTTGGTTTCAAACAACACAAATTTTCTATGTACAATGCTGCTACCAATGGTCTAGCCGAAGTATTCAACAAGACTTTATTCAACTTGTTGAAGAAAGTCATCTCCAAATCCAAACGAGACTGGCATGAGTGGATGGAATAAACTTTGTGGGCATACAGGAAAACTTACCATACACCGACGCAAGCAACCCCATACTCATTTGCTTTTGGGGTTGAAGCAATTCTACTACTTGAGCGTCAAATACCTTCTTTGAGACTGGCCATTCTAGAAGGGCTCACTGATGAAGAAAATGATAAGTTGCGTCTTGTGGATTTAGAAGCTCTTGACGAGAAGAGGCTGGAGGCTCAACAAAATCTTGAATATTATCAAGCCCGGCTATCTTATTCTTTCAACAAAAAGGTTTGCTTAAGGTGCTTCCAAGTTGGAGATCAAGTCCTTGTAGTAAGAAGGCCCATTATCACTTCTCATAAGTCTAGGGGAAAATTCACCCCAAAGTGGGATGGACCATATGTCGTACAAGAGGCATATTCAAACGGTGCTTACAATCTTGACAATGCAGATGGCGTGAGGTTGACCCTATCAACGCCAAGTTCTTGAAGAAGTACTATCCTTAAAGGAAGATAAAACTCCTTAAGGCAAGAGTATAAAATGCATGTACACTCCTTAAGGCACGAGTTTAAACTGTATGTACACTCCTTAAGGCACGAGTATAAATTGTATGTCCACTCCTGGCCTGCAAGAGTATAAACTGTGTATGGCTCAAAAAGAAAATAAAAGTCCGCTAGGTTGAAAACCTTGAAAGAGGCGGCCTAGGAAAAAGTTAGGAGACAAGAAAAAAAACACTCACCCAGAACTACGTTGTGACTTGATCCTCTTTACTGAGGTACGTAGGCGCTTGGAATTTTATTCTGAGTTCAGTTGCACGAGTGTAAAAAAAAAAATGTTCATACAGTATCTACCATATAGATACCAAGTATGAAACTATTCTAATTAAATTTTGGTCTTACTCTAAATATTTGTGACTCAATGGGGGCAACCCGTCGAAAAGAAAGAGAGTTCCTTCAATGGGATTTGGAATGCCAAAGTTCTCCAAGCCTACAACTAAAAGTATCTCAAAATTTACATGCCTTAAGGTGGATAAGATTTATTCATTTTCACCTTAAGCGGGCCTCTAATGAGTTTATCCTTAAAGGATATTGAAATTTTCATGCCTTAAGGTGGACAAGATTTGTCCCTTTATACCTTAAGCTGACCTCTTAGGGGTTTATCCTTAAAGGATATCGTAATTTCCATGCCTTAAGGTGGACAAGATTTGTCCCTTTTCACCTTAAGTTGGCCTCTCGTGGGTTTATCCTTAAAAGGATCTCAAAATTTCCATGCCTTAAGGTGGACAAAATTTGTCTCTTTGCACCTTAAGCTGGCCACTCGCGGGTTTATCCTTAAAAGGATCTCAAAATTTCCATGCCTTAAGGTGGCCACTCAAGGTTTTATCCTTAAAAGGATCTCAAAATTTCCATGCCTTAAGGTGGACAAAATTTGTCCCTTTGCACCTTAAGTTGGCCTCTTACGTGTTTATCCTTAAAAGGATATAAAAATTTTCATGCCTTAAGGTGGATGAAATTTGTCCCTTTGTACCTTAAGCTGGCCTCTTATGTGTTTATCCTTAAAATGATATAAAAATTTTCATGCCTTAAGGTGGACAAAATTTGTCCCTTTACACCTTAAGCCGTCCTTTCGCAGGTTTATCCTTGAAAGAATATCAAAATTTTCATGCCTTAAGGTGGACAAAAATTTGTTCCTTTGCACTTTAAGCTAATCATTGGAAAGGGCCCATACTTAAAGAATACCATTGCATAAGTGCATCAAGTGAAAGGGCGCATACTTAAAGAAGACCATTGCATAAGTTCATCGATGAAAGAGCCCATATTTAGAGAAGATCATCGCATAAATACATCGGTGGAAGGGCCCATACTTAAAGAAAACCATGCCGTCTTCAAGCAAAGTCTTTCGATCTTAAGGTGATAGAGGCGAAGTTAAAATCTTACCACCTTAAGCCGGCCAATTATGCGTAAGTATTTTGATCTTAAGGTGACAGAGGCAAAGTTAAACTCTTACCACCTTAAGCCGGTCAATTATGCGTAAGTCTTTCGGTCTTAAGGTGACAGAGGCAAAGTTGAACTTTTACCACCTTAAGCCAGCCAATTATGCGTAAGTCTTTCGGTCTTAAGATGACAGAGGCAAAGTTAAATTCTTACCATCTTAAGCCGACCAATGGTTGAATATTGCATATTGTTTCAACCCTACAAAAAAAAGGAGGAAACAAGAAGAAGGTAAAAACACAAATAGAAAAGATATTACCTGTCAGAGCGTTGCGATCTTGAAAATTGTATATCACCAACTTGGATTGAGACAAGATGCCTTGATGAGAATAAAACCCTCAAAATCTAGTTTGAGGCAATCAAATCGCCCTTTGATGGTGATGGTCCCACATCAAGATATAAATTATTTGGGGAAGCAATGCAAATCTGGAATCCTCTGTTAGATAACATATATGATCGACTTCAAAAAATCATCTGGAACAATCCAAAAAATAATAAAATCCAAATTTTGGATATGTTATACATGCATATTTCCTACATCTGTAGGATCAAGCGGACCATAATGTTGATACTCTCACATTGAGATATAATGTTTTTGGTGATGTCGTGTAAATCTAAAATTGTTGATGCATCAAAACTCAATGTTGATTTCGAGATAACACCTGAAAATATCTCGAGTGTATTAAATTATGAATTTTGGATATGTTATAGATGTTTGTATCTTGTTTCATAAGAATCAAGCAGCTTGTGATTTCATCCTTCCTACTTCAAGATATGAAAGTTTTAGTAAAGACGCGCAAAATCTGAAATTTTCAGCATGATAAAATTCAAGGCTAAATTAAAAATTATCGATATTTATATTGATGGAATTTAAAGATGAATTTTCGATATGTTATAGATATCGAAGTCTAGTTTCTGGAATATCAAACGGTTTATAATTTTGATATTCCTACAATTAGATATGAATTTTGTACCACTAACATGCTGCGCTGAAAAAAAGTGACGAGAATAAGAGAAAGTAGGAGGAAAAGAAATTACCTCGATATTGTTGATGGCTTGAAAACCCCAAAATTGTTATTTAAAAAGTGGGGAAACTACCTTCTTTTATAGAGTTGTAGGATGGATGTTTTCTTCTCCAATATCAATTCAGATTGGAATAACTTTCATCTCCAAATTCAAATTGGAGATTGTTTCTTTCTCCAATTGTTTCTTTCTCCAATATAAATTCAAATTGGGATAGCTTCTATCTCCAAATTCAAATTGGAGATTATTTTCTTTTCCCATACAAATTCAAATTGGAGGTGGTTATTTCCTTTTTCCATACAAATTCAAATTGGAGGTTATTTTCTTCTCCCATAAAAATTAAAATTGGAGGTTGATTTCCTTCTTCCATACAAATTCAAATTGGAGGTTGTTTCCTTCTCCTACACAAAGTCAAATTGGAGGTTGTTTCCTTCTCCAATCTAAGTGTAAATCGGAAGAGTTTTATTCCTGGTTAAGTAAGGCAATGAAAAAGTCTTCCAAAACTGTTTGAAATTGGATATCTTGTCCCATCAACGGGTCTTAAGTATAGAGATTTGTGGAAAAAAAATAAGAGAGCTTTGAGAGACAATGTCAATATGGTTTGGCTTTAAAGTTTTTGAATGAGTTGTTCTTATGTATGGAAAATCGTTGAAGCACGGAGGAAACATGTTTAAATAATCATACTTCAAGGCTAGTCTCCAAAATATTAAATGTCTTGACAAGTCTTGAAGTAGGGGGCATTTGTGGGCGATGCAATTTTATTAAATTTAAATCTGTTCAAAATTCGGATTATATTAAATTCAAAATATATTAGTCCCGAATAAATATTATGGATTAATATAATTGAATTAATTATTTAAGTCCAAATAGGTATGGATTTAAATAAGGCCCAATATTTATTGGGTTAGTCCATTAATTTGGGCTACAAATAATGAGCCCACTTTACGAAACCCAAAATATTGTCATATTCTAGAGGCCCAAATAAGCGCCACATGTCAAATGATGTGGCATGCCAAGTCAAGTAAAGGAGCCAATAGAATTGTGCCACATGTCAAACTGATGCAGCAGGCTCATGAAATAAAAGCCCATAAAAGGCGCCACATCACTTAAATCTGATTGGTTAAAGGAAGTCCATATTCATCATGACTCTTCCTTTCCTACATCTATAACTACGGGCCTCATAATTCAGAAAAAGGGACCCCCAGCACTCTAACAAGTAGCAAGAGAAAGCTCGTGGATCAAACTCCGCAATTTCTCTAAAAAGCTCAAGCAGTCAAAGCAAGTTCATCAAGATTCAAGATCAAGACCACAATATTCAAGAACAAGCTCAAAAGCCCTTGAATTCAAGCACAAGTCAAGATCAAGTCTCTCAAATCAAGAAATCAAGTTCAAATTCAAGATCAAGCTCGAAGCCCTTGAATTTATATTTGAAAAGGCAAATTAGAAGATTCATAGAAATTGTAACGCTCACATTGAAATTAATAAAATTGATTGTTACAATATTTTCTTGTCTCGAATTATTTATTTTTGGCCTCAAAAATTTTATTGTCCAACAATCCTATTAATTAGTTGGACAGCTCAAGCTGGTAGCTATGTAGGAGGTGGGGGTGGGTGGGTGCCAGGCTATCAAATTACTAACAGGTTGTTTGGATGGTGATTTTCTGTGGTATGGTATGATTTTTAAGGAAACCATGTTTGTTTTGATTGTTTTTTAAAAGGCATGGTATGGTATGGTAATCTTTCATGATTTGGGAACCATGGAATTGTCTAATTTTTAGAACCACCAATTTGGTGGTTTTGCATGGCTTTCTTATTTATTTTTCCAACTATACCCTCATATAATATTTTCTATTCCTATTTTACCCTTTACCCCATTTTACTTACAACCTTAGTATGTTATAATTTTTACGCACAATTATTTTCCAAGTTTGAGATTCAACATTAGTATCGTAGCTCCGTCATTTTTGCAATTTCTTCAAGAATTTTACGGAAAAAAAAAACATAACGAATTAGGAATTATTTTCAGATATAATAGGAAAAAAGTCCAAAAATTGTTAAAACTCCTTCATCCAAAAACAAAAAAGTTGAATATCAAACTTTCAACATTCCATGAAATACTCAAGCATCAAGCAACTCCAAGGAGATAAATTCTCAGTGAAATATGAATTCGAAATGATTTTACAAGCAATGGTCAAATAGTAATATCAAAGAACACAAGCATAAAAATCTTATGAAGTAGTTTTTGCTGATTAAAATTTTGCACTGAAACGGATGGGTATTATAGGAACGCTATGAAATATGAAAACACATAACAAGAGAAAGGCCAGTTCTATAAAATAATGGTGAGAACACTAATATTATATTAGAGGTATTTTAGTAAATTTATCTGTTATAATACAGTACCATACCATCAAACCAAACAAAAAACTCTTATTAAACAATAGTGAACGATACAGTCTATCCAAACATAGTATTGTACCATACCATACCATACTATACTGTACAGTACATTATGAAACCATGGCAAACCACCATCCAAACAGAGTGTAAGGGATCGTTTGATAGAGTGTAAGGGGTCGTTTGATAGAAAAAATAATGCATGCATTAACTCTATGCACTGCTAATACCTTGTTTGGTATACTTTTTAAATTTATGTATAACTAATGCAAGCATTCGTTATACACTCTTTTGCATATTATGTTATATATAACTAATACCACCATTTTTTATTCATTAATAATACAAAGCTTTATGCATTAATTTATAAGATGACTATTTTACCCTTCAAATTTTTTCCAATTTCTTTTCCATTCTTATTCCAAAAATATCCTCTTCAGGGCAGTCATCAATTACACAAAATTCGCTCAATCACATAAGAAAACAGAATTCAGTAATTTGAAGGATGAATATTCGAAACGAATAATATAGTTCTTGTCATATTTAAGTAGCATTCATATTTCAGAAGCAACTGAAGAAGAAGAAGAAGAAGAAGAAGAAGAACACGAGAAACAGAGCAGAAACACAAGAAATGAAAAAAAAAATACACAAACCCATATGCAGAGAACAGTGAGGAGAATACGAGAGGAAAAATGCATACGCACACAGTAGAAAATAGTGAAGAGGGGAGAAGGAAGAAGAATACACAGGCTTCAATTTGTTGGTCTGGGCTTTACTGGCAAGAAAGTGGAGAGGGCATTTTTGTCAAATAATTTCTTTTAATAGAAATTATATAAAATATATTATTTTTAATAGATCAAACCAAACGCTGCATAAGAAGAATACAAGCATAACTAATGCAAGTATAACTAACACAAGTACTACTAATACATGCATTATTAATACATCAGATTTTGCATTATTATTATATATTCTACCAAACGACCCGTAAGTTCTAAGGAATAATTAGGCCAAAGTAATGCGTGGATATGCACTAAATAAAACTCGTCAAGTTGAGGAGATTATGATCTATCCCAATAAAGTAAACAAGGACAACTTTAATCATGCATGCTACAAAATTGAAGCACCAATTTTATTAGTTACATACTTAACATACTGAATGACAAACTTATATAATTAAAATACAAAAAGATTCGTATACCACACCACACAATACATTTTTCACAAACTAATTAAAAATTGAAATAAGAAAAAAATGATACGAAAATGACTAGAATTCTGCAAGAGAAATAACTTCACAAAATTATTCCTCTTAATTTATAAAAGCACATCTTTTTCTAATTTCGCCCGATTTTCCATTAAGAACTCCAATTTTGCCCATATTCACCATTGACACCCCAAAATCCTCAAAAAAAGTTGACCCGTTAGAACTTAACTGTGCCGAAACGTAAGTTCTTGTTTGTTTATCTGTAAGAAGTGTTGCATCAGATACAAATAGCCCTCTTCTTTTGCTGACCAAAGTGTAATAATCAGTGTCAAATGTTTTGAAACTTCCAGGGTCCATTTCAACTGTGGTTGTCACATCATTGGGCTTACATTTTGTCTTCAATTGGGCTATGTAATTTTTGTCCATGTTTGGGTCCATATCACCTTTACCAGTAAAATTGTACAAACGGCTTCCAAAGGAAAAGCAATGTGATACTCCAATAGTGTGTCCACCTAAATGGAAACAAAGGGGAAATTACATAGTTGGCTGCTAGATAAAAAAATATTAATAATCTCTTGACAATATATATATGCATGTAGAGATAAGAAACTAAGAAAAGAATATAGAGATGGTACTTTTGATCCTTCAGTTATTTGTCATATCTAGTTTTTTTTTTTTTTTTTTGTAATATGTGTATGACTACGCACATAGTTTCAAATAATTAAAAAATGTGTACTGTTTCTGATCTTTTTATGAAAGAAATATCTTAACTTTAGACTATTTTTATTAGAACTGTATATCATGAGACATGAATTAACAATAAGAACTTAACATAAGACATGAAAAGCAAATAACGTAGTGTTGTATAATTCGATAAATCTGTGAAGATTTTACAAATAAAGAGATCGAAAATGCATATTTCAATTACCTGATAGAACAACAAGATCTTTGACATTTAGGCCCAACGCACCAAATCTTGTTTTTAGAGTAGTGAAATTATCGAAAGGAGTTGGCAAATTTGTTGTGGCTTCTGAGAGAACTGAAACTCTCCCATCTCTTCTTCCCAATGGTACTTGCCATGTTGGTCCATTAATCTGAAAAAAAAAGAAAAAGCATAATTAATATGTTCAAAGAAAAACTATATGTGCACACATTTTGTTGAAATTATAATAAATGGGAGTGAATATATACAACTCCGCCTGTTCCATTTTATTTAGCATGATTTGAAATACAAGTGTCAAAATATCTAATTTTTGTGTATGAACTCAAAAATAAATTCTTCCATTTCTGAGGAGCTAGCATGCCACAATAAGAGGATAGTCCTCTATGCATTTCATTTTTATTTTTTTTAACCTCTCCTTGTGATCGTGATGAGGTAAATGTCTCTCAGCCAAAAGCTGATTAAGTCGGAGTTTTCTTGGATCGTCATCGACCTACAATTATTCTTAAACTCTCATGCTTAGATCACAGAAACATGCAAAATAACATAAAAACACTACAAGTTAAATAGTTAAAATTTTCAAAATATTTAAGAAAAACATTCAAAGAAAACCCTCTTTGACACTTCAAATAACACTTATGCCAAACAAAGTAAATTAAAACACAGGGAATTAGAATTAGTACACCTTCTGTTTCAATTTGTTTTTCTAACTTTTCTTCGTAATTCGTTTCAAAAAGAATATATTTTTCTTATTTGGTAACTCCGGTAACTCCTTAATTCTAATTTTCACACGACATATTTAAAACTATAAGATTAAAGAAATTTTTGATACATCCCACATATTTTTAAGACTACCATATTTAAAAATATTCTTTACTTTCTAAATTTTGTGCCAATTCAAAACCAAACAAATACAATTGAAATGAGGGGAGTAATTATTTACCAATGAAACAGCATCACGAGCTACTAAGGCCAAAATATCGGCACAAGAGACAGTGCCAGGACACTGTTTTTCTAAAGCAGATTTAGCAGCATCAATCACTTGGAATCCTCTTAAGCTTAAGTTTGCAATTGCATCTTTCTCAGCTTTATTACTTTTAGTAGAATTAAGTAGCACTGAACCATCACATCCCTGTAATTAATTAAAAAAAAAAAGAAAAAATACAACTATCAGATGACACCTTTACGCTACTAGAAAATATAGAAAACGTCTCGGGTGGGGATGGGCATGGTATGGTATGACATGGTATTTGAAATTTTAATATGATAATTCAATATTCGATTTTTAAAAATATTATACCATAACCATACCATATTAATTCGGTATGGTTCGGTATTTTGAGGTTTAATTTTGGTATTTTGCAGTATGGTAATTGGTAATCATAGTTTGTTCAACTTCGACAACATATACATAATAGAGTATTATTACTTCGGCTTTCCAAAAGTACGTCTCAATCGTATCATAATTACATATTACACATGTAGAAATATATATTCAAAAGAAAGTATAAACAACTCCTTTTGTTAATCAATTACACAAAAAAAGACATTACAATCAAGATAGAGTAGCCAAAGAAAAAATGATTACACAAAAAAATGATTTGATATATATATATATATACACTTCGGTATGGTATTCGATATTTCGGTATGCCATTTATAAATACCGACTATCATACCATATATCAATAACATTTAAAATATATATCAAATACCATAATATCAAAATCACAGTATCAAAAATTTTTATTTGATATATACCATATTAGGTTCACCCCTAATCTAATTTTCTTTATTTTTAGTCTGCTTAGTGTTCGTCTGAAATGAATTTTAAGTAGTGAATCATGAATAATGAGGAATATATAGTTGGCCCCAACTTGTTTTTGACCAAAGTGTGATTATTGTATCACTGGTCACTTTTCACTTTTCGTAGAAGGTACAAACTTAGCTTATTTTCAAAATTACAAGTATCAAGTCTACTCGGAAGAGTTGGTGGATGGCCTAATAGTAAAAAATTTGAGTGCCACCGTTGGTGTAAATAAATTAAATTCAAATAATTGTGTAATAAAAAAACTAATTATATTATAAGTTTAAGCTTTATGCACTAGCACTATAATTTTTTTTATAAGCAGGTCACTTAAAAGATAATTAGAATTAGCTATATACTTAATAATAGCTTTGATTGATACTCTATGAGTCTATGTTGAGTACTATTTTATAACATGTTAAATGATTATTAATGATATAAAAGATTCATTACATTATCATAATAGATAATTCAAATCCATATATTATGGTAAATAATTTTTCTTACCCTGACAAAACAATCATGAAAGTGCATTCTCAACAAAGGGGCAGCCAAAGTTGGATCAAGAGAAACAAAGTCTGCAACTGCCTTTTTCACAATTGCTTCCAAATTTGGACATGTTTTCTTGTAGAACCCTAATTCTAGGCCTTGTGAATTAACAAACCCCAATAAAATTGCAAAATAAACTATAAAAATAGAAAGAAATTTTAGACTTGCCATTTAAATTTAAAAAATTGGCAAAAGATGAAGAAATAAAATTAACTTCTCTTAACTAGTTGTTTTGAAGTGATGATTAGGGTGCACAAATGTATGTCCTTTTAAATTGGAAGTATATTTGGTGACATATCAGTTCTTTGATTACATAAGCTGGTATTAATCTTTGGTTAAAATTTAGTTTAATATTTAGCAGTTAGCACCTCTCCTTCCAAGTACTCTTTATTGTAATGTTCTTATTGCTAATATATAAACAAAATGGACAGCCAAACAACTCCCAAGAAAAACAAAAAGAGGACTACATACGAAGAGCTTTCCTATGAAATTGATGGTTTTCTAGAAAAAACAATTTGATGCCTAAGATGTATTTAGATTTGGTAATTAACCCATAGATATATGATTTATGTGTGATAAGTTTGAGTGGATTTATGATTCCTTCATTTAATATTTAGTTTAGTTTGATTCGTTGGAATCCAGGTCGTTAATTTTTTCAAAGCTTTAAGTAATAAAAATAATGACCAAAATGCTTTCCAGGGCAAAAAATAAAAGTAAAATTGCAATTTCGCAAGGCATAATCATGCAGTGACACAAATTATGCCACAGGCACAAGTTCAATCACACAAGTTATATTTCAGAATATAAGTTCAGTACCACAAATTATGTCCGAGTGCAAAAGAAATTACATAAAGGATAAAAGTTATACCCCAAGACATAAGTATAGTGTCCACAAGTTATGCCTAAAGGCAAAGGAAACTAAGCCCAATTTAGACACAGATTATTGCCCTAAGACATAAGTTCAGGGGTAGAAATTGTATCCAAGACATAAGTTTAATGACACAAGCTATGCTGCAGGATATAAGTCCAGTGGCACAAGTTACACCACAAAGCATAAGTCCAGTAGCACCAGTTATGCTATTGGGCATAAGTTTAATGGCACAAAGTAATGTATTTTTGCAAAATTCTCTGAAAGTCTTGTCATGTTAATCAAATACTACGGAACTTATGCCCTAGGGCAAACATTCTTTAAAATTTTGTTCTGAGAAATTAGGTCATAGCTAAAAGTACTTTGATTCACAAATTTTCACTAAATGAATAGTAGGGTAAAGATTAAAGGTTACTCCAGAATACGGATAGTCCGTGAAAAACTTGCAAAATTCATATAATCTAAAAGTTGGGTTGATTTGGGCTAATTACTTATCCCAATCCAATTCATGAAGAAACCTTGTTAAAATATTTAAACAAAATTGAAACTAAGAAAAAATGTAATGTTTTAAAATAATAATTATTAGTTGAATCACTATATGAGAAATGAAAATCAATCTTATGATATAGTGTGTTAGTTATGAAGGGTTTTTTTTTAGAAAATGTTTTCTATTTTTTTTCATGTTTGGATATTTAAAAATGTTTTAAAAAATTATATTCTCTAAAAAATCATGCTACTTAAAAATGAAGAAAATAACTTCCCAAATAAAAGTAAGAAACAAGTTTCCTAAGTGATTAACATTTTTAAAGTTCATTATCTCTTTCTCACTCCTCACTCAATGGCTCGAACTCCACCCATTGACCATTCCATGTCTTGCCATCCCCGAACTCCTACTCCCTATTACATCGCACCCCTATAGTATTTTACTAGATTACATATAAATAATTTGAAAATAATATTTTTTTATTTATTTGCAAATTAACACTAGAAAATAAAAAAATAAATTATTTATTTTTTAAGAAACATTTCCCATGCATTTGCTCCCGTGCCAGCCACGAGGAAAATAAAATTCTTTTTTCTAGCGCCTTCATTGGAATAGTGATAAATATTTATTTTTTGGTGAATTTGGTAGTAATATCAATTAAAAAATTTAACATTTTTCAAAACATATGGAAAAATAAATAAGATAGAAAATAAAATATCTCTTTTCTGCCTAGCCCTCTTTTTTGGAATTGAAACAAATATCTATTTTTTTGTTGAATTTGGTAGTAATATTAATTAAAAGATTATTTTTGAAACAGATGGAAAAAATAAGAAATAAATGTCTCTCGTCTGCATGTTTTATAAGCTCAATTGATACTTACCCAAAAAAAAAAAAAAAAAAGTGGATACTATTCATCCAATCTTATTTCAGCTTTGTGGTGTTGATCTTTCTCTAATATACTCCATCCGTTTCAATTTATTTAATCTATTTTGATTTGGCATGAAGTTTAAGAAAGAACAATTTTTTTTTAATCTTGTGATTTAAAAATTAAAGATTTGTCAAATATATTAAAATGTCCTTTAATCTTATGATCTTAAACATGTTATCTGGTAAATTAAAATTAAATGGTTGCTAAGAAAAAGAAAGAGACATCTTTAAAAAAATAACTTAAAAAAAAATAAGTCAAACAAATTAAAATAGGAAGGATAATTAGGAATCTGCATGAACCAACTATTAGTTCCATGCAGACACAGCATATATAAAATGTTAGATCAAATATATTATATGAATCTGTGTTGATTGATTCATAAAACCAGCTAGCAGTTGGACAGTCTATTCTATTTATCTGTATTTAATTCACACATGGCCAACATGAAAAAACATGTTAAACAGCTTTAGGACTTTAATATCAAACATAATGCATAGCTGATTGATTTGTTTGCCTAAATATCTAAATTTTGTTGGACTCTATAAGACGAATTCAATTTCTATTAAGGTTCGTAGAGGTTACTCGGGCGAAGCTGTCAAAAAGGATTTTTTTTAAGACTTATTTTGCCATTAAGATAAAAGTCCTGAAAAATTTGTCATATACCCACTTAATTCGAATTCATCATCCAATCTTTTCAAGTTAACAAATTCACCATAAGTTTCTAATAATACACTTCAACCCACTCCATCATCCCCAATTATATCATACAAAAATATCTTGATTTCCAAAAATAATTAAAAAAAAATTAAAAGCTTAAAATAGAAGGTTCGTTTCTCTCCAAAAAGCCCCAATCCAGGCGTTGTTTTCAGGCGATCAGCTCTAAATCAGTCCGCAAACATCATAAGTTTGTCAATTGCATCCATTGTTACCCCTTCTCAAACACACTTTTCACCATTGTTAAAAATCTTTAAATCACTCACATTACTCAAAACCTCTTTAGAAAGTACATTACTGTAGCTTAGGCGACTCTAAGTTCATTTCTCTAGTCCACAAATCCAATGATCATTGTTTCAAAGCAATATTTGCAATTTCAAGGTTTTTGTACGGATTTTTGTCCAGTCATCAACCATTCATCGTTAGTTATCGACCATGCATATATCACGACATAGACCATCAACATAATCGACCATCGATCAAAGCTTAATTCTAGGATGTCTATTGCAGAATTTATTTTGATTTCTAGTGATTTCATGGGAGAATGGGAGGAGACTCCCAAATGTTGGAAACGGAAATCTTTTACTAAGGTGACACTACCCATTGTGGTTCGCCGCAACAGTTCATACGACGACTTGGTTGCAAGAGTAATGGAGAGCGGGAATTTAGATTGCGCGCCAAGCAATGTGGTTATTAGTTATCTAATGCATTCGAGGAAAAAGGTGCATCCTACGATCATAAATAATGATAAACGTGTGCCGTTGTACATGATGGATGTTGATGCAGATGGCTTTAGGCCTATTTTAAGTATATATGTAGTTGAGAGGCCCTTTAAAGGATCTTTGAATTCATCAACACCCCCATCTCGGCGCCCGACAGTCGACGATGATTTAAATGATTATGAGAACGATGGCGATCATCCAATTAATTTGGAAGATGATTTTATGCATATGGAATACATTTCATCAAACTTGCAAGATGCGGAAGAAGATAATGGAATGGGATCACAACTAAGATATTCCTTCCCTGATGAACCAAAGAACATCATTCGCGGGACACCGGAGCACAGATATGCTTGCTACCCGACTTTATCTCACATGATGGAGTTATTGAATTCCGGGTCTTCTTACTCTATCATGATAAATTTTATTATTTTTTATCATTCGGAGCTTGCATATGGGGATATGACCACATGAGAAAGGTAATTGTCGTCGATGGCACACTTTTGCATGGCAAGTATGGGGATGTATTGCTGAGTGCCATTGCATAAGATACCAAAAATTATATCTTTTCAATCGTCTTTTGTGTTGTGGATAAAGAGAACGATTCTTCTTGGACCTTCTTCTTTGAGAAGTTGAAGTCTATAGTAAAAGATGAACTAGATCTATGTATCATCTCTGATAGGTACATTAGCATTGCCAATGTCTTCTCCCGTATTCACAGTCGTGCGCATCATGGACTTTTCATGAGGCACATCGCTAAAATCTTTGTATAAATCAATACTATGAAAAACATCTTTATTTATTCTACGCCGCGGTAAAGGCTTATTCTCTTGATGAGCTTAGTGAGCATTTTGCAAAATTGAAGAATAATTGCTCCAAGGCAGCATATGTCCTTGAAAATATGCTTGATTTGAGAAATGGAGTAGAGCACACTTCCCGGAAAATAGGTACAATGTGATGATCACAAACATCGCCGAGTCGCTCAACTCGGTATTGACGGATGAATGGGAGTACCCCATGTCGTATATATTGCATTCAATTGCTAGAAAATTTAGTGAAAAGTTTAAGGAGCGGCATGTCTTTGTCGACAGTACAAACAACAAATTTATGCCTTGTGCGGAAAAGATCCTAAGGGATAATAAGAGTGCGAGCGATTTCTTGTATGTGACTAATGCAAACAGGGATCTCAACCAATTCACCATGTTCAACAACGGTGTTACTTCCAAGGTTAATATCTTAGAGAGGAGTTGTTCTTGTAGGATATATGACCTAGTGAAAATAACGTGCAAACATGTGATGGTCGTTTTGCGAGCAAAGTATGGCGATGGCGAAGGTTATGTTAACTCTATCTACTGAGTACTCTTCGCCAATTTATAAAGTTGAAACTTGCCTCCTCGCATACTTTGAAGTTATTAACGTTGTTCTTCTAAAGTCCGAATGAACTGTGCCACAGGAATTGCAAGACACTAAAATTTTTCCACCCCCTACGATCCCAAACTCAGAAAGAAGAAAGTCAAACGCGTTAAGGGCCTCAGTGAAACATTCAAGTCCAAGAGTAGCAATAAGTGTTTAATATTCAAGAAATTTGGGCACAAAAGAACCACATGTAGCATGGCCAACAAATATTAGATAGGCTTTTTTTCGTCATTCGTAAAGCTACTGTTTTAGGGGTTAAATGTGCATTTCTGTAGAATTTAACATTCAGTTGTAATCGACTTAAAGTTTTATCTATGATAGACACCATCATTCTATTATATATCCTTTACATGGTCTATTGAATATTTTGTAATGATTATATGATTACTCATCAAGCACGTTTGTGGGTCTTTTTACCATCGTATCTCTCCAATCGATGCATTGAATCATCATTTCCTATTCTCAATTAATTAAAACCTACAAACATGTTTATTTACATCAAAAACCATTGGTATACGCAAGGTAAGCCTTTTTCTATTCCCACACATTTCGACTGATCATTGGTTGGGAATATGAAGCGACGTCTTTTATGAGTCTATAAGTACAGTGACTATTTCTATGTACGCATTCAGTTCTACCTAAACCCAAAAGTTCAGAAACCCTCTTCTTTTTCATCAAATTGAAAGCATACCTCCCAGAAGAATACCCTTACGCCCCATCAGACGAGTTCCCCCAAGACACTATGATCTCCTACTGTTAAGGAATGATTTTGACCTCCTTTTCCATGGCCTGGGTCAAGGCCACATCTACTTAGAGCGTGAACTTCGTCGAATTGCTCGTTTCTTGAGGGCAATTCTAGAAAGGCTAGGAATGGAAGGCCCCGACTACATCACCCCCTCCCCCCAATCATCCCCCTAAAATTACTTTAAGTTTTTTATTTTATTTTATGTTTATAAATTTTTGTACGTGTTCATTGCAGAAAACGTTTTTTTGGTAGAATTGTTGTTCGAAGAAAGATTTTTTTTTTTTGCCTTTTTTGCTGTTTGATAATGAAAAATGTATGTACTGCAATGAACAAAATGAATATAAGTATTTTAGTTTCTACATTATGTTTTTCCTCTTTTTTGTGATTGTTGCATTTTGTATTGGTTATTCTTCTATACAACCAGCTTTTCAAATATTTATTCCTTGTTCAATGAATACAACTGTAGATTGACTTGATTAAATTCACGTAGAGTAAAAAATAATTTGATAATAAATCCAGATCACATTATAGCTTATCATCGATCTTAGACACTGTCACTCCTCGATCAAATATATAGGTCAATCGTAGACCATATGAATCGATGGATCATCAGTAGCTTGTAGTTTGAAAGAAAATAATTAAATTAAAAAAAAGTTTAAACAGATAATTACATGATTTGGGGATGGCGAAAGAAAATAATTAAACTAAAAAATATTTAAATAGATAATCACATGTTTTGGGGCTGGTAAAATAAAATAATTAAATTAAAAAAGATTTAAACAGATAATCACATATTTTAGGGCTGGTGAAAGAAAATAATTAAATTAAAAAAGTTTTAAAACATAATCACATGATTTAGGGGTGATGAAAGAAAACAATTAAATTAAAAAAAGTTTAAACACATAATCACATGATTTGGGATGGTTAAACAAATAATCTTGAACTATTGGTGACACTTAATAGACCGTCATTGATGCTGACCCATGTCAAATCTATGTAAAAAAATACTTGTTCTTTGAGTGTCTATCGATTTCTTTCATCTACCGTAAACTTACACCGTAGGACGTGCATCGATTGATCTCTTGATCATTCATAGATCACATAGATCTATGTACGCGGTTATAGACCCTCACTTGGATGTTGTGTAAAAATGAATAAATAAATTGTGGGTTTCTACACATATGAAAGAGTTTAAACAAGTCACATAATCATATTAGAGCTTATACAAATTAGGAATGGTGAACTAAGAAGTGTGTGGATGGGTAGTGGTTGAACAAACAATATCCTAAGAGTAATGTTTTTCAAAGCACAAGTATGTTTTGAGGATGTTGATTGTTCAACCAACCCATCCACGTACTTTTTTGATTTGGGGTGGTGATTGAAGGAGAATGTGGATGGGTAGTCATCAAATACAATCAACATCCTCAAAACATACTTGTTCTTTGACAAACATTACTCTTAAGTATTGTTTGTTCAATCACTACCCATCCATACACTCGTTAATTCATCGTTAATTCACCATCCTTAATTTGTATAAGCTCTAATATGATTATGTAACTTGTATAAACTCCTTCATATGTGTAGAATTTCACATTACATTTATATTTTATTTATTTATTCATTTTTAAACAACATGATAGTAAGGGTCTATAATCATGTACAGACATCTACGAGATCTATCAATGATCCAGAAATCAATTGATGCACGCCCTACGGTGTAAATCTACAATAAATTAAAGGAATCGATGGACACAAAAAGCACAAATATATTTTTTACTTAATTATTTTATTTTTAAACATGTTATTGAGTGTCCATCGATTACGAGGGTCTACGGTAGACTTTAATATCTCGTTGGTGACTGACATAAGTCATGATCTATGATAGTCTATTAAGTGTCACCAACGGTTCAAAAAATACAATTACTATTCCAACGGTAACAAACGGCTAATTTTGTACTCCTTCAATGTTAATACTTCTTTTTACTTCATATATAAAATCCTTCATTCCTCATTATTTTATTTCATCCACTTTGTTTTTATTTTAAAATTCTACAATGTCTCAAGCATCTCAAACATTCAATCCTAAAAAGACTCTAATTTGTCATTGTGAAAATGCGGCTGTCTTGAGGACATCACATACGGACTCAAATTCAGGTTGCAAATTTTATAACTGTGCAATTGAGAAGGTAAGTCGTATATGCCTTTTTTTTAAATTTAAGTAAATCGTTATGTAATTATTATTTTTTGCTATGATAAGGGCGCATGCTTGTTTTTTAAATGGCTTGATGAAGTATCACCTCCAAGCAGTCCATCAACATTGTGTCCGGGACCCGAGACATCAAATTTTTATGGCTTGACAAAATTTAATCTACTACAAAGACTTCGAGAATGCGAAGAAAATAAATTTTTCCTCATGACATTTTTCAAAGAAGACGAAAAGCAGAGGGATCACTTTAAAGTATTCCTACATGACACCCACATAGAGAGGGATCAACTAAAACAAAATTAGTTTTGGCCGAAGAAAGGCAGAATGAGCTAAAAATGATATTATGTGCTATAATGTTAGTATTCGCTCTTTGAAAAAGTGTATCATGAATATAGTGATAATGAATAAATAAATACTTCTATTTCTCTATAATGTTAATACTATTTTTCATAGAATCATAGTTGATCAAACTACACATCAACTTAAAATCGAGTAACATGATAATGATAGACTATGCAAGCAGTATACGAAAGTTTAAATATGCATTCTATGATGTCAACCATACACTGTACCAATTATGACAATACAATGCATATTCAAATTCCATGCAATAGTACAATTTGATAAAAGCAGATTCAGTGCAGAATCATAACAACTTCATAAAATAAAAGAATGTTTGTCATATCCTAACAACAGATCATTCAACTCCCTTGTTTGTCAAATTCAAAAAAAAATTCCAAACTTTTATAATATTAGCATTCAAATATCTTTTTCCGCAGCATCACAAATGTTATTGTTGATTTCATCAACGATATTCATGATCACATCTTTTTTTACTTCTTCTTCTTTTTCTTCTTCAATTCCATCTTTTTGTCTTCTCCTTCATCTCCTTCTTTATTGCCACCTTCTTCTTTCTCACATGTTTCTCCTCCTTTTTCAATATCTGCTCCTACTTCTTTCTCAGCTTCTTCTTTTTCTTCTTCTTCACTTGCAGCTTCTTTCTCAGCTTCTTCTTCTCCATTAGCTTCTGCTATTTTTTTAGCTTCTTGTTCTTTTTCACGTCCTTCTGCATCTGCTGCTGCTTTTCTTCAGTTTCTTCTTATTTTTAAGCTTCTTTTTCTTCTTCTGCAACTGCTTCTTTTTCAATTTCTTCTTGACTTTTATCTTCTTTCATTTCTTCTTCTTGTTGTTGTTCATCATTCTTTTCTTCTTTTTTTTCCTCTTCTGCCACAATAGTGGCCAACTCATCCATTTTTCTTTTTTTTCCTCTTTTTTCATTCCTCTCCGATTCACGAAGGTTCGCATGCACTGTATCATCATATTAAAAATGTTACTAATATTTGCAGCTAAAAATTCATTAACTACATCAATTATTAAATAAAGTTACCTCGCTCATGTTGTTGTTCATCTTTTTTTTCCTTCAATCTTTTCTCTTTGATATAGACAGCAATATCCAACACCGCTTCCTCGAGCATAACAACACGCTTATAAAGATCCCCATCGACGGAGGTGTTCACTATAACTTTTGAGATGCTCGGAGAAGCATCATCACCAATTCGTACTTCAATGAGGTTACCACCCAAATTTTCGTTATCATCACTGTTCCCATTTGAAGTAAGGACAGTCACCCTTGTACATCTTTCTTCAAGCAATTGAGGACGTTATTCTTCATCTCGTCGGTATATGACTTAAACATAATCATGTAATCCATCTTGATCTCACGAACAGTAGGGATAATGTACGGATGCATGTTTTACAAAAAATTAATTAACAATTACATAACATTTGACACAACAGTAGTATTATTGCATAATAAAAAATAAGTTCATACCTCAATAACTTTTTATTTATACTTGAATGAGTCGCCTTCGATTATCTTGACACTTTTTGTAGTGTGACATCTGAGGATGCTGGAAATGGAAAAGGGCTCGTCCAATGATTTTTCAGCAAATTTTTCAAGATGTGAAAAGGCCTCATAGATCCAAATCTATAAGCAGTACAGTAGTGAAAAAATGACTCAGAGTCCATGACAAAGTATAAATAAAATTAGAATCTATGATAATCTCACTAAAGGGTTGATAGTAGATATCATAAATGCCCAAGTGTATACACATAATTTTTGACCCTCCCAAATTTAATATATATTTCTGTATTAAATATTTATATTTGATCCGATATTATTTTAACTCTTATTTCATTTTTAATAAGTTTGAGTTGAAAATAAATAAATAAATAAAGTTACATTTTAAGATATTTTATTTTTAAAATAATATAAAAAAATTTTAAAAAATATTTTCTTTTAATTTAGATTTTTATAAATAAGCTACTGATTTTATTTTCTTTTAATTATATTTTATTTTAAGATAGTTATATTTTTATTTATATTTTTCATAAGTATAAAAATTAATTAGTTAATATTTTTTTATTATTATTATTTATTTTATATATAATTTATTTATTTATTATAAGGAAAAAAAGAAGGAGATCATTATCCATATATATATATATATATATATATTTTAAAGTTGAATCCTAAACTACCCTAACTACTCCCTCCAAAATCCTCCTATTTAAGGACTCCCACCCTCAGACTATTAGACATACTATTCTCACACTGTACACTATCATCATCAGATACTACATTAAACAAACCAAAGTGAAGAAAAATACAGAGTAAAAAATTAGGAAAAGAGAGAAAAACAAAGAAAAGATTTAAAGTTTCGAGTTTTCGCTTGAAGTTTCCGGTAACGATTGTTTCTTGCATTATTATCCAATTCAAATAATTACATGTTCTTTTTCAATCTTGAACCATTTTATGTTGTAAGTTTACTGTAAAAATATGAAGAAAAATATTCAAGTGGTTTTATGCGTTATGCAGTTTGTAGTGAATTGATTATATGAATTATTTGTTATTCCATGTTATAGAATTAAGTTATTGATAATTTGTATACTTGTACACAAAAGTTTCATAATCACACATCACTGGACGCACACACAAGAAAAAAAAAACAAGAGAGAAAACAAAGAAAAAGTTGGAGCAAAAATATACATATAAATAATACAATACGCCAATAACAGATCATGTCTAAATTTGTGATATGTATTAAGAAGTATATTAAAATAAGGTATCTTATATATATTAAAGTCATTTTTATCTCTACTTTCCTTCATTGTTTTTATCCCTTTTTAATCATATTATGAAAAATAGGAGACGTATTTGTTTATTATTTAGGCAAAATGACCCTCTGGACCCTTGTACTATGTCAGTTTTGTAAGTTAGACACTTCTACTTACATGTTTGCCATCTGGACCCTTGAACCCATCAAAAAGCAATATTATGCACCCTTTGACCGTTGACCTTACCTATGTGGCAAGGTCATGGTGACTAGGACAAAGTGAGTGTAGCCACTCGCCTGGGGGTGCGAGTGGGGTCAATTTTTGGCCAATTTTACATTAAAATAATTAAAAAAATAAAAATAAATATTAAAATTTTAAAAAAAAGGTCCTTTTTTTCCTCCATCTTTTTAAATTTTAAAATTTTAAAAATAATTTTAAAAATTTTAAAAAGGTCTTTTTTTTCCTCCATCTTTTTAATTTAAAAATATTTTTAAAAATATTTTTAAAAATTTTAAAAAAATAAAAATATATTTTTCCCTCCCTAGCCCAGCCCGTCCCCACCCCCACACCCAACCTAGCCCCGTCCCACCCCCCTCCCCGCCCGTCCCTCCCACACCCTACCCAGCCCCATCCCCACCCTCCCACACCTTACCAACCCTGTCCAGCCCCTCCCCACCACACCCCCAGCCCTCATACCCCTCCCAGCCCTAGCCCCACCCTACCCCAGCCTTTTCCAGCCCCCACACCCCACCCCAACACTCTTCTAGCCTTCCTCCCCCACACATATGTTCACTTTTTATTTTTTATTTTAATTTTTATCTCAATTCAATTCTTTTTATTTTTTAATTAAAATTTAAATTTGAAATCTTTTTATTTTTTGGGGGATTAAAATTTAAATTTAAATTGAAAGTGAGTGATAGTGAATATTGAAAAAAATTAGTGAATTTCACTTGAAAAAAATTAAACTTTTTGTGATTTGTTAAAAATATTCAAATTTAAAAATAAAAAATTTATCATGTTTGTATATATGAATTTGTAGTTAAAAATTTAAATTAGTTGGAGAAGAATTTTAATTATTTGGAATGGATTTGATGTTTAATTTGTGAGAAACAATAAAAACATGATTATTCAAATTTTTCTAAAATTTATAAATTTTTCTTATTTAATTAAATTAATTTTAATATTTAATTTGTTATGTAGCATTTTAAAAATGACTTGGAATTTAATGTAATATTTTTTTAAAATGACGTGGCAGACGTGGCAGGCGTGACAGGAGTGGCAGCTAACATGGCAGCTGACGTGGGGGAGAGTGTGTTACACTCACCAAACAAGGGTTTAAAATATTATTTTTTAGTGGGTTCAGGGGTCCATATGACAAAAATGTAAGTAGAAGTGTCCAACTTACAAAACCGACATAGTACAGGGGTCCAGAAGGTCATTTTGCCTATTATTTATGAGAAAAATTTCAATGCTCTAATTTATGTAAAAAAAAAAAAAAAGTCATTTAAGAACCAATAATAATACCAATAGTTGAGAAAAGTTGGCGATCTTAGAATTTTTTTTATTTTGTTTTAATAAAAGTAATTAAGAGAGGACAGTGGTGACTATTTTTCCACTCAACTATATTTTCTAAAGAAGCCGGCAACCAACACTTTTTTTCGGCAACGTAAACTAAGGCGACAATTGTTATTCTCCTTTTCAATATCTCTTTGCATGCTAAAGAATTGTAATTGTCCTTTTTTTTTTATTTTAGTAGAATTTATGAATGATAGGCTTTATATTACTTACTAGATGTAGAAGCCCGCGCTAGCGTGGGCCCAATAATTGTAACATAGCTATACTTTATAACTGTTAGTTATAGCTTCACAGTTGATAATCCAGAGCCGTTGAGTCAAGATTTTATATTTTTCTTAATCAATTATCCCAATGTAGAGATTAAATGATAATATGAACAATCATTGTAACATGAATGGTAAGTTATCATGTAGGTAATCACTGATAGTTGAAAATATTCAGACTTGAATGGAAAGAAATATCAAATTACCCTGTGGACAACAACTGATAGCAAATAACAACAAAAACATATGCAAGGTATTAGAGCAATACTATCTTCAAAGTTGTTGGTCTACATTAATATTCTTCACCATCTTTTTCATCATCAACTCCTTTAGCACCAACTTGCTCGTAGTCTTTTTCAAGTGCAAGTAAATCTTTAAGCGCTTCAGAAAAATCTACCTCTTCCATGCCTTCTCCAGCATCCAGTGAACGAATGCCTTTTGAAGCCAGTTGGGCATTTGTTCAAATTCCAAAATCAAAAAAATAAAATCACAAGGTTGCATCCACATTAAAAAGTTTTCTGTACTCTGTTCAGATACAAGTAGCTCACGCTTGTTATTGGTGCAAAATCTTTACCAGTCAACAAATTGAACCGTCCTCTACGTCAATACGCCATATATTTTCGATGCGTTGGGTCACATTTAGCCATCATACTTGAGTGCTCAAAAACTACATTAGTTATCTCAGGTACAGATAATTGCTCATGGTATGCGTTTTCAGCTGAGATGACAAGGGCATATGATGAAAGCATAATGGCTTCATAGTAAAAATCACAATCATATCAGTGTGTTCTAAAAGGGAATGAGTTGAAAGAACACTGTTATAAGGTTCTGCAACAGTAATGGATACCTGAAATTAAACAGACAAAAATAATCTTTCTGTTACAAATAAGAGATGCATAGTTATATATGGTATGCACCTGGGGAGAAGAGTAGATAGTAAACACAATGTTGGACTTTTTACCATAATCAACAGATAAGCATTCGAGCAACAATGAACGCAATCCAGAACCAGTACCACCGCCAATAGCATTAAAGACCAAGAATCCTTGCAAAGCAGTGCAGTTATCAGCTAATTTTCTAATGCGATCAAGGCAAAGATAGACAATCTCTTTGCTAACATTATAATGACCTTTGGCAAAATTATTAGCAGCATCTTTCTTTCTAGAAATGAGTTGTTTAGGATAGAAAAGCCGATGATAGGCGGCATTTCTAACTTCATCAATAACAGTTGGTTTAAGATCAATAAATATAGTTGTTGGTACATGCTTTCCAGCACCATTTTCGACATATATGGTGTATTCCAAGGTCGTAAATGATTCATGATCGTGAATGGGGAGGTAAAACTGAGGTGGCGGACTTTCTATATATATCCAAAGTTCAATATAATTCACATGTCACGCGAACATACTGAACAATAGCTCCTAAAAATCTCTCAACATCTTTAATTTTAACATTCTACATAACATGTTTATGATTACAAAATTAAAGGGCATTTTGGTATGTTCATATATCTTTAGTTTAAGATTTTCAAATTCAAAAGCTCCTTTACTTTCTTAAAATTTCATATCATGTAGCATGCTAACATTACCAAAGCTCATTTTGAACCTCCTCTATTGTTGATCTTCGCGGAGAAGTTGTATTACTAATAGCAACTCCCATGGAATCAGCCTCAAAATCGATTATAGGATCAGATTCCGCACCACATCCATGTATGCGCACCTTAAAACCTGAAGGATCTTGCCCACCATCAATACAAGCCTTGATCAAATTCCTTAGACAAAACAATACTTAGAAGTCATGCAAGAGCTGAAACACCAACAAGTAGTAACAATTGATATTAGCACATAGACAAAACAAGAGGTATACCTCTTTCATGGATATGATAAGAACTTGCATAAAAAATATCTCTGGGTGAGAGGTTAGACATATTTCTCTATTTTCGATCAACTTGTACTACAAAATAACAAAACAATAGTATCAGGTAGCGAAACAACTTCCAGAAAGCCACATAATAGATATTAAAGACTAATTTTGGGGGAGCAACAGTGTTAAAACTAAAGTTATTTTTATCCCAGTTAGATCAGATATATAAAGCTTCAGAGTTGTCTAAGCTAAAAAAATTAAGGTCGCCTGGTACTTAACATTTAATCTGACGTTCCTATATGTTGAGACTTTGTTTAAACAATGGAAACATACCAAGTGTTAGCTAATATGAGGGATATGAAAAAGGTAGGATATATGCAGACCTTACCTGTGTAGTAGAAAGCTTGTTTCCTTAGTTTTTCTGTATCAATCTACTTTTCTACGACACTGAAATACAGGAAAAGTTTTCAAAAAGCAAGAATTGAAGTAATTACAGTAACATGCAATACTGATCAATGGGAAAAAGTAAATTCATCATAGGTTTATCAAGATATTCCTATAACATAGATAAAGAGATGCAGTTGGTAAAAGAGTACTATGTTGGTTTCGTCAACCACATAACTATCTGATCATTATACACATAATGTATAATTTGTAGGAGCATGAGTTTCTAGCCTTCCTTATACACACAGTAATATGAAGAATTGGTGCTCCATAGAGAAGATTCAACTGCAAACCTCACACATCATTCGCTAATCTGAAGGTTGAAGAAACATATGCTCTTTCTTTTCAATGTGTTTGTTGTAAGAAAAAGAAAAAGACACCACTTAACTGATATTTACTAATGATTCTAGTGGTATAGACATACATTTTGCGTAAAAAAATGTCCAAAATCTTGAATGGTTGTAGTTGTGCTTAAGCAATTCTTATTTTGAAACTAAATCATTGATGTGAATAGATTATCAATTACCACCGAAATATAGTGAATCACATCAAAATAACATGTTGTTAATCTTACGGAACTTCCCAGATAGCTATAAAAGCCATCAACCAAGTGATATGTTCGACAAAACTCATGTTTTTATCTAAGAAATAAGAATCAAGAAAACATTCAGAAAGTTCAGCAATAAAAAATAATCAGAGATTACGATTCATTGTGATTAATTTAATCTGCTTGAATTGCTTCGCATATGCAAATTGATTTTCTAGTGAAGTCGACTATTTGTCCCCTTTGCCAAAAGTTAATAACCTGCAAACCGAACAAAAATGAAAAACATGACTAAGGTAAATTAGTAAGTAGTACGAATATCTTTGTTAAAAAAAAATAAAGATTAAGCAGCAATTAACATTCAATTAGCTAAAGAAAATTTATTAAACTACCATACCCTAAAAATAAAAAAGGAAAAAAGTAGATAACAGATTCTATAACAACAAAAATACAAAATTCATAGAACAAAAATATCAAGGTAACAATCAAGTTAAGAATCAAGTAACTGTAAGAAGAAATTGAGAACAATACAATTGCAAACAGAGAAAGAGACGATGGGCAAAGTGGACATATATGTCAAAACTTGTTGGTAACAATGACAAGCACCGCTTCATGTGCGTTCTTATCTCAAGCAACATAGTCGGCAAATGTTAAGACACGTGTAAACTTGTACAAATGTCATCTAATAGTTAAGAATACAGTAGTTAGTGAAAGAACTGAAATACCCCTTACCACTAAGCTGGCAGGACGACCATGAGGTGATAATTAATTGCATTTTAAATATTTTTTAGATATTTTAAGTTGTTAGCTATTGTAATTTGTAATAGTTTTTTGACATTGTAATTTACTATTTTAAGTTGTTAGCCATTATAATTTATAGCTCTCTTTGTCCAAAGTTTTGTAGCATTGATAGTCTATTATATGTTTAGAATAATTGTCACACCCCCTTTTCGCTCGAAGGCCGATGTCAGAGGGTTTTTCCAATTAAAGTGACAGTTTTGAATAGGGATTATTTTAGTTATAGATTCGCCACTTGGAATTGAGTTATGGTGTTCCAAGTCACCTTATTAAATCCCTAATCAAAAGAAAATGACTCTTATTATGGTCTGCAAAAACAAAAAATCGGGTAAGGAATTTTGTTGACCGAGAATCCCGTGGTTCTAGCACAGTCGCTTGAATCCCGTGGTTCTAGCACGGTCGCTTTTATTGACTTATCTTGACTAAAACTATTTTGAAAAATTATGTTAAGGCCTAAGTTCGCTCATTTTTATTATGTTGAAAACTTGTCTATTATCTTATATTAAATAAATCAGTGAAAGTTAATTTTTAGAAAAATATTTACCAAGGGGCATTATTGCATCCTTGAATTTTAAATGTCTCAAAAAGATACGTAAGCAACATTCTTAATTTGAAAGAAATTTTAAACGTGCCTAAGACTTATCTAGTATTAAAAGACATTTGTTTCGTCTCTTGAAAATTCGAGATCATTTTCCTATCCATATTATTACTCTTTCGCTCTCTCTTTTAAATAAATAAATAAATCAACTAATCTTTAATTTTGGCAGAGGCTTTGATTTCTATCTAATAGAGACTTATAAGGATTAAATAAGGAGATTCAATTCTTAATTAACCATCTAATTGGAAAGGAATTATACACAACGAGATTAGAAAATAATTAATTTTATTTAATACACGGAGCATCTTGAACATCCAAATTCCTGATAAATAATAAAAGAAAAAAAAATCAATTGATAAAATATTGTTACTAACAAGCATAAATAAAATATGTTGAACTCTTTTTGAAATTCCAACTCAGTTATTTCTTTTTAGTACATAAACAAAAGAAAATTCACTAACCAAACCCAACATTTCTAATATTTCCAACCACCTTTTTAGTTCTCTCAGTTTTTTCGTTTTTGTGTGCAAAATATATATATAGAAATGTTGTGCATGCATATGCATGTGCATGTTATTCTTTTTCCATCCCTTTTTTTTTTTTCAATTTTTTTGCATGCATGCATGGTTCACATACTATGATTATTATAACTATGCCTTAATTACACATAAACTAAATGTAACTTTACAATTTTTTAACATTAGTAACTTTTAAAATATATCATCCAAAATCCAAAACCAACCTAACCCATATTATTTCAAGCCAATAAACGATTCATGAACAAAGACATAAAGTGCAAATTATATAAAATAACAAATTACACATGCTAAATAATATAACAATTCGTTGTAACGACTTCATTCATGCTTTGATTCACAACAAAATTAATAAAAATAAATAGTTTAAGATGGGATAAAAATCTGTAAGATAAATTAGACCAAGTATCGAAACAAGAATGTCGTCACTGATAACTCGAACGGAAATCCAAACACCTAACCCTAACTCTTTTCCTTTCTTTTCCTTCTAATCTCTTTCTTCTTTCTGTTATTTGTTTTCCTTCCTTGACTTTTTCTTTTTTTTCTTCAAAATGTTGTTTTTAACTCCAACTTTCCTTTTTCCTCTTTTTGATTGTTGTCCGTCTCTCCTCCTTTTCTCCTTGCACTTTTTTTAAAAAAAAAAGTTATTTGGTCTCCAGTGTTTTCTTTTTTTTTAGTTTTGTATCCCAGGAATAGTCCGTGTGTTTTTGTGTAATATATAGGGTGTAGGGGTTGAGAAGTTGAGGGAGTTGGAAGGAAAATTAGGGGGTGGTTGGGGTAGGTTAGGATAGGATAATATTTTAATTTTTTTCTAAATAATAATAATAATAAATTAATAAAATAATAATAATAACAATAAAATATAATAATAACTAATTAATTTTTAATAAAATACAATAAAAGTTTAAAAATAGCCAAAAATAAATATAATTAAGATAGTACTAAAACTACTAACTTATTTATTTTAAAAGAAACATATTTTATTTATTAATTTTTGTATTATTTTTTTAAAAATTAGAATAAAATAAAATAATATCCTAAAATTAACTTCATTTAGATATTTACCTTTTAACGAAAAATTTATTAAAATAAAATAAGAATTTAAATAATATTATATCAAATATAAATATTTAATATTGAAAAATATATATATTAAACTCGGGAGGGTCAAAATCACGTGTCTACAATAATTTAAGTTTTTAATTACTGAAATTTATAATACTTTTTCTTCTATTTCAGTTTAAGTGGCACTGATATAATTTCGAAAGTCAATCAAATATCACGATTAAAGTTCCAAAGTAGACATGTCTTAAATGACTCATAATAACTTATTAGAAGTGATACAATAAAATTACTATAAAAAATAGTTGTGAAAAAAATTAAGCGGGCCTCATATAAGTGTCAAGTTAATTTAAAACATCAATAATTAATTTATATTTTTTTTAATTTTATTTTTTATTAAATATTTTTTTAATATTTAGATGTCTCATAATAATTAATTAGGGATTAAATAGTAAAATTACGGTTGAAACAACTGAAGCAAACATGTCATAAATGTCTATTTTACTTTTTATTTTTATCAAATATTATTAATTTTTTAATACGTAAATGGCATATAATAATCAATTAGGAAATAACTTATTAGAAGTAGTATAACAAAATTAATATAAAAAACAGTTGTGAAAAAAATTTAGACAGGTCTTATATAAGTTGTCAAGTTAATTTAAAACTTCAATAGTTTGTTTATCATTTTTTATTTATTTTATCTTTTTTATTAAATATTATTAATTTTTTTAATACTTAAATGACTTATAGTAATTGATTAGGGATGAAATAATAAAATTACGGTTGAAGCAACTGAAGCAGACATGTCATAAATATGTATTTTATTTTTTGTTAAATATTATTAATTTTTAATACTTAAATGACATATAATAATTAATTAGGGGTGATATAGTAAAATCACGGATTAATACTTAAATGACCTATAGTAATTAATTAGAGATGAAATAGTAAAATTGCGGTTGAAGCAGCTGAAGCAGACATGTCATAAATGTCTATTTTATATTTTTCTTAAATATTATTAATTTTTTAATACCTAAATGACATATAATAATTAATTAGGGATGATATGGTAAAATTACGGAGAAAGCATGCATCTATATATTAGAATGTGGTTTAAATATTTTCAAAGTTGGACTACTGTAGGAAATTCAAGAATGCAATTTTGTCCTCAAGTAGATTATTTCTTGACCCATTAAGTCCTTCATTAATTATCACTATTAAATTTTTATTTATTTACTTATAACAAAAAAAGGATTAATATATTATCAATTGATAATTCTAGTGAATTATATCTTCCTATTTGAAGTCAAAAGAGACCAATTAAGATTGTTCGTGTTAATGTTGGAATTTTTGTATTTAAAATTGTTTCACAATCTGTAATTAGGGATCTATATTAATTTAAATAGAATAAATTTTTGGGATTATAATAAATTAGCATAATATAGTTAACTGGTGTATTTTATTATTATTATTATTATTATTATTATTATTATTATTATTATTATTTATCATTAGTAAAGTTTATTTATTATTTTTTTTAAATTATTATTTTTTAAAATAAATAAATAAATAAATTTTACTCAATTTTTTTTTTGTTAAAGTTAAAATAGCATTTAGAATAAATAAAAATTATTAAGAATTTTTACAAATAAGGTAAATTGATATTTTAGCATTAAATAAATTTTAGATATTTTTTAAATATTTGTCTCAATTAAGAATGTGGCACACGCATCTTTCTGAGACATTTAAAATTCAAGGATGCAACAATGCACCTTGGTAAATATTTTTTAAAATTAACTTTCACCAATATAATACACGAGTTATAGACAACTATTAGACATTAAAAAATGAGCAAATTAGGCTTTAACATAATTATCAAAATAATTTAAGTCAGGATAAGTCAATAAAAACGATCGTGCTAGAACCGCGGGACTCGAGGGTTGCCTCACACCTTCCCCTCGGTCAACAGAATTCCTTACCCGATCATCTGTTTTCACAGACCAACAAAGAGTCATTTCCTTTTGATTAGGGATTCAAAAAGGTGACTTGCAACACCATAACTCAATTCTAAGTGGCGACTCTATAATTAAAATAATCCCTATTCAAAATCGTCACTTAAATTGAAAAAAAACCCTTCGACTCGAACCCTTCGGGTGAAAAAGAGGTGTGACGCCAAGAAAATCCGAATAGAGAATAGGATGTCTTCTGCTTCTCATTAAATACTTCCTTCTGCTTCTTTAGGTCACTTTTCTTCTTCAGATAGTCCACGGTCAATTGAAATGTCTCTTTTTTCCACGAATAACTCTCGAAGAAGCTCAAAAAATCAATCATCCGAATCAGTTTTGTGTCGACAACCTTCGTCGAATCTTTTACAAGCAACATGGTGTGCAAGAACCACAGTAAACAACACTTAAACTTCTGCTCCTCGTTCAGTTTATTCTCTCTGATCAAGTGTAACAAGTTAGACGCCGTAATATTTTTGTTTTTCGTCACCTTAAAGCAAAAATGCTCCCCCTTCTCTAACACCTTCTTAAATTTTGATTCACTGGGGTATGATGAGTAGTTCAACTTTGTGATCAAACAAAATTCATTTAAGCCAAAACAAGCATCTTATTGTTCACACAAAACCACATCTCATGACGCATCTTATTGTTCTTGACGTGTCGCAACAACAAATAATGGACCATCTGCCTATTGAATTTGAGATGTTCCGACAGGTTTCTCAGGTGTTCAAAACGGGACCGCTTGAATCCTTTCTTCAAGTCTTGGTCAATAAGAATTTGCTTAAATTCTTGATATGCAGCAATTCTTGATCTAACTGATATCTTCGTCGGGAAAGATCCAACCTCGCTCATAACAGTTCGAAGGTCATACCTCTCCACGTAAATGTACCTTGAACAAGATGACACGAACAAGGGATCATTATCCACACAAACACTATTTTTTTCACTTTCCCCACTCACTTCATTGTCACCACTAGCACTACATTCGACAACATCTTCACTAGAATCGACGTATCTACTTATCTCCTTTAACTCTGAATCTTATTCCGACTCCTCCTCTTCATATTTCCTCCTTTTATAGGGATTTTTAACTGCCTCATTTCTTCTTTTTCTACTGCTAGTAGCAGAATCATACGCGGTACCAGTTGTGTGTTTAACACCAATTCTTTTTTTACCCATTTTCAACAGAATCTACACCTACAAAATAAATCTATCATTATCAGCTCATAAACCACAAGTCTACTAACAGAAACAACTCAATGCTGAAATGAAAAAAATAAAATAACTAACAATTACCCCACCATTAAACAGTTCACTACACAAAAATACCATAATTGAACTAAAATCTATTGCCAAAAATCAAACTATTGCTACAAAACAAACTAATTAGCTATTAATATTTCAAGTTTCACTATTTCATCAATCGTATTTTATAAGAATTTCATAGTTCTAAAAATTAATTTCAATCTAGGGCATTCTTATTTCATAGACCACAAGTCGACAGACAAAAATAGGTCACTGTTTGAATCAAATTGTCAAAATAACTCTTAAAATAACAATTATCCCACCATTCAACACTTCATTGCTCAAAAAATACCAGAACTAAATCAAAACTCCTTAAAAAAATTTTAAAATTCAACATCGTGATCGACGGAAAAATCTGTCAAAATTGTCGAATCAAACCTCAACCATTGCTTCAGAATCAAACTAATTATCAATAAAATTCTCATATTTTAACTACTTAATCAACCACATTCGAAAAAAAAAAAATTCTGCATCACTACGAAACGATTAACAATAAAACCCATTTAAATGGATCTAAGAATAATCGAAACTTGATTTTAACTAACCTTACAAAGCAACAACGAGCCCTTAGCCGTTGGAGAAGAAGGAGAATCGAAAATGCAATTTGGGAACAAGTTCTTGGGAATAGCTGGAGTTGAGAAAATTGAAGAGGAGAGAGAGAAGGGGTTTTATTTAATATTGAAAGAAGTAAAAGGTGTTAGGTGTATTATATTTAATTCTCAAAGTTATAAAATGATGAAATAGTCCCTTGGCCCATGCGTGGACCCCACTTTTATAACTTTTTGCCACTTTTTAGACCCTAACCTTAAAAATTAAATTTAAAAAAAAAAATAAATGACTATTTGGCAAAATAATTTTGAAAAGTGACTTCTATGCCAATTCTTTCCTGGTTAATCTATCCTGAGTCGTAGCTCATGCCTTCAAAAGGTAACATATTATTTTTCCTTAAAAGAGGCATCTGAAGAATTCCATAAACTCGAAAAATCTTTATAAAAGAGATCAAGATATGATCGGACTCTTCTCAACAATCAAATATTCAAGAAGATTCACAAGATCCTCCTATCATGGTGTTAGACCCCTCCAACTATATGTTTGAAAATGAATCTAGAAGTGGTATGAATAAAGCGTGAGACATGTAAACCCATTGTCCTTAGAAATATTTAGCCAACACATTAAATAAAATACAACATCCATATATAATATCACCACAAAGTCAAAAAGCCACATGCAACTCATAAGGATTACATGTACATGAATATTATTACACAACATGATACAGTAGTACAAAAAAAAAAAAGAACTTGATACTTTTAATTAATTAACAAAATCACAATGTTTTCTAATTTCACCAGCATGGCCAGTCAATACACCAATCTTTCCCATTTTCACCATAGATTTGCCAAAATCTTTGAAGAAAGTTGATCCATGTGTAAGTGCTTGTTGTTTAACATAAGCTTTAGTCTCAATGTCATCAAGAAGTACAGCATCAGATTGTAAAAGACCTCTTCTTTTAGCTACAAGTGTGTAATATTTTTCATCAAATGTCTTGAAACTTCCTGGATCCATTTCTACAATTGTTGTCACATCAGTTGGGCTACATTTTTTCTTCAAATGGGCTATGTAGTTTGGGTCCATTGTTGGATCAGTATCACCTTGGCCTGTGAAATTGTACATTCTATCTGAGAAGGAAAAACAATGAGCTGTTCCAATGGTATGTCCACCTGACAACAGTGAAAATAAATTTAGAAAAGTTAATTTAAATAGTCTTCCGTTCAACCACTTAGATAAAGATAAATCACACAAGTATATAATATATGTGTAGTTCATGTATAATCATATATGCTGGCTAGAATTACCAAAAAAAAATATATACTGGCTAGAAAAAGTGAATGGTGAATCCGATAAAGATCCCGATAATTTATTGCATTATCAGGTTACCTTAGAGATAATTGGTAGTAACATGCAAAATAATATGAACTTACCTGATGCAACATATTGAAGTTATACTGATCGGGCAAAAATTCATTTGACTATGAGTGTATATAAGTTAAATTCAAAAATATGAATCACTTATAAGAGTAGTTTGTGCAATTTTTCTTTGTATGTACCAAGTGTACAAAGCTCATTCATGCTCCTACTTAGCTAGTGCATCTAACCAAGTCTGGTAAATTAAATATGTATGTTAATAGATATATATATATATGTATGTCAATAAATATATTTGTTGTACTATGGAAAGAAATTACTGAAATCTTCTGCTAGTATAAAATAGGGATGCGTCCCCCCACCCACCCAAAAGCAAATTATACTAAGAGGTAAAATTTGAGTAGTACCATGTTCAATTAAATGGGCGATTTTCTCTACGACTATACAACGACTTCATATTTTAAGAAGGAAAAAAAAAAAGACAAAGTTAGAGTTATGCGTCCCAAAAAGGTAGAAAAATACACTTTTTCCGTCTCAAAAAGTTAGAAAAAAAAATTAAAATAAATAAATAATATAAAAGGAGTTTCAGTTAAAATTTGATGATTGAGTCGCTCCTAAATCCTTATACTGTTAAAAACTAAAGTGAGTTACCTGATAGAACAGCAAGGTCTTTTGCATTCAAACCAAGAGAGGCAAATTGTTGTTTAAGAGAAGAGATGTTTGCAAAAGGAGGTGGTAAAAGGTTCAAAGCTTCATCCATGATTGACACTCTCCCATCTCTTCTTCCCAAGGGAACTTTCCAATGTGGTCCTTTAATCTGTATAAGCAAATAATATACATGACACAATTAACAATTCAAATCTAATGTAAAGTAATATAATTGATAATTGATAAGGGTGGTTTTAAAGTTTCAATAATAATAGTTTTAATTTGATGTATTCTCAGTGTAAACAATTTTTTTATATCATTAGGTCATCTAAATGATATTTACGAGTGATATATTATTGAAAAAAATGAAATCTCGGTGCACTAAAACATCGGTTATATATGTGCGGGTTTGGGAATAGATCGAACCACAAGGATTTATTTTATGCAGTCTTACCTTACATTATTAAAGAGGCTATTTCCTCCATTTGATCACTCATGACCTCCAGGTCACGTGACTGTAACTTTATCAGTTACTCCAAGGCTTCAAGGCTCACCTTCAAGTAATATATTACTAAAAATATGGAATTCCCAGTAGACATCTTACCGGAAATCCATTGAAATTTGACTCATTGACATTGGTAATGTCTCTGATATTTCTGGTCGTTTCATTCAAAAATTTCCATTTTTACTAGTAGCCTTCATTAAAATATGAGATTCAAAATGTTGAAAATAAGATTATTACAACAGTCAAAATAACTTTACAGTATAAAGATTATTTACACTGACCATATATATTAAAAAGTATATATGTTACTCTTGGTAATAATATGATGGGATCTTACCATAGAAACAACATCCCTAGCTACTAAAGCTAGGATATCAGCACAAGAGACCACACCAGGACACTTGTCTTCTAGTGCAGATTTTACACCATTAATCACTTGGAATCCCCTTAGAGATTGGTTTGGGAAGGCATCTCTCTCTGCTTGATTATTTTGGGTTGAATTTAGCAGTACAGAAGCATCACACCCCTGTGAAAAAAAAAAAAGAGGGAAAAAAAAAATTGTACATCAAGAAGATATTTTTCTTGAGTTTGAGTAAAAAAAAAAAAAAAAAAAAAAAAAAAAGAAGGGAACGCGTAGAAATTAAAGTGGTAAAAAAAATAAATGCAAGTGTAACTAACATTTTTTTTTTAAATTAAAACATAATAGAAATACACTACCTCCAATTTTAAATATTGATCCTTTTGGTAAATTGAATTTGTTTCAAAATATATATGATAGAAATCATTTTTTACTTTTTTCTAGATCTATCCTTGTTTCGATTAGTGGAGTACTAATTAACTGAGACGCTTGAAGAGATAAAGGGTAATTTAGACAAATATTTTTCGATTAAGGCTATTAAATATTTTTCTTAAAATATGTGTAAAAACATTTAAAGCCAAATTAATTGGACTGGTGGATGGATTCTAAATTTGAAATGTATGAATTCCCACAAAGCTAGGTACAACAACCTCAAGTTTATGAACAATAATATCCAAATCGGGTTATATGCACGGATTCTCGATAAAATATTACTAGATTCACGTGAACCCATAAATACTACACGCTCCTTAATCACAAACAAGTCAGAGTCAGCTAATATATGCACATGCATATCATATTCCTCCATAATGACCAAAACAGTAACCACATTAACAATGACAATTAACAACAATAGTAAACATATAGGAAAAACTTTATATGGAAATGCATATATATGTATATATACATATAAATGAAGACATACCCTAACAGCACAATCATGGAAATGCATCCTAAGCAAAGGGGCAGCTAGTGTTGGTGCCTTTGATATGAATTCAGCAGTTTTCTTTCTCACAATTGCCTCAACTTTAGGACATGTTTTTCTATAGAAGCCATTTTTCAAACCATGTGATGCATTACAAAGGTTAAATGCAAGAGGGACAAGTATCAATTGAAGAATGAACACGACAAAATGCCTTGGCAAAGCCATTTTGTATACAATTAGTTAGAAGTAAGGACAGGTTAGTGCATTAAAGTTCCCGCGCTATGCGTAAGGTCCGAGAAAAAGCCGAACCACGACAAAATAGTTAGAGGTATGAAAAGAAACCAAGAAAAGTTGATTGTTTTTTGTGTACTTTTTTCACAATGCACAAGATATGTGAAAAAGATTTGAGTATTTATAGTGAGATATAGAGGTCTTTAATTTGCATTTTACATGTCATGCATGGAGTTGGCTATGAATAATTTGCCAGTAATGATCTAAAAAGTGACAGAGATCATGTCACAAGTATGTTGACCTCCAATAACATGCCAACAAGTGCTACCTTTTCAGTTATAACCTTTCTTTAGGTTTTTCATCCGGTGTTGGTATCACATTGGACCCCGACCAATTCAGATCGCACATTGCAGGGCTCATTCTGGAGGTGGTGTTCCAAACAGAATTTTTTTCATACCCAAGACTCAAACCCCAATTCTCTGATTAAGGGTGGAGCAGTCTCACCACTGCACCACAACACATATTGATAGTTATAACCTTAATATAACATTGGCTGAGGCCTGATTTCAATTTTATAAATATTTTGTTTGGATTCTCTAAAATATTGTCGTACCCATGTTAGATTATTCTTCAGAGTTCCACTACTTTTGAAGGATCCAAACATAGCAGCAGTATTTTTGAAGAGTCCAATCGAATAACAGAGCTGAAGTTTAGAATGACAACTCCAATTGCCTAATAACTGAATTCTAAATTTCATATTTGTATATATTTAGTAAATTTCATAATATAAGTACAATATTTATGAAATAACTGTTGAGTTATTCGAATCACAATATTCTTTTTCATTCATGGACTGCGTATATTTTACCCTCTTCAAACCCTACTTGGTGGGAATTCACTGGATTTGTTGTTGTTGTAATAGCGCCTCTTAGGTAATGCAAAAAAGAAATTGTACAATGGTTACGAAAGGTTGACTTTTGCATGCTATTAGAGAAAACATGCTGGAACAGGATGTACATCAATAAAGGATTAATTTAATCAATAAAACCTGTATTTGTATTTGATATTCTAATTAGAATGTAATCAGAGACATCCTAGTTGTGATTTTCTAAGAGAGAATTTCTTTTACTAATTAACTAACCTAATGAAAAAGTTTTTTTTTTGGAAAAAAACTAATGGAATGAATTCCCTTTTTTTAATTGTGTGTTCGTGATTATTTGTGGTTATTATTATTTTCTTTTAATTTATTGTGCTTTGGTGTGTGTTACTTGAGCCAAGTATCTTTCAGATATTGCCTCTCAACCTCCACAAATACGAGATAGAAATAAGATTTACGTAGAATCTATCCTTTTCAGACTTTATTTATGAAACTTCACTGGATATTTTATTGTTGTTTTTTTTTGTTGTTCGTGTGTTTCTCCACGTCTGAGTATTAATTAGTGCCTCAAGCATGGTTTAGATTGGAGATATAATAATAATGTTTTCAATTCTAAATTTACTTGATGCATGTGTCTGAACATGCAAGAGTTTATGTATTTATTCATCGTGCCTAAAGATGTATAGTTTGATGCTTTGAATTTTGATCCATCTGCCCTTAAGGTTTTATCTTTGTCTTTTTCTCTCCAAATTAATTTTCTAATTTTATAAAAATCAAAATAAAATTTATTTGACGTTACATCGAGCTGAATCTAATCATTAAGAATAGTGGAAATTATTAACGGGTTAAGTATCAAATTTGAAGTTGATTTGTATCAATTTTGAGTAAAAATGTGTAGGCAAAAATCTATATGCAAAATTTTAAAACATGATGAGTGGTGACCAGTTGAGATTCACAAACGGTTTCAACATTGCGTCACAATTTGGACTAATTAAAATTAGGTGTTGATCAAAACTTAAGAAGAGATAAATTTGTGTCCATCCATCTTAACATCTGACAATGAGTTAGTCTGTATTAATATCTAAATACAACATAAAGTCCAACATAAAATAAGTAATATATACAATGTTCCATTAGTTGTTTAAGAAGAAATAATTGAAAACCCACATGATGTGAAAAAACAATTTGACTCTAATTATGATATATTGCTATAATTTCAAAAACGTATAAAATATTGCTACGCTTTGGATTCTGCAGCAAATACACAATATACTCGCGTGTTGATACAGGATGTGCACACTCTAATACGTCTCTTTTGCACGTTTAAGCTAATACCATATGCGTCGATACAATTGATATCAACCCTCTCAATACATCATTTTCGTTGATATAATTGATACTCACCATACATGAGAAGTGTAGCTACATTTCATAAATATGCAAATTTCAACTATATTTCTTAATGTATAATAACATAAATACCAACTCTTTTGGAAGTAATTACACTACTCTCTCTCCCTATTAATATACATAGCATAACCGATATATTCATAGCATTCTGTGTATATGTTGGATTTTTGTAATATGTTTAGGGAGTTGGAATATTTTGTAATATTGAAAACATAAGTTGTGTATTTATATAATTTTTAGTTTCTTAGTTACACTCTAAACTATAGTACAACATGAAATTTTCTCAAAAATAATTCAGATGGGTATTGAGAGAACAGAATATTAACAACATGTGGATCTTACCAACATGGGTTGTGGTGCAGTGGATGGGGCTGCTCCACCCTTAATCAGAGGTCGAGGATTCGACCCTGGATATGGAGAAACTCTGTTGGGAGCGCTGTCACCTTAGTAGGCCCTGCAACGCACGATCCGAATTAGTCGGGGTTCCAATGCGGGCACTGAACACCGTATGGGAAACCCAGAAAAAAAAAAAAAAACATGTGGATCTTGGATATATGGGCCTATAAAGAGCTAATTCAAAAGGCAAAACTTAACGTATAGACACCTTAGACTCATCCTGACTAACTTCATGGTTTAAGTTTTACTACTTACATTTTATAGACATTAGTTAGTAACCAAATGTATTTAAGATTCATTTATACAATATAATCAATATTAATTTAAAAGAAAAGGTAGAGTAATTAATGCTCATTATTATCTCCAACTTCCCTCTAATATTCTCCTTCTATATAACAAAAATTGTTGGTGATTCTCCTTCCATAATTGACCCCTTTTTAGTACAAACATATAAAAAATGATTATACTGTTGGCACCTAATTTTTTGTCCTAGCTCCACTGTTGAATTTAATCTTGAGCTTCTTTGATTTTAATAAAATTACAACATTTATTTTATCTGGATAAAAACTTTTCAAAGTATATATCTAGATAATTTTTTCATTTTGAAATAACGATTATATATTCTCGTGTCAGTGTATATGAGATTGTATAATTTTGTCATTTAAATAATTATTTTTATGAAAAATTAAATTTTAATTAAGTATTATCTCGAAAGTTAATCCAAATAGGAAAAATTTTGATTCAAATATAATTTATTCTCAAAAATAGTTTATTTGAAAAAATATTTGTTTGATTTTATTTGACCAAGAAACCCGAGATTAAATTGATTATTCCGTGTTGGATTACGATTTAATTTAGCCAAAATTATTAAATTTGCCCATAATTAAAAATTAAATTGATCATGATTACAATGCAATTGGCCAGTTAATTTTTAATTTGGCCAAAAATTGAATAGATTTGACTAAATTCTAAATCCTAATCTAATAGGACATTTTATAAATGGCCTAAAATTCCTTCCTAATGTAACACCCATCAGCAGTCCACCAACATAACAATTTCAATCATCCCACCAACTTCAACACCAGCCCACCTCCATCCGATCTCATCTATCGCATTCTATTGGCTTAAACGCAACCTCCATCTAGTCAAAGCCTCAACCGAATTCACAAACAAGTTGGTATATATTGATATACTCTGATAGACAGTGAATATACATAGAGGCAGCAGATGCACGCTATTTCATGGGTTATGATGAAAAATGGAGTCAAAATACGTAGGTATCCACACTGATATACACTGTATACGTAGTGGTATACAAAAAAATGTAGAAAGAAAGCTGTTGATATACAGGGGCAAAAATGAATTGCAAGTCCATGGAATTGGTCCAAAATTGGACAGATCTTTAATAGGCCAAAAGGCGCCCAATTTTCACTCTTCTCTATTTATTATCCATTCTAATTATTTTTATTTGCTTGAACATCTTAATTAATTAATCTAGATAAATTCCTCAAGGTGTCATTTTTGTTTTACCTTCATTTTCCCATTCTTTATTTATTTGGATTTTTCCTTTTTAAAAAAAAAAATTATCTTGTTTAAATAAAAGAATAAAAATTGAATTTTATGTTAATTTTTTGAAAACAAATCTTTCACATTAAGATGACTTTTTTTTTCATATATTAATTAATCTCATTAGGTTAAAAAGAGTTTTCTCAAGCGTAAAAAGAAATGAATTTTCTTAAATCAAAAAATTAAACTCTTCCATAATTGATTAATTGTTCCTTATTTAATATTTCTTCTTAAAATCTATCATTTTCAAAATCAAGATTTTTAAATTAACATCAGCCATCAAAACAAAAATTTTTGTAAAAATAATTCTTTCCCTTAAAAAAATAAATAAATTGTTGTTACTAAAAATATGTTTTTGTTTAAAATTTTCTTTTCACAGTCAATTCTCTTTAGCTTAAAACAAACTATTTTTAAAATTTAATGAAATAAAAATTATTTTCAAAAATCACTCAGTTCAAGTTTGATATTTTCAAAAAAAATGATATTTCCGTAAAGTTAGTCACCCTCTTAATTTAGTTAAAATATTTTGGTCAACCGGCTTAAGATAGACATTTCTAAGTGTCTTAAAACCCTTCTTAGGACGTTAATTGAACCCTTACCCATTTTCTCTAATTTTAAAGGTTTATTTCTGTTTTTGAATCTTTAAAATTTTTAATTCTTTTAAGTTTTTTCTTGATCTTTCTATAAAAATTAAGTGGTGACTCTGTAAATTTTCTTGAGTTATTTTAAAATTTTTCTAAGTTTTTAAATAATTTAAGAAGTCAAAAACCATTTTCTTATAAATAATTTATCTTCCCTTTGACAAATTCGAAGAGGGATAAAACAGAAATAGTGACTCTGCTGGGGACTTATTTAGGTTCTAACCAAAAGAAGTTTCTAATTTATTGTGGCTAATTACTATTTGTTTAAATTTCATATAAACTGTCATTCCGTTCATACTTGCTCCACTCTAGAAAATTGATACTCACACACGTTGTACACGCGGATTGTACATTATATTGTATTTTTTCAATATTGTTTCAAATTATCTTACCTTAGAGAGTCGGCGTATGCATAGGGTGAGCAGGGGTTTTACTGGTTGGGAATCACATCCCTTATTATATAGGAAATCAAAGTTCGTGTCTACCTAAATCTTAGAAAAACATAAGATAGAGTCATGCATACGTATATCTTAGTCGAGTCGATTCTTGGTATCAACTCCGTATTTAGGATATCCACCTATGTGTCGACGGGTTTCCGCGACCCAACGATCAACGAGCATATTTTATGTGACGTGATATGTTATATGAATTCTTGTCGATTGCTCAGATCAATCTATCATAATCACGAATATTTGACGTTTAGGCTCACCCCTGGCATAAAAAGGTCACCTAGTTTAGGACGTAAATATTTACATGCTATCATTAAATGAGTTTCTCTGATTAAAAATAAACGGATCTACTCCTATCTTTTATAGAACCTTTAGGCAGAAATATAAACTCACTATCTGAAAGTCCAACCAAAAAATTCAAGTTTTTTAGACTTGTCAGAAATCCTAAAATTTTTTAGAAAACCTCTAAACTTTACTTCTATTAAACAAGAAGGTTGACTTTCTAAGATGTCAGAAAGAAGCGTCAATTCACCAATCTCAACTATCGATTTGGTGAGCGATGGGGAGAATGAAGATTTGTTGTTGAAGAAAATTATTGAAATCAAAGAGAAAATAGCTGCAGCAAGGAAGAAAATTACAGAATTAAAAGAGGAAGAGAAGAGATTATGCGGAGAGGTCATCAAGGTTGATGCAGAAACATCTTGGGTGAAAAGGCATTACTAATGTTGATAGAAATATTCTGGACGTCTCTAGGGCGTCTACAGGGGCCTCAAAATTTGAGCATCACGCAAGAGGGTTTGTTAATAATGTTTCAAACCTAACGCTGAAGAATAACTTCTCCACAAAGGGAACAACCAAAGTGGATTAAGGTCCGGGTAACGAGAGCGTAGGATCGTTACTCGGTTATTGAAGAATAACAAAGAGCAGCTCGGGTAGAACCTAGGTTTATATTTCACTTTATGATGTCTTTGTAATCAATAACTACGTGAGACTTGAGCCCATGAAGGGTACGTAGAAGCTCTTTTTGAACCTAGTCTACTTTAGGGAAGGTATGGTTAGATTGTCTTTATGTAACTCAAACTACGTTGGACTTTATCTTTATGTAATTCAAACTATGATGTAATTCAAACCACTTTGGGATCATCTTTATGTAATTTGAACTATGTGGGGCTTGAATTCCCTGTCGGGATATATAGGTAGCCTACATAAGGCTCGTCCCTTATGTTTTAAGTATATTATTTTCCCATTTATGGTGAAGATTTCAGAATTCAACAAGTCGAAGAGCAGAAGAATCTATATTCAGCAAAATTTAACCTTTCTGTCAAAATTATTAACCAAAAGTGAACACAGAAAGTTCTATCCAAATCAATACTTAATCCGTGGATTAATTTACCTTTGAGAAGAGCAACTCTTAAGTGTTTAACTTTCCTCAAATATCTTGTATTTCTTGTTATGAACAGACGCTAACATAGTTACCCGTTGAGTTGATTTTCTTTATCAGGTAATAAATAGAAAATCAATCTTTGTTGAAAACTGGAGGAACATCAATACTTTACTAGATATAAGGCAAATAAAGATCCCTCCCTTGACCGTCGCTTCATTACTGAAAAAGAAAGAATGACTGATAGTAGCGAGGAAAATGCTCTCACCAAAATTACAGTTAGAGATTGATGATAACAACATAAGGTGAGATGATTGCTGAATTAACTAGGAGAATAGATGAACTTTAAAAAGAAGTACAACGAGCAAAAAATATGACTAATATGGCTATTTCTGCTAATACACTAGCCTTGGATAATCGTGTGCTTCCACTCCACTTTCCTTCTTTTAGCTCTCCTAACAATGAGAACCAACCACACGATATACCCTCTGTTTTAATGCCTAAACCTCCAGCTAATCCCATTAATCCATCATGGTAAACTCACAATACCAACCGCAACAGTAATCCAAATACCTACCATCCTTAAAACTACACTCTAAATTACCAAAATACCTCCCCAAATGCCTTCGTTTCCTAAAACACTTATCCCATTTTTAATCTCAATGTCAATGTTCCTCAAAACTTAATTCCCACCGATCAAAACTCCACTCATACTATACAAAACCCTTTTCTAACCCAAAATATCTCTCCCATTACCCTCTATGTCACCGTAATACCTATATTTTACTATTCATTCCTCCAAAACCCAGAAATCGACCACTATGAGGAGATGGAAAAGAAGTGTAAGGAACCTGAAGACAAACATGCTAGGGAGCTACTATTGATAAAGAAAGAGATAGCCAAGATTAAGAAAACACATAGTTTGTCCAATGCAATGGGGTTTGGTTATGATGACCTTTGCATCCATCTCGATTTGAATTTGCCCGAAGGATTTAAAATTCCTAAGTTTGAAACATTCAAATCCTACTTCCCACTTGAGAGGATATTGTGAGTAAATGATACGCACTGATAGAAATGAATCATTATTGATGAGGCTTTTCAGTCGAAGCCAAAGCGAAGAGGCGTTAGAATGGTTTGCTTCGCAAGAACTGAAAAAGTGGCCTAAATGGAGTGTTTTCCCTAGAGATTTTATCAATAGATTTGCCTAAAATATCGAGATGATTCCTGACCGATATTATTTCAACCACATCAAGCAAAAATCTAATGAATTCTTTAGTGAATATGCCTATCGCTGGCGGAAAGAGGAAGCAAATGTACAACCTTCTATGACAGAAAAAAATAGTTGTTGTATTTTTCCGAGTTTAAGAGGGGGAATTTTATGAAAAGATGATATCAGCGGTTTGTGCTACCTTTACTGATTTGGTTTAGATCAGAGAAACAGTTAAAGAGGGACTAAGGACAGGAAAGATCAGCAAAGCCTCTGACCAACTTGGCTCTTTAGGATTCCTAAAGAAAAAGAAAGAAAATATGTCTTTCGTATCCTCTAGTCCAAACCAAAAGTTGAAGAAATTTTTTGGGTCTAATTTTGGGAAAGCATCATCATCGTCTATATACCCCCCCCCCCCCATCTCCACAAAATCCTCAACCTATGTTTTATACCTAACCCAGTCCCCAAGTTCCACAATAAAATTTCTCTACCAATCAACAAAACTACCCAGCTCCATTGCCAAATTATCAGCCCACTTACCAAGCTCCACTCCTAAATTTTCAAGCCTACAAAAAAGTCCCAATTAACCAAAATTACCATCAAGTCTCTCCTCCTACTAACCTAAATGACCATAATCTTCCTCGCACACATCAAGAAAAAAAAACTACCAGAATTTTCACTGCTTTGGCTAAAACTAAGACTCAATTGTTCGAGAGGTTAAAGGCAGTAGGTCTCATCAAACCTATCCCACCAAAACCCACCCATACCAATTTCCGATTCTTCTATGCCGATCAATATTGTGCATATCATTCAGGGGGTGCCGGACACACAACTGAAGACTGCATTAATTTGAAACATAAGATTTGATTTATCACAAAGTGATTTCACTTCAAATAGCACCACCAAATTTTACTACCAACCCGCTCTCAAACCATGAAAGGGCAACTATTTGTATAATAAAAATAGATGATGAGTGGGTGGTGAGCAAGTCTATAATGCAGGACAACCATGAAGAAGTGGACAAAGTAAAAGAAATATAAAAGGTAGTGACTTCCTTAAGTGTTATTGAGAATCCCAAATTTGTTGTATTCACCGCACCTCATCAAGTATTTTCCTTGGTTCCCTCAAGAGAAAAATTTATAGTGAAAGTCATCGCTGCAAAAGAGATGACTAGATCAGGGAGATGTTATACTCCAGAAGAGCTTGCTAATGATGCATACAAGAAGAGTCTTCAAAAAAGGCCAACCAATGAAGGAGAAGCTGAAGAATTTTAGAGAAGAATGCAATCAAAAGAATACTCTATTGTGAAATATCTGGAGAAGACCCCCGCTCAAATTTTTTTTTGGGCATTGCTTATAAGTTCTCAATATAATAGACAAGCCTTGTTGAAAGTACTTGAAAAAGAATACGTACCCATAGACAAGTACAGAGAATTTTGTGGCCATGATAAGTAGAGCGGTGGGAGACTATCGCATTAACTTTGGTAGAGATGAGTTACCTTTTGAAGGAGTAATGCATAACAAGGAGCTACATATCACTTTTAAATTTTAAGATAAGATCACTAATAGGGTACTAATCTATGATGGATCAGGTCTGAATAACTGTTCATTATCTATTTTGACTCAGTTGAACTATGATATAAGAAAAATTCGTCAGAATACAGTGAGTGTAAGAGCTTTTGATGGGGGTCAAAGAAATACCAATGGGGAAGTTAAGTTGCATCTTCAAATGGAGCCTCTAGAATTCCTAGTTGAGTTTTAAGTAATGGCCATTGCCACAAGTTACAATCTTCTCTTAGGAAGGCCTTGGATTCATGCAGCAGGGGTTGTTTCTTCAACATTACACCAATCAGTAAAATTTCTATGGGAAAATAATGAAGTGGTCATCTATGGCGAAGAGAGTCATCTAAGTCACCCTAATGGTTATGTTTTGTGATTGAAGAAGTCCCAAGAGGGAGTGATTTTTATACTGTAGAGATTGAGACCCAACTCTTTACAAGCCAATGCCTTCTATTTATAAGATGTTGGCCAGTGTTATGTTGAGAAGCAGTTTCGAACCCGGGTGTGGCTTAGGAAAGAATTTGGATGGAATCATTGAGACTATTGTGATCCAGAAAAGTTGTCCAAATATGGGTTAGGTTATGTGCCAAATGAAGCATATGAAAGGGAGATAAAGAAAAAAGGTCTAGAAATGGCGAAAAGGTTACCTCCGCTCTACCAGTCATTTTCTATATTTATAAAGCCTATAAGTGATGGTCTCGAGGATGGAATAGGAAACATGTTCAAAGAGTCTGATGTTATTGTAGAAGATTTTTCTGAGAAGACTGAGAACAAGACAGATAAACCAGAGAAAAAGTTGTCGAACTGTACTTCCACTCTAACCATAACTCCTGGTTGATGTGGTAGATGAAAGGATGAAATTTTAATTTTGCAAAATCAGTGGTAGTCCAAATGAGGCCCGAGATCCACCCTTTTAAGTTTATTTACCTTATTTTAATATTTTATGCTTTCCAAAAGGCTCAAACCTGCACTAGTGCGGATCATAGCCAATATTTTCTAAAATTCAATGAAAATCTCCCTTATTGAGAAATATTTGCCTTCTATTTTTGTTGCATTATCTGATCACTATAATCTAACTTATGTTGTTTATGATTTTAGTAATAATAATTTAAAACCTGTTAATGTCATGTCATGTCAAGAGCTAAATAAACAAATCAAACCAAATGATGATGAATGAGAAGAGTATGATGGAGAAACAATGACCCTAGACCAGCTAACAGAGAAATTAAAAGATTTTGAGTATCGGGAAAGGCCCAACCTAGATGAGACTGCGGTAATTAATCTAGGTGATAAGGGTGAAGTCAAAGAAACTAGAATCAGTGTGCATCTGATTAATCACCAGAAAAGAGAACTTATTAGGTTTCTTAAAGAATACTTTGATATGTTTGCTTAGTCCTATGAAGACATGCCATGATTGAGTACAGATATCGTATCATACGAATTGCTTATTAATCTAGGGTTCAATCCTGTGAAGCAAAAATCTCAAAAATTCAAGTCAGATCTGAGTCTAAGAATCAAGGAAGAAGTCACTAAGCAAATCTAATCCAATGTAGTTGAAGTCACAAAGTATCCAACAAGGTTGGCCAATATTGTTCTAGCACCAAAGAAGGAAGGAAAGATCAGGATTTGTGTCGCTTATAGAGATTTGAATAGGGTCAGTCCTAAAGATAACTTTCCATTACCAAACATTCATATTCTTATCGATAACTGTGCGAGACATGAAATGCAGTCATTTGTAGATTGCTTTGTCGGGTATCATCAAATACAGATGGATAAAGATGGTGCAGAGAAAAAAACTTTTATCATACCTTGGGGTGTTTATCAATATAGGGTGATGCTCTTTGGTCTCAAGAATGTCGGTGTTGCGTATATGAAAACCATGATAACCAAATTTCATGATATGACCCATAAAGAGATTAAAATGTATATGGATGATGTAATCATCAAGTCCCGTAAGAGTTCAGACCACTTAGCCCACTTGAGAAGGTTCTTTGATCGATTACAGAATTATAATTTGAAGTTAAATTCTACAAAGTGTGATTTTGGGGTACGAGCTGGAAAATTGTTAGGTTTCATAGTTAGTAGAAGGGACATTGAGATTGACTCTTTAAAAATTAAGGCGATCCAAGAACTGACTCCTCCGAAGACAAAGAAGGAAGTCATAAGTTTCTTAGGAAGATTGAATTACATCAGCAGGTTCATAGGCCAGTCAATGATTATTTACGAACCTATCCTCAAGATGCTAAAGAAATATGTGCCAAATGAATGAACTAAAGAATGCCAGAAAGCTTTCGACAAGACCAAGGATTATCTATCTAGTCCACCGATGCTAGTTCCACCAAGAGAAGTAAGTCCTCTATTATTGTATTTATCATTCTCAGATAATGCATTTAGATGTGTCTTAGGAAAGCATTATGAAATCGAAAAGAAGGAAAGAGAAATTTATTACTTGAGTAAGAGGTTCACTCCATATGAACTCATTATACTCTGTTGGAAAGGACATTTTGTGCATTGACCTGGGTGGCGTGGAAGCTGAGGCATTGCCTGACGTTATATACAGTGTATTTTATTTCCAAAATGGATCCTTTGAAGTACATATTCCAAAAGGCCATGACCAGGGGGAAATTGGCCAAATGACAAATGTTGTTAAGTAAGTTTGACATTGTATATGTAACTTAAAAAGCAATGAAAGAGCAAGACCTAACGGATCACCTAGCAGAAAATCCAGTTGATGAAAAATATGAGTCACTTCGAACTTATTTCCCAGATGAAGAGGTATTGTTTGTAGGAGAATATATTACTGAAGTAGACTCGGGCTGGAGATTGTTCTTCGATGGGGCAGTTAATTTCAAAGGTTCAGGAATTAGAACGGTCTTGATATCAGAAACTGGTCAACATTACCCGATTACTGCCAAATTATGCTTTCCATGCACCAATAATATGTTTGATATGAATCTTGTATTCTCGGTGCCAGATTAGCTATTGATATGAATGTTTAAGTGTTACTAGTTATTGGAGATTCTGATCGATTGGTTCACCAAGTTCGAGGGGAATGGGCAATAAAAACTCTAAAATTACCCCATCCGTAGAATTGGTACAAGAGTTATGTAAGAGATTCAAGGAAATGGAGTTCAAGCACATTCCAAGGATACAAAATGAGTTCGTTAATGTTTTGGTCACTATATTCTCAATGATTCAACATTCGGATCAGATTTACATCAATTCGTTAGAAATAAGTTTAAAGGAGCAACCTACATATTATGCACAAGTTGAGGCAGAGCCAGATGGAAAGCCATGGTACTTCGATATCAAGAGGCGTCTATAAGCTGGGACATACCCTAGATTTGGGATTTCTGCGATGTATAGATTCCTCCGAAGCTACAAAATTACTTGAAGAAATTCATGCTAGAATGTGTGGACCTCATATGAATGGGCTCACTCTAGCCAAGAAGATCCTAAGAGCCGGATATTTCTGGATGACCATGGAAAGTGACTGTAGCAAGTTTGTGCAAAAATGTTATAAGTGCTAGATACGCGGGGATCTAATCTGGGTGCCCCCACATGAACTAAATGATATGAGCTCTCCTTGGTCGTTTGTAGCTTGGGGCATGGATGTTACCGGCCCAATAGAGCCACCAGCTCTAATGGACACAGATTCATTTTGGTTGCTATTGATTACTTTACCAAATGGGTGGAAGCTACTTCATACAAAGTTGTAACAAAGAAGGTAATGGTAGATTTTGTAAAAAATAATATGATTTGTCGATTTGGGATAGCCGAGTTAATTATCACAGACAATAGAGCCAACATGAATAGTCATTTGATGAAAAAGATATGTGAACAGTTCAAAATCATTCATTGGAATTCAACTGCATCCAGTAGAATCTGCTAACAAGAATATTAAGTCTTAAGAAAGATGGTCGATAGTCCGGTAGTGGCACGACATGCTTCGTTATGCCTTGCTGGGATATCGTACGACAGTAACAACTCCTTATGTGTTAGTCTATGGGATAGAAGTGGTAATGCCTGCAGAAGTTGAAATACCATCTTTAAGGGTCATCCAAGAAGCAGGTTAAGTAATGAAGAATGGGTCCGCGTCCACCATGAATAACTTATGATGATCAATGAAAAAAAGATGAGCATTGTCTGCCATGGCCAATTATATCAACACCGAATGATTCATGCTTTTAACAATAGAGTAAGAGCTCGTATGTTTGAAGTTGGACAATTGGTGCCCAAACGCATATTCCCTCACCAAGAGGAATATAAGGTGAAGTTCGCTCCAAATTGGCAGGGGACGTATGTAGTCTGCAAAGTGTTATCTGGAGGAGCCTTGATTTTGTCTGAGACGGATCGCCAAAGGTGGACCAAACTAATCAATTTTGATGCAGTAAAGAGATATTATATCTGATGTGGTATTTCTTTATACTTGTTTTCCTATAATTGTTTTTCCCAATTGTAATCATTTTAACGCTTTGAAATAGCTTTAGAATTTCCTTTCCTCTTATGAACGAACTACATTTGAACCGAATTCTCAAAAATGAGATACGTAGGCCGCCTACATCGACTTCAGTCAACTCCTTAGAAAATTTTATTTACATTATCTGAGAACTACGTTTGACCTTATTCCTGTTCAACGGGATACGTAGGTGCCACAATGGATCGGTCATATCACCCTAGGAGATGGAAACTAGAGCAGAATTTTTAAGAAGAAATCTCAAAAAATTCAGAAGAAAGAGATTGTCATCTCGTAACCCGAATGAAAGATCACACGGTGATATAGTAAGAGAGAATTTTGAGGAAAATATCAATAACCGGGGCAGAAATTTTGAGAAAGACCTCAAAATTTCCATTATACCGTACTAAAGAGTTCAAAGACATGACACCAAAGATTGATCAGCGTTGAAAGAGCGGAGTAAACTTCATGGACCTTCCCCAAAGGCTCATCTCTGAAACTCCTTAGCCACAATACTAAAAGATCCCAAAATCTCACTGATAGAATGACGAATATATCAAAAACTCGAGACGAAAATGTTCATTAAAGCTAGTAAATGACATGACTTAATTGACAGAGACCCCTCCCAATCTTATAAAAAGATTTTTGAAAATTATACTATATGGAAAAATACTTACTTTTATATTAATTTATGCTCTGATTTTTCCTTACACCCACGAACCCGGGAAGTCGAAGCAGGAGTCAAAAGATGACAAACACCTAAAGAACAAAAGAATCCGATAATGACAATTGCAGGAGCTGAAGACCAAGACAGTCAACACAGATCAGTTTTTCTGAAAACTAAAAGCTTTTCTGTGGATGCAGGTTATCCTGAAGCCAACAGAAAACCAAAAAAGGCACTGGTTATTTAATATATTCCTTTGGTTTAAAGGAATACAACAAATCTAAATATCCAAAGGCCAATAAAGAAGGGTCAAAATGGTCAGTAAGTTGAAAATAGTTGAGTTTCCCAAAACTAACAAGTTTTATATGGTTACAGGTATCATCTGACATAGAAAGCAAAGTGATGACTTACTCAAGTCCCCAACAAATCAGGGATTGTAAACAATGTGCGACGTTCAAAAATAGTACATGCAGAGGGGACAAAATGCTAATGGATTATCAAGGTGATGATTTCTGCAATTATTATACGTTATTTGCATTCATTCTAATCTTCCTACTGCATCATATCATGCTAAGAGGGTCATGCCAAAAGGGTCATGCCGAAAGGGTCATGCCAAAAGGGCTATGCCGAGAAGACGATGCCAAAATGGCTATGTCGTAAGGACCATGTCCCAAAGACCATATTGCCCTTTTCGACTGTTTCGAAGAGGCAACAATCCAAGGGCATCTCTAAATTATATTTGATGCCCATGATTGACTCAAAATCTTCTATATCTGTTAATCACATAAAGGCGAAGTAGTCTTGTGTTGAAGGATATTTTGAAGCATTTCCATATATACCTATTAATCACGCAAAAGATAAAAGAGTCTGGCGCTAAAGGATATTTTAAAGCATTCATATATCTGATGAAATCACGCAAAGGCAACATAGTCTGGCATTGAGAGATATTTATCAGCTTTAAGTGCATTAATTACCAAATATCAAATGGCATTCACCACCGGATCTTAAGAAATATATAATCCGAAGGATGTTTATAAGTCATTATCCAAGACGTATGACATACTAGATTTTTTTGGAGGTTGACAGTCCGAGGGTCATCTATAGGTCATATTATTTGAGATAAGATAGTGTGCAAGATTACCCATAAGTTGATAGTCCATGCTGTAAGTCGCAATAACATCTTAACTGGATAGTGTACAAGGTTACCCAAAGATTGTCAGTTTGAAGGATGTCCATAAGTCATAACTAAATCCTTACCAAAAAATATGCAAAATTATCAAATTGATATGTCTAATGTTTCTCTATAAGTCGCTTCATATCCAACATCTATTATGCGACAGGATTACCCAAAGACTACCAATTTGAGACATATTTATAAGTCATCTCTTATCCAAGGTCGGATAATGTGCAAGACTACCTGAGAGCTAGTGATTCGAGGGATATCTACAAGTTATCTCTTATCCAAGGTCGGATAATGTTTAGGATTACCCAAAAGCTAGCAACTCAAAGGATATCTGTAAGTCACCTCATATCCAATATCAAATAATGCATAAAATTATCTAAAGATTGACAATTCAAGGGAAATCTATAAGTCATATCGATACGAAAGATGAGCAAGACTTACCCGAAGTCACATACAAAGGACCATTATCGATAGCCGAAGGGGTTATCATCCCATATACGACAATCATTATAGGTGACCAAAAGGGTTGGCATATCAGCATATGGCTATGTGGTTTCAGGGACCTCTCTATACGTGACATTGGTGCTCAAGAGGGCCACCCTACTTTAGAAAAAAATTTCAACTGTCAAAACAACTCTTTCATCCAACAACAAAAGGGTTGTTGTGTTGATTATCGCAAGAATTGTCGCCCTCCTAATTGGTATATGAGAGGATAACGTCTTTCCCAGGTAGCAACTTGCGCAAAAAAATATGGTAAAAGACTATAAACCCCTTTAGTAAATTATTTTTATCACTAAAAATTTTATTTGAGATGTTTTCGAGAGAATCAAAAGGATGAAAATCTCAAACTAAAACTATAGGTGCAGAAGACTCCAAAAAGGACGCAGCACAACGTAGAACCTTTTCTTAGCAACGAACTGGGACATGGTCCGAATAGGAATATCAAACTCTTTGGACGCGAGCTAAAATACCACTTCCACCACCATCAAACCACATCCCAATCAGAAAGTGTATGAGTATTTTGAGATTTTGGTTTTAGTTCTACTTTCGGAGTATTTTCTAAACTTACGTCGAAAGTAACTTTTCTTTTTTCATCAAATCAGGGTGACATACACTCAGAGCTTTGCGAATTATGTCCATGTAGCTCATATTACATGTGTGAGGGCCCCATATTTTGTAATTGAGATAATTATAAGCCTTTAGTCCCTAGCTCAATTGTTCGTCGCTCATCTTGAGCCAAAGTTCGTCTTAGCATAAAAGACTACTTTTTCAGCCGATCGAGTTGAACTACAGACAGTCTGATTCCCTAACTCTTAGGGATATGTAGGCTGGGCTCTTTATTGAAAACCCGACTGCATTCCAACCTTCCCCCAAATATCCTTATTCCCTAGTTTTTTTTATTTTATCAAATACTCAAAAATCGAGATACCTTGTGAACTTTTTAAAACACGTGCAAAAACCAACAACTTTAAGAAAAGAATTTGTGGTCGGATAAAATTAGGAACGTCAAACTCTCTTTGCCCAGGCTTACTTGCATTCACCCTACCCAAAGGTAGGGACAGTTGTTGACACCTAATTTTTTACCCTCCACAATTGAATGTAATCTCGAGTTTCTTTGATTTTAATAAAATTACAATATTTATTTTATCTGGATAAAAACTTTCCGAAATATTTATCTAGGCAATTTTATTATCTTAAATAGCAATTATATATTCTCATGTTCGTATATACGAGATTGTATAATTCCGTCACTTAGATACTCATTTTTATGAAAAATTAAATTTTAATCAAATATTATCTCAAAAGTTAATCCAAATAGGCAAAATCTTGATATTAATACAATTTATTCTCAAAAATAATTTACTTGAAAACATATTTATTTGATTTTATTTGACCAATAAATCCGAGATTAAACTAATTATTCTGTATTAGATTATGATTTAATTTAGCCAAAATTATTAAATCTACCTGTAATTGAAAATAAATTGATCATAATTACAAAGCAATTGACCAATTAATTTTTAATTTGATCAAAATTTGAATAGATTTAGCTAAATTCTAAATCCTAATTTAATAGACCATTTTATAAATGGCCTAAAATTCCTTCCTAATCTAACACCTCTCAGCAGCCCACCAACATAACAATTTCAATTATCCCAGTGAAAATTATCTTCAATGTATTTATTAGATTGTTTATGGCAAGTTATAGCAACACTTTTCTATAATTATTGGATTAAAGAAATACTTGCAAGTTATAGCAACTTTTTTTAAAAATATTTTCTTAAATAATAAAAAATATTTTTCAATAATTAATATTCACATTATCTCCTTATTTATAGTCTTTAACATTTATCTGTCTTCATTAAATCTTTTGATAATTATGACAAGTGTTATTGTCGTAACTATTTTTTTTTTAATTCTATTAATTAAGTTATAAAATCTGTTCTTAATTAATGAGAAAAATATGATAAGGATATTTTTTTTATATTGATACACAATATTTGAATTTTAATTATATTAACTTTATTAATTAAGTTACTGTTTCAATAATTACACAATTTTTCATTTTTATTCTCTTTATCATAAATTAATTTTTTCTCTTCTTTTTAATGAACGATATGTCTTGCGTATGGAGTTGGGTTGTCCGTCATATATTTATTCTTTAGAATTCAAAGTTGCTTCAATTTGAATGAGCATATAAATTGAACATATTACTTAAAATTTTTGGTAGAATTTTCGTGTATAAAACCTGTATAAAATCAATATGACATATCAATATTTCGCTCAAGGTTTATAAAATAGTTTTTTACATGTTATATTTATTTGGAATAACTATAATGATTGCAGGTATAGAAATAGGGTTTCACCAAATATTATATGTTATTATTTATTTTAGTGTATGAAATAAATATTCAAACTTGTATTTTTTGAATTACGAAATTTTAATTAGGTAATACCAATTTACATACTCATTCCATTACAACATAAAGTAGATAAATTATCTACAAAACTCTCAGTAACACATGTTTTCAAAGACTCAAATCTTTAAAAAAAATATATTACTCGATGCCTAAAATATCATATTACATACTAAATTAATTCATTGCTACAATGTCTGATATCAATTTAGATACTATTTTATAAAATATAAAACAACTAATCACGATATGAAATCTTTTTTAAATAATTTTTTCATATAATACGAAACAACTAATCATATTATATGCCACATCTATTTATGTGAGTTTGCTAAGATAATGGTCTACTTTTTCACACATGCATGCGGTTATTCATAAATGATAGGCAAAAGAGTAATAACCCAAAAATAAAATAAATACAATAATACAAAGAACCTTTAGAAGAACATACCAAATTTGGCATATGTAGTATTCTCGCTCGTAATATTTTGCTAGTGTACTACATTTTCAACATGCTACATGTTCCTACAAGTAAATTACAAAGAAGAAATTAATCCTTTATATAATGATTAAACAAACTACTACAAGATGGAGAGTTTTGTTCACTATTCCATGGACTTTGATCTGAAACAAGGGAAGAATCCTTTATTTTTTCCATCGAAAATATCGCTTTGCTCACTATCCAATTTCCTAATTTGTTTTCAATTATTTTCTTCTGAATAACTGTAATTTCAAATAAAATACTTTAATCGGTATTTTAATCTAATTCAACACTTTAATATTATCATTAATTAAGATATTTTGTGTTTTAATTAGTATATTTTGTTGATTTGTTGAAGAAGATCATTGTTGGAGAAAAAGAATATTTTTGGAGAAAAAGAAACTGTTTAAAAACCATTTGAAAGAAATTGGGGGTGATTGACATCCTTTAATAATTACCATTTATTTTAAAGGGTATATATCTTTTACCAAAAATAGAAAAATATTTTTAAAAATAAAAAATATAATTTTTTTTTAAAAAATACTATAAATTGCAAACTAAAAAGAATTGCTATAACTTGCATTAAACAATCTAATGTTGTATAGTTAGATTTTGTTTGCCCTGTTATCCCACCAGCTTCAACACCAGCCCACCTCCAATGACCCGACCCGGCCAATACTCAATTACCCTTCTTCTCCTACAAATAAAATACCCAGCTAATAACTTTAAAACAAACGCACCACAACAACAACATAGCGTACAAACCACAGCAAAACCGACAACATACAGCCCAAAATTGGACCCCAATGGCTTAAACAACACAACTTCAGCAATATCAACCACGGGATAATGGAAAATCTGATGGTCTCCTCTCTCCCCTACTCTATTTCCATCTCCATCAACACCAACTGTTTTTCCATCACTTCTATTCAAGAAAGCCAAAGCCCAATGCCCTACAATTTCAAGAAAAAATGGGGAAAATCCAAAGAACCACCGGATTCAAGGTGTTTCACCTTTGATTCGACAATCACGGAGTTTAATTCGATAGGCTCAAGCTGGATAGCGCCCAATCCATCACTTTTCCTTCAAGTTGATTGAGAAGAGGTGACCCATGGCCCTTCTTTATTTCTTTTCATCATCAATTCCTCTAACATTTGCCTGTTCAAGAATTCACTTTTTTTTAAAAGCTTTTCAAAGAAGCCGTTTGTGACCCAATTTTGCCTATAAAAGGAGTTTTTGTTCACCCTTTCAAGAGGGGTAAAGTGGTAGAGAAATTGGAGGAATATTTGAGTTCATCACACTCTCTGATTCACTAAGTTCTCTATTTTTCTTTACTTTATTTCTTCTGATTGTCGTCAATATCACTCGCTTCTTGAAGCAGTGTGAAAGCTAATCGTCGTCCAAGTTCGCTACCCCGGAAAAGGTAACCTTTTTTTATTTTGAAATGCATTTTTTTTTTTTTTTACGTTGTTGTTGTTGTAACCTCCCTGCTTCACCTTTATTTCGTCGTTTTGTTTTATCCCGTTTTCTATTAATCCCGTCGCCTGGTTGCTGTTTCCTTTCCATATTGCTGCATAACGGCCATAATTTACTTATTGCTTAGCTGACTTGATTGGTTTCTATTATGAATAAAGTCTCGTCCTGCTTTTGGTCGTACTTTTTGGAGTATAGAGTGACGAGGGAGTGTTCTTGTGGACATAAAGGGACAAAGGGGCGAATATCGCATGATATGTAACGCGTTGTACTTTCCTCACTCTTAAACATTCTTCAGATTTCACTACCTCTGTTTTCTTGGATTCGTCAATCTCGTGAAATAGAGCTCGTTTTTGTTAATAAGTTTCAGCTGTGTTTGAACTGAATATGTTGGCGTGCTCGCTGTGTTTCTGTATCTTGATGAAGTACAGTATAGTGTGTGTTAGTATGAATACTACGGGATGAACTGTGAACAACTTATGGCGTTACCATCTTCTACTCCAAATAGTTGCTATGAAAAACTCATAAGTATTTTATTTTTGAATTTTGCCCTAATTTTTTTAATTAAAAATTACATAAATACACAACTTATGTTTTCAATATTACGAAAAATCCCAACTCACTAAACATATTACAAAAATCTCAACGTATACACAGAATCCTAGGCGAAGATGGGGATAAAGAGTAAGGATTAGCTGTTAGCTGTTGTCTGTTATGTTTTGAGTATTAATAGGAAAAAAGAGTAATATACAGGAAAAAAGAGTAAAGTAATTTAAAACATGGAGAGACAGGTTACTATTTATGTTGTTTATATTTTTTTAATTAGCTTCAAAACTTTGTGCTCAACTCTGAGCAATAAAACCTGTGGGCCTGACTTCTATAACGTCCAGTCCATTTAGACGTTTGTGAAGTAACAATGAGATCAGATAGCCATTTTTGCGAGATACTAAACGTACGTGTCTCGCACATTTAGTTAAAATAAGGATTTAGTAACTATTATTAGCTAATTTTAGAATCATAAATATTAAGAAAATAATAAATGATAATTTTACTGATTTGAGTTTTATTCTTACAAGATAAAATAGTCGAACAATATTTTGTGATAGGGCTTTATGCTTTTATATAATACTAGTCAAATGTATGTGCTTTGCACGTATGTCTCGTGTTAATTAATAATAAATTTTATAAAAAAAATTATTGTTTGTATGTAATAATATTCAGTACACAATTTTTTTTAAAAATAACGTGAATTTTTTAAAATAAAAATTATACTTTAAGAAAAATATGATAACTTATCAACACATTTGTGAAGGTAAATGTACAGAATCTATATCTAACCTTCAACAAATAATAAATACATAATACATAAACATGTCATTTAACTTGGCGTCAAATCACATCTATGACCTCAACTTTCGGCGTACACAAGTAGGCATTTAAACTTGTATAAAGTTAAACAATTAAACACATGTGTCCTGTGTGGCATAATACACATAGAACACCACGTAGGACAAGAATTGACCATGTAGGACGTCAACTAGGACATATGTGTCGTGTCTACTTATTCAACTTTATACAAAGTTTATGTGTCTACTTGTGCATACCTTAAGTTGGAGGTCATAGATTTAATCTGAGACCAAGTTAAAGGGCGTGTTTTCACAAGTAAAGTTGTCTCTTCAATCATAAGATATGTCAAGATTTACCAAAAGAACTTCTCAATTAGCAATTATTTATTAAAAATACATAATAATTTATTTATTGTAAATTTCAAGAACATTCTAAATTTCAGAAAACTTACCTCAAATCACAAGCAAATTTATCTCTTTCATTGATTGACACTATCAAGATTATAAACATCACGAGCTTCATTAAATTTTAGAAAACTTACCTCAAATTATAAGCAAAGTTGTCTCTCATAAGATATGTCAAGATTTCTCAAAACAAACTTCTCAATTAGCAACTGTTTATCAAGAGTACATGTAATTTATTTATTGTACACTTCAAGAACATATTAAAGATTAGAAAATTTATCTCAAATTACAAGTAAATTTGTCTCTTTAGTCATAGATATTATCAAGATTTCAATTGGTAGAAAATTCTATACCTAAACTTATTTTTCCTCTGCATAAAAAAACCTCGATATTACCAGCTTTAAATTCTCCCAACAAATCTTATAATAAGATCACTAAAAGCTCAAACAATATATGTTTAATATGCAATAAAATATTATATCATGTAGTCTTGCACGCAGTGATAAAAATATATGCAACATGTAGGCTTCATAACTTCTTTTTATAACTCTTTATATAGATAATTGAAGTATTATTATTCCTGTACGAATCAAACAACTTAGCATGATAGAGTTCTATGCAAATTTATATTTTTATTAATAATAGATTTTTCTACTTTTATGAAGAATAGGTTTTTTAGTATTTGTTAAACGTGGCTACATATATTTTAGGAGCATAATTGAATAATTCATTAATTAAATAGATTAGGAGCATAATTTAGGAAGTGATATTTTAAAAATATATTTTCTGTTTACTATATATTTTAGGATTTCTTAATTATTGATTCTCCTCGTATCTTACCATATTTTTTTTCTTACCATAAGGTGGGAAAACATGAGCGGGTATCATCATTTGGAAGAAACCTGCAGCTCCTTTATTTGGCAACTTGATGCATGACTTAGAAAGATTTTAAGAAAAGCATAATTAATTAAGAAGACTTGAAAACAGAGATGGATAATGTTGTGTGCAAAACTCATACATACATACAAATGCAAAAAGCTTGAAGCTGTATTGCATATAATCTGAACTCACTCATGTGCTCAGGTACATATATATATAGTAGTAGTAGGTACCTGAAAGAAACGATGGAGGGCAAAGTTCTTTGTGTTTGAAGAGATGCTCAACTTGAGAAATGTGAGAGAAAGTGAAGGAGTCAATGCAAAGCTCGACGAGGTCTGCTCCTTCTTGTTTAGCTTTGTGCATAGAAGCTGCCATTTCCTCGGGGCTTTCACATTCTAGTGTTGTGTACACTAACTGGTCATGCTTGAAACCCATCCCACGCACACAACTGCAAAGTGTTTTAATGAAGGGCAAAAAGTTCAAATCACTTTTTTTAAGGGTCTTCATACTTTTAATATATTATAGATATAGATTATACATATAGGTTATAGATTATAGATATAGATATAAATTATAGATTTATTGGTGAAAATATTTCCGACCATTAAATGAACTTTATACCATAAAAAGTTAAGTTATTTATTAAAAGAGAAAATACATCTTTTTCCCTTGAACTTGTCCTCCTAACTCACTTTAGCACTTAAACTTAATTTATGTTTTCTTTACCCACCTTAACATCTTTAAAGTGAATTATTTTCACCCCTTAATATATAATACCACTCTCATAACGAAGAGTGCATCACACTCGCTGACACATCAGCGCCACATCACCGCCATGTCGGAGCCACGTAAATAAAGTATTTTTTTAATAACTTTATATATATATATATATATTATATATATATATATATACATATTTTTAAATATATAAAAAATAGTTTAAATTAAAACAAAAATTCCACCCCCCATTTTCCATCTTCTTCATAACCCCCAGTCCTATCCCTTCCCTGCCCCCCTCCCGTCCAACCCCACACCTGCACACACACTCCGTTCTCCCCCATACTGCCCCACCCGGACACACACCCATCCACCTCCGTCCACCTCAATACAGCCACACTTGTCAGATTTTTCGGTGAATTTTCGTCGAAAAACTCAGTTCACTTAAAAAATTCAATTAATTATCAATTTGTTCAAACAAATGAATCTAAGAAAGGTGAGGAAAAAATTATGTTGGGTGTTTCTTTAACAAATGGATCTAAGAAATTTGAATGGGTGTTTAATGGAGGAAAATTTTCCTAGAATTTTCTTGTTAATATTTTCCTCTGAATAGTTTCCACTGAATAATTTTCATTCAAATTATCCCATTTTTGAAACTGAAACTATCCCATTTTTTGTTTCCCATTTCTTTAACAAATGGATCTAAGAACATTCTTTTGTTTTATTTCTCTTGCTAATATTAACAATGGAGGAAAAATGGATGTTTAATGGAGGAAAATGGGTAACAAATAGGTGTTTAATGGAGAAAATTTTTTAATTTAGTGTCTTAGTGGTTAATTTTTGGTGGTGTTAATGGAGGAATATGAAAAAAAATTAAAGGAGAGAAGTGGTGAAAAATGTATTTGAGATTGTTGATGGAGAAATTTGGGTATTGTTGTTGATAATGTTTTGAAGAAGAAGAAGAAAAAAATGTCTATTTTTTATTTTTTTTAAAATTTTTTTAATTATATTTTAATATAATATTACTAAAATTAATTTTTTTAATAAATAAACGCGCCCTTTTAAAAAAAAAATGTCACGTCAGTATTAGGGGTGAAATAAATATACTTCAAAGATGTTAAGGGATTAAATAAACGGAAGTTAAGTTTAAGTGCTAAAGTGAGTTGGGAGGACAAGTTAACAGGAAGACATCTAAATGCCTTCATGTTATTAATATAGTATATTTGAACTGTTAATTAGGAATGTGCATTCAATTTTTTGACTCGATAATTCACTAGTCGATTTTGATTATTTGGAATGAGACCCGGTCTTTGCACAATTGTTAATACAATGTTAGAAAAATTGAGTAAAAATTTTGACACTTTTTATTTCGCGCGATTGATCGTATCACTTGCGAGGCTACATTGTTATTGTTGATTGTATTATATCTCTCATGAATGAAATAGTCAGAATTTTTACTGAGCTAACTTTAAATATAAAAAATACATATACAAAAAAGTTCAAAGGAATTAAATATTTACTTTATGTGTGTAAAGAATAATTTTAACATTTTATATACGGAAAGGGGATCTACATATATATATATATATCGCTGAACTATCATAAATAGTATGTATATACTTTTTGTTATATTTTGGGTAGATGTATGCTCTTGCCATTAATCATTTGGACGGTATATACCGTTGACACTAATTGAGGGACACATGTCACAATTCCGTACGTTTGTTTATTTTTTATTTATTTTGTCTCAAATAAATGAACTCACCCAAAATTAAACCTATTACCCGACTAAACTAACTCAACCCAACCTTATAACCTAACCCAACTTGATCCCAATATCTCAAGGGTAAAATTCAGAAGTAGCATACTTAAGAGCCTAATTACTAGTTTTATAGCAATTTTTTCATATTACATTTTATAGTAACTTATATTTTGTATTTTTTAAAAATGTTGCTGTAAAAATACATCTACAAAAAAGTTACTGCACTTAATTAACTGAAATTAGTTGAGCTATATATGGTATAATTACCAATCAAGTAAATATGTTGATTCATTTTTCATTTAAAACTCTTAAAAAAAGGTGACATCCGTTATAACTTCATAATTCAAATTTCTGTTTTTCACCATTAACAGCTGCATCTTTTCTTAGCAATTTCTTCTAAACCAATCCTGTGTTGCTAAATCAAATTGAACTGATTCTTCTTTAAAATAAACAGCAATTGCAAAACGAAGCAGTTATTCGATTGAATCAAATTCAATTGTTGATTCATTTGTTATATTTGTTTGAATTCAACTGTCACTTGAAAATTCAACCATTACTACTGTTGAAGGTACATAATCATTATTGCTATTCAGTTCGATTTTTTTTTAGCCATTACTGATGTGCCTATCAAGTTTTGGTTGGCGTCGTTAATTTGTATGTGAAAAAATTGTAAAACAAATTCGAGTTACAATCAAGGCAACAGTAAAATTGGAATTCAAGTATCTATTGTAAATTTCAGCTTTAAAGTTATTTCAATGGGAAAAAAAATCAGTATTCGACTCTATTTTTTAGGATCGGTTGTTGTTATTTTGATTGTTTTAACAATAGAACAATTGTAAACAACTTGCGAATTGAAGTACTTTTTTTTCTTTGAAATACTAGATAAATGAATGATCGAATGTATCTGTTGAATTTGATAATATTCTATGAACCCAGATAAAAGTATTAAATATCTTCTCCATATGTATTTTTGATGTGCTTAATTGTAACACTGCATATATATTTTTTGATATTGTTAATGGTAACACTACATATGTATTTTTGTTTTTGTTGTTGAAATTTTATAGTATAAATGTATATTTGAAAAGATATTTTAGTTTAAGATAATGTTGTGTATATGTATTTTTTAAATTGAGATGTTGGTTGTGTATCTTTGTTTGCCCTTAAATCTGAAAAGTGCGTGTTATAAGAAGTGATATTTGACAAATATGTATGTAACATATCAAATTATAAATTAGGTATGCTCCAAATGTATTTTTGATATGCTTAATGTTAACACTGCATATGTTTTTTTTATGTGATTTAAGGTAACACGGCATATGTATTTTTGTTTTGCTTGTCGGAATTTGAGAGTATAAGTGTATATGTGATAATATATTTCGTGCCTGTTTTACTTTCGTTTGATTAAGTAGTTTCTATATTTTGTATTTTAAATTAAATAAATATTGTTTAAATGTATTTTTTAAATAGAGATGTTGGCTATGTAACTTTGTCTGCACTTAAAGTTGTAAAGTGTGTGTTAAAATAAGTGATATCTGACAAATATGTATATTTGTTTATTTATTGCTTAAATCAAGTAGAAATGGTAAGCATACCAGTCCTTGTGAAGCACTCTGGTCGATGGACGTACGAAAAGAACTTCGAAGAATATGTCACTGATGCTATACTGTTGAGCACATCAACAACATTCGTTGAGCTGCATGATGTTTTGGCATCTCACTTAAGTGTGGATTTAACCATCAAACGTATTCTAGTGGAATATCAAATCACTCCTAATGCAGGGCAGATAATAGGAATACATAACGATATGAGTTTAAAGGTGTTTATATTGCAGAAAAAGTTGATACAAGACATGAATTGTCTTCCTTTATATGTAAGCATTTTGGATAAAGTTGTAGGGAGCAACTTGGCAAGTTCATCTATATATGTTGCTGTAAGAGGAATCAACTGTAACAATTTGGAAACAGTGATAAATACAACAAATGAAGGAGCTTTGGTGGTTTGTGAAAATACAGAAGCATTAGATGTTTTTGAGATGGATTCCGTCGAGGTGATTATCTCAGACCCACATCACAAGCATGTTGAGGAAGACCAGGTTTACTTGAGAAAAAGAATTTTAAAGTCAGTTATGAAGGTCTATTCAATTAGGGAGAAGTTTCAAATGCGCAGTAAAAGGTCAAATAAAAAAATGTACGTACATTCTATACCTCTTAGGTCTTGTTTAATATTAGCTTGGATATGTATTTTGAATGTAATAAATTATGTTGCATGCAGGTATACATTGTTTTGCAAATCAAGAAACTGTGAGTTTTTAATGCGTGCATCAGGAAAGGGAGAAACAAAAATGTTTAGAATAAGAGAATTCAGACCTCAACATACATGCCCGCTGAACGACAAGATCTATCCAAAGATGCATGCAACTAGTATGTTGATAGCTGGTATGGTTAAACAGAAATTCAAAAATCACAAACGAAAATACAGTACGACGGAAATAAAAAATGACATGAAGAAAGATTTTGGTATGGATTTGACATACATTTTATGTTGGAGGGCCAAGGAAAGAGCGTTAGAAGAGTTGAGGGGTAAGCCATCAACATTTTATGGTAAATTGCCATCATACTTATATGTGCTGAATACTACCTATCCGGAGTCACATATAAGAATGAAGAAGACAGATGATAATGCGTTCTTGTATGTATTTATCGTTCTACATGCATTCATTAAAGGATTCGATCATTGTAGACCAGTCGTAGTTGTTGATGCTAGTCATCTGAGAGGAATGTATACTGAGGCATTTGTAACAGTATGTATAACGGACGGAGCAGGTTAGTATCATTTACTTAGTATAACTGATTGTATTTTTTTTTCTTTTTGCTGTTGACTTGAAAAATACATATATTCAGTTCATATATACATATGTGTATATAAGTAGATATGCTCAAAGTTTTCTGAATGAAACATGTAAAATTGATTATGTTTGATAGTGAGGTTCATGTAAATTTTATTATATGTAATTGATACCATTTCTGGTAGATAAAATATACATTTTAATTGACCGATATTGTAATAAATACATATGCAGTTCCTAACTGTATTTAAATCGACCTGCGCAGATTTTTTTTATATGTGCAGGTTATATATTTTGTTTGGCATATGGTGTGCTTGATTCTGAAAATGATGAATTATGTATACAGGTCATATATTTCCTTTGGCATATGATGTGCTTGATTCTGAAAATGATGCATCCTGGACGTGGTTCTTCTAGAATTTAAAGAAAGCATACGGAGTAAGAGAAAACATGTGTGTTGTGTCTGATAGGAATCGAAGCATCATAAAGGTTGTTGGTGATGTGTGCGAAGATGTTCCACATTATGCATGTATGTGGTATCTATGAAAAAATATAAAAAAACTTTACAGAAAGTCACACGATGCATTGTCGGAGATCTTTTATACCATGGCCAAATCATATTCAAAGTCAGAATTCCATATGTTAATGGAAAAAGTTGAGGCAGCTGATATTAGGGTGAAGATATATTTGAAATTGGTGGGTTACGAAAAGTGGGCTAGGTCTATGCAACAGTTCGTTGAGGATGGACTTTGACTTCAAACATTGCGGAGTCAATAAATGGAGTGCTTGTATCAGCTAGAGAACTGCCAATTTATGACTTTCTTGAGTAAGTTCGATTACTGTTTGCAAAATGAAATTGTGCAAATAGGCAGGAGGCGTCATATACCTTCACAACACTCATTGAATAGTTTAATGACATACTCAGTGAGAACGAGGCTTTGTGTACCCATATGACGGTATGACCCTTTAGATTTGTGGAAGTTATAATTACGGAAACATAAATATGAAAATACTTTCCATGCAGTTGTAAATAAATAAAAAGATATAAAACATAAAAAATATGAACATTTAAAATACATAATATGTACTCTGCAGATGTATTTTATTGTATTGAAAGTTATTAACAATTGCATATGTATTTGGCTGCTCTGTAAAAATGTACTCTGAATATGTATTTTTATTGCATAAGTATTTTTTTTTAAAATGCTGGTGTGCTTACAATATATAATAGAATATTGAATTCATCTTTTTGTATCATTGCATTTAATTTTTTATTTTTATGTCATGTTGTACCAGCCACAGGATATGTGTATACGGCACACGACAAACAAAAGCACTTTATTGTTTGCATCAAAGAAAAGAAATGCTCATGTAATACTTTTCAAATAGATGAGATATCATGTGCACATGCTTGTGCGGTATTGGAGAAAAAGAATTTTGAGAAGGGGTCATACTGTTCTACTTTGTTTAAACCAAAAACTATTTTGAAGACATATGATGTTCCAATTTATCCGTTGCCACACAACGATGACTGGATAATTTCAGAGAACACACTTGGTGAAATAGTACTGCTTCCAAAATACAAAAAACCTCCAGAAAGATCTGCAAAGAAGAATCGTGAAAAATCAGGCCGGGATATATTTGAAAAGAAGAATATCAACTCATGCGGTGATTGTGGGGCTAAGGATCACAATAGGCGCTCTTGTAGGAAATATCGCAAATGATACATTTCTTCTTCTATATTATTTCTTAAAAAAAAAATTCATTTTTTATAATGATGAACTAATTCAGTTTAGTTAATGAATTTATGAATCATTTGACAAATGAAGACAGTAATATCTGAATAATGGAATTATATATGTTTCAAAATTTGTACTTTACATATGTATTTTCAAGCAGCAATTCATCAGTATTTTTGACATTGTAAATATATATTAGTTTAAAGGTGGTAATTTTAATTAACCAAACAAGTATATGATTCATAATTGTTCAAAGATTTAAATAATATATGTGACATATAAATATATGTTTGAATTTCTTAATGTTATTACTGCATATGTATTTATACTGTAAAAAATATATTTGATGTATAATTCATATGTATTTTTTTAACAAAAATATAATCACTGCATATGTACTTTGTAACTATAATCAAACCTATAACTACATAAAAAAGTCAAATTAATCTTTAATTCAAATTCTCTTGTATAGTGATTTTAAATGAACACATCAAAATTAAATATTAGGTTTGATCAATATGTATATTCTAAAAGCTTTATATTAATATGAAATATGTATTTTTTTGAGAAATATTTATAATGTATAATCCATATGTATTTTATAGCAAAATATCAACACTGCATATATATTTTGTAAATAACTGCATTAAAATGTCAAATTACATTTTAATTTAAATCCTAATTTATAAATATAGTTAATGAAAATATAGTAAAAATGCATATTAGTTATGTTGCAGTTGTATTTTTGAAATGTTTGATTCTAACATTTCATAAGTATTATTTTGCTAAAAAATAATTGATTTATACTACATATGTATTTTTAAGCATAATATGAAAACTACATATGTATTTTTTAACTAAATATCCTTAAAGAACAACAACAACATACTAAAATACATATTAGGAATGGTCCATATGTATTTTTGCAATATTTGATTTCAACACTACATATGTATTAGTCTAAATAAAATTGATTTATATGATATATGAATTTTTAAAGATAATATAAAACTATGCAAGTATTTTTTTTAACAAAATCTCACAGTAAAAGGTAGAAATCCATGAAATATGAACAAATTCAAAACATAAAAATTAGTCTATACAATCAAAACCTACATCCATAAACTAGTTTCTAAAGTACAAAAAGTCTAAAATCAATCAACCATCATACATCAACAACTTTAGTGACACTAGTTATTCTACTTTGCCTTACAAGCCTCACGGGGGCTTCGACATCACTAATAACATTTGCTTCTTGTTTTCGAATCTCATAATCCTACAAAAGTGCAGCATATCTTGTACGAAGTGCATTGGGGTCGAACTCAGTCGCAATAACTTTGTGACCATAAGAAAGGTACTCTGCATACATAACCATAAAGACACCACAATCCCTACCAAAAAAAAAAAAAAGAAAAAAAAATTTGATTAAATAGTGAAATATATTTTGTACAAAGATACAATTTTAATATATGTAATTTCAAAACTTACAAGCTTCCACTCGGTTGTTGAGGCAATATATCTGAGGATTCTTTGTCTTTGTATTTTGGATGATTTTGAAGATCAATTCCTTTTTTACCATAGAAATCACAAGTTTGGAGATACAATGGAATAATCTTTGCTATTTTCTCGATCTCTGCAAGAACAGCCGCACAATGACCGCTAGATTCATATGAATCATATCAGAATATACATCTCTCTGAAAATGATAAAACCGCGAGAACCCAGTGATGTTTTTTCTTCATATTGACAGAAATAAAAATGTGTTCCACTGTATGTCATGACACTACATCATGCATACGGAACCCATTGATGTATTCAATAAGATGGTGCTCCTGTACTCCATCTTTAAGATTTTGATGATCCATAGAATATATATCATTCAAAGATTTAATTACGTTCATAAAGTTGCAGTCAACTGTACTGTATTTGGATTATTTATTTGGCTCATTTTTGTACGAACTGTGCGGCCCATACTTCGACTTCTTCCTCAAGTAGTATAAGCAGACATCAATATGCTGCATTAGTGAATACGACGAACTTTAGAGTATTCAAAAAAATTGTATTCTAAATATTACAGTGTATAAGTAAAAAATACATATGCATTTTTTTATATTAATGTAGATGACTTGTGTATCAAAAATTGCATTCTTAAAGTTCAGTTATATGTAGACAATGTTATCTAATAGTGTATGCAACAGTATTTGATGTATTATACTATATCATACTTTGAATTCTTAAAAATACATACATGTTAAACCATATGTATTTCAATGTAACCTAATATGTATTTTTAATTATTGTTATAGACGAAATGAAAAAATTTTCAAAATAATATACTAACCGAGTCTATCCATGTCTGATCTGCAAATCCCATCGTATAGAATCAATTTTTGTCTTCAACAGTCTCAATACCAAAATGCATCTTTGGAATTTCTGATTTTCCCCTCTTGTAATGATTCACTTTTCCTTTCCTAGGTATTTTAAGGAATTGATAAAACATTAAAACATGTATTAATACAAAAAAATAATTTGTCGCAATTCAAAAGAACTACCTCTTAGCAGTAACTTTTAATAGGTCGGCAAAAATCCAATCCTTGAAGTTCTTGACAATGGTCCTTGAAGTTCTTGACAATCTTTGTATCTATTATCCCATCAATCGGGTGATATAAAAATGGATATTTCTGGGGGAATATGCGTATTAGCCCTGCTGAGCTCCCTATGTAATTATAGAATATAAAAACTTAATAAATACAAACGTATTTGCAAGACATATTACATAAAAAATAATATATATCTTATTGTACTTACCAGCAACTGAACCAAATTTTTCGGTGTATGGCGATTCCTTGAATTTTGATGGTCGCCTAATCCTTAACTTTGGTCTTGGAGTTTTTACTTCACGATTAGCGGATGGATGAATGATGATGCTTTTTTGATTGTACACATTCAAGCTAGGTAGAAACTCATCTGAAATTGTGTTCTATGAATCAGGCCACAATTGTTCATTCCTCTGTTCATCATTGGTTAATTTTTGTGTATTACGAGGTGTGCTAACTTGCTCCTCGGTAGCAAGTTCAACCTCTGAATCAGTGATTCTTCTATTCATCTAACAAAAAGATTGAAAAAAGAATATTACATTTTTTCATCAAATTGAACCTAAATAAACTCAAAATATATAATAGTAAGATACATACTCGATCATGATCTTCAATAACAGTATCAGAAGCTTTTGCATCCAAAATTTCATGATGAGATTCTTCTTGACGGTTTGCCGATAGATGTATGATGATGCTCTGTATTTGATACGCATTTAGGCTAGGTAACATCTCATCAGGGACTGTGAATTGTGAATCAGACAAAATTATTTCATCAATTTTCTCATCGCTGATATGTAAAAAAAATAAAATAAAAATTTTAATTTTCCTCTGAATTATTACATGGACATGAAGAAAAAGTTAACATCACTATACATACTTGACAATCATGTTGAACACCTTCTATGAATGTAAGTAATCCAAATTTATACTTCGGAGAAGCTCATCAGGGATTAATTGTTGAGAATCAATTTCAACATTCATTTTTTCAGAATGCAAATCAGTGCACCCCTTGAAAACAAGTATAAGAATCAAAACAACAAACAAATATGTACTTGTATCTGTTTATATATGTGAATTCAAATGAATATATATATATATGAAACTTAATTATTTACCTTTTTACCAAGCAAATTTGCCTTCAATTTCTGATCAACCTCGGAGGTTAATTGTTGTGGTGATCTTTCGGTACCAACATAATCCATATTCTGAAGGTCAAGATCTTTATCTGCATGTTGTTGCTACAAATACATATACAAATTAAAATAACATATTAAAACTTGAGTCAAATTTAATTTTTTTTTTATGAAACTGAATATACATATTTATGTATAACATCAAACTCAAAAATACATATTATAGAACAAAACAAAATAATCACCCAGTGTTAAAATACATATGCAGTGTTAAGAAATACATATGAATAAAACTAAAAATACATATGCAGTGTTAAAAAATACATATGAATAAAACTAAAAATACATATGCAGTGTTAAAACATACATATGAATAAAACTAAAAACACACTGTGTCGCATGTTATAATGTTTTTAATGAACCAAATAATATTTATTGTTATGTGAACATCCTCAAAAATATATATATACACTACATGTGATGTAAAAAATAATTGTATTTATTGAACAATGCATATATATATTTAAGGAAAAAATATATAAAGTATCAACAACACATAAACAAATAATATTTGCATACCATACTAAGTCAATCTTCAATTCTATTTCAAATTTGATAGTTCTATTAACCTCAACTATATTTTGAATATAAAATTTAAAAATACAAGTAAATATGTATTTGGAACTTTAATATTTATCTTTGTACCATCAGAAATATTATCTGAAGATTGAACAACATCAGGACTGAAATGTTGTCCAGATTGCTCTAACCCTCCCTAATCAACATTTGATTTATCAGCTTCTATATCTACAATCTGCTCCTGAAAAATTTGTGTCCAATAACATAACGAGTTATTTTACAAAATATGTTGTATTTGTATAAGGCAGTCCAATAAATATATATATTCAAATCAACTAAGATTTTCAAAGAAAAAATTTACCTTGCTTTGAGCGAATTCTTTCTTCAACTTTTTAAATTTTTTTCTCATTAGTCCACGAATTCCTTTAAATCGCGACGAACCTGTTTTGATAAAAAATCTATATACAATTTTTTTTTCATGTAAAATAAAATATTTGTCAAAAAAAATTACCTCATAGCGGAATGCATCAAAATCTTTCTTAAAAATAAATGCTTCTTTCTCAACATAACTCTCAGGCTTTGACACGGCTACTTTCTCTTCATGAATATATGGCTTTGAGTGTACCTGAGGAAAAATAACCCGAGTTGTTTGCTTTCCTTTCTTCATTTTTGAATAAGATGCCTGTCGTGTTGTAATTGACTTGAAAACTGGTGTCCTCGTTTGGGTATGCTCGTCAAAACTATCTACTTGCTTTTTCCTTAAAGGTTTCTTCGCTACTGGTGTTGAGGAATCAACCTTCTGTTTCTTCTTTGAATGTTCGTTGATCTTTCTTGGTGGTGGATCCTGAAAGTCGTCATCAGAATCAACAGAACGTTCATGTTGTATTGCATCCTTCTGTGGTATTTGCAATTTTGACAGCTCCTTTTTCGTTGGCTTTATGTTCTTAAAGACAACCTAGAATAATAGGTAAATAATATATGTTAAAGAATCAGTTAAACAATTGTAAATGAAAATATATATATGTATACTGTAAAATACATATTAATACATATGTATTTAGTAACAACAAACCTTGCCATTGTCATTGAACATAGCATTCATCAAAAACTCAAAGCGTGGACGAGGTGCAATCGTCTTCCAATTTAATAATCGGAGAATCTGATTATCAACCTTTGATGCAACTTTTTGGTGGGACATTTGAACAACACTTGTAAAGCCACACTTGAATAGCCAGTCGCATTCTCTGAATCAAATAAAATTGATCACCAGCTTTCAACCGGTTGTTCAAACTTCTGGCCAGATCTTCAAAAGATAAAGATTCCCATGAAAAATCCTTATATCTTCCACTATCGACCAAATCAAAATGAAGACGGAGTATTACCACAGTTTCAACATTAGATAAGACAAATAAATGTAGGAAGTACAGGATTGCAAATTTCTCAGCATCTGCACATTGTTCTCCCCCCATACTCTCTCCGTGAATGCTAGAAATAGTTGTCTTTTCTGTATAATTTTTTCCCCATTGAAATACTTCTCAACCATCCTATTTGGTACATCCTCGTCAAAAATAAAGTCATACCTATTTGACACACAATTCAATCCAGTTATGATAGCAAATTCCCTGGGAGTAAAATTAAGAAAGGTCCCATTAGCACAAATCAGAATACCAGAAGAAGAACTGCCCTTCACCTCAAGCGTCATAACGCATCTGCACAATTGTGCTTGCACTACACATTGTTGTTTCTTCATAAAATAACCAAAAATATTTTTGTCCCAAAAATTTTTAAATTGTTCCTTCTTTAAAATTGCGCGTATGCTTTCATAAATATCTTTGTCACTGTAAGAACACATGTGTGGTGCAAATCTTGAAAGTTTCTGACAATGAATATTTCATCCCGCATCACCTATACAAAGAATCGTATAACATGCAGCCAAAAAATCAAGCAGCCAATAAAAATCAAAAACATATAACAGGCATATGTATTTTTATCATATCAAAACTGCAACCAACACTGAAAAATACATATCAAATATACTAAAAATACATATGGACAATAGACTGGTCTGGTATTTAAGCTAAAATTAACATGCATATGTATTTTTATCATATCAAAACTGCAACCAAAACTGAAAAATACATATCATATGTACTAAAAATACATATATCCAACAGACTGATGTAGTATTTCAAGTAAAATTAACATGCATATGTATTTCTTACCATAGCAAAACTACAACCAACACTGAAAAATACAAATCATTTCTGCTAAAAAATACATATAGCCAATATACTCTTCATGAGTAGTTAATACAACAATATATTTTTTCAGTTATACTATCATCTTCACAAATCAACATTCAATCACAAAATATTATCATAACACCAAAATACATATTAACTACATCAAAAAAATACATATAACTTACAACTTTAACAACATCTTTACTTGGGGCAAAATACATTTTACTCAAAAAAATACATTTAGAACAAAAAAATACCTCTTCCTCACTAACATCTTCAAAATCATCATCAAAAGAGATCTGAACATCCTCATCAACCTTAGTCAAACCTTCAATTTCTTTCGCTTTCCTTTTCTTCTCGATTTTTTAAATTTTTTTTCCTTCTGAGAAGGCGATTTCTTCAACGTTTTTTTTTTCAAAAAAATTTTCATCTTCAGCGGATCGTTGCGAAACTTCGACCTAATGTCCTCTGATTTCTCAGATTTCTTCAACCGTAAAGAATTTGAAACAACTTTAACTACATCTTCTTGAGTTAACCCAAGACTAAAAGATGGTCCACAATCATAGACCAAATTTGAATTATTTATACCACTATTTGTTCGTGATTTTGGTGTTTGTTCAGCCATTAAAATCAAAAAACCTTAAATTCTGATTTTGAGATATATTAGAGTTTGCTAATTTTGAAATTTACCAAAAAAATGCTAACATGCAATAGCTAAATTAAAAGTTACCTGAAATAGATGAAGATAATCTTTACTGATGATGCTAAAATCGTGCAAAGTGAAAAAAAATGGGAGCGGAAAGATGTACTTTAGGGCAAAAAAAACGACAAAGAATCTTTCAAAATAATGAAAGAAAGCTAATGGCGTGAAAAGAGAAAAAAATTGCAATTACTTCTCCAAGTGGGTAAAAAGTAGGAATCACATAAAATAATGTTATGAATGTTACAAAATGTAATTTAGTAAAATTGTTGTTATTTTTGTAATTTCATGCTTAAGTTTGATACTTTATGTATTTTTTTTATCCATAGGATCTTCAAGAAAAATTTCTACAGACGCCTAATAGAGATACCCATTCTTCATCTCTCCCAATAACACAAAAAGAATCCTAGATTCGGTTCGAGCTTCTCATTACGACGTGATGAAAAATCGAGTAGAGATCTTTGTGTTTCTTCTCCATCTATGATTTTTTATTTAGTTCTTTCTTTGTCAATATTTATGTTTTTCCTTTTCACAAGTGAGGTGAAGAAGATTAAAAAAAAAAAAAAACATATGCTGATATTTACACAATGAGAATGACTATTAATTCACAACTGAACTAATATCAGTAGTCACGTACAACGGTAATTAACGATAACTGATAAGTACTATGTAATAAAGTAATAATAATTTAGAGGATTATTTATAAGGTGTAGTTCATTTAGAGACTAAAGTTAAGGAGCTAATGGTGTCCTTTTGTATCTTAATTAATATGTCTCCTAAATCAACTTTATAATAAAAATAATTGAATAAGTAGTTGACTTCTGTTTCAAAGAAACCTTTAAGAATCCACAAGAATTTTTTTTAATTCATGAATTCCTTTAATTTATTTTCAAAATCTGAAGAAGCTCCAATGCAGCATTATGTGATAAAATAGAATTATCTTTGTATGTTACATCAAATTTTTGTTGGCAGTATGAGATAATTCATCAAATATGCTATGAGTAAAATCAGAAACAACCATACAAATGAAATAAGCTTTATTATGATATAACAATTTCAAGATTACAGCTATTGATTAAAGAAGGTAAAGATATATTGCACACTTTCAAACAGTCATCTTGTGAAAAATATATTTCAAACGCCTAAAAGTTGGTAAGATAAAACATATCCAAAATAATTCAAAATATATAGTACAACCTTTCATCAACAAAACAGTCACTTTGTCTACGAACAAAAGTAAGCACGTCATACTTGCGATAAAAAATTATCTAAAATAGCTAAAAGAGTATTATCTACATTAGACCCAAAACAAAGTAAAAATTATCCCAAATAAACTTATTATATTGTTAATTACAAGTTATAACAAAACTTTTCAATAATTACTAGACTAAAGAAATAATTACAAGCTATAGCAACTTTTTAGAAAAAATTATTTTAATTAAATATTTAAAATTAATTTTTTAATATTTATTTTTTATACTATTTCCTTATTTTTAGCATTTAACATTAATCACTCTTAATTAAAAGCTCTGAATAATTATGGCAAGTTATATTATTGGTATCAATGACTTTTATTTTTATTTTAATAATTAAGTATTAAAGTTTGTTCACAATTTAAGGAGTCATATATGGTAAATATATTTTTTAAAGTTAAGATTAAATTTTTTACTTTTTATTAACTTTAATAATTAACTTGCTTCTACACTTTTTAACGTTTTACGGTCTTTCATTACCAATAGAAGTCTTAACTCTTTATCCTTTTCAACGTCTTTTAACTTTCTTCTACAAATTTTCACATTTTACGGTATATCATTAGGAACAGCAAGGGCACTAGAGTGAATTTCATGATCTACAAAGATTTTTTATGCAATTTTATAATATTCACGGAGCTCGTAACGAGGTTTCATAGTTGCTTGTACCATTGATCAAAATGCTACTCTCTATCATATATCTTCTGATATGTGATTGTAATGTGCAAGAAGATAATCCATTATCTTAAATTAAAAGAATAGAGCATTCTTACTGCTTGTGAGGATAGGTTTCGTGGTTTAGTCCTTGTTGAGAATTATGGTGTGTATTACACCACATTTTAGTTAGATTTTTCTGCTCATCACTGGTGGAGAGGTTTCGCAGATTTTGGACCAGTTGGATCTTCTCCCTTATCATGGACTCAGTTCTCCAAGATGTTCTTGGAGAAGTATATGTCATGCAGCCTTAGAGATCGACTGAGGGATTAGTTCTCCAAATTGGAGTAGGGCTCCATGACATTCGTCAAGTATGAGGTCCATTTTCATGAGTTAGCCAACCATTAGACTTCTATTTTGGACATTAAGTACAAGTAAGTTCATTATTTTATCAGAGGGTTGAGACTCCCTATTCGAATGGCTACTCAGAGTCTAGTTGTTGTGGGTAGGAATTTTGCTGAGGTTTCAAATCATGCTAGAGTGATGAAAGAGGTGCACGGGAAGAGTCGTAAGGGCCTTAATAAGAGACCTAGGTTCAAGGGTAGATTTGGTGGGAGTTATAGTGGATCCCGACTCAGAGGTGGTAGCTCTCATGCTGGGTATCCTCCGCGTCTATCTTCTCATCCTTAGAGTCAGCCTAGCTGACCAGTTCAGGTAGTTCTTCAGACTACTAACGAAGGTCAGTCTGGTGTTAGTGGTCGCCCTGGTAAGGGCGGTGATCAGTATTCTAGAGGTTCGTTTATAGGTCATTCTAGATGTGGTGGTTATTTTGGATTAATCAAACCTATTGGCGTTGGTTCTACTTGTGATTTCTATTATTCTTATGGGTTTCATAGTCATTATTCGCGAGATTGCCCTAGTCGTGGAGCAATGGTTGTTTCAGCCTAAGGTGTTTCCCCTATTAGAGTAATTCATCCCTCAGGTAGAGGTGGTTCTCATGGTCGCAGGGGTGATTATCAGGGTGCTTGAGGTGGTACTTAGGTAGGCAGGACAGAAGGTCGATTAGGTGTCCATCCAGATGGCAGACGTGGTCAGTTAAATGCAGTACCTGCTAGAACTGAGGCTGAGACTTCGGATGTTGTGGTTACAGGTATGATTTTGGTGTGCTATAAGTCGGCTCTTGCTTTATTTGATCTCGAATTCACTTATTCTTATATATTTGCTTATTATACACCACAGTTGGAGTTGTCTAGTAATTTATTATCTATGTCATTACATGTATCTACTCCCGAGGGTGATTTTTTAATAGTAGATCGAGTATTCAGATTTGTGAGAATTAGTGATGTTGATACTTATGTCGATCTTATTATTCTAGATATGCCGAATTTTGATGTGATTTTGAGCATAGACTGATTATTCCACTATCATGCAGTTATGAATTATTTTGCCAAGACTATTACCTTAGCCATGCCCAGCGTATACCCAGGCATATGGCAGAAAGTGGCTAGCCGCGATCCAACAAGGATTATTTCTTATGTTCGTGCCAAGATACTTATCTCCAGGGATTACAAGTCTTATCTCGCTTATATTTGTGATACTCGTGTGGAGAATTTGTTGTTTGACTTTGTTTATGTCGTTTGTGAGTTTCTTGATATGTTCCCTACCGACCTATCTAGTATTTCCCCTGTTCATAAGATTGAGTTTTCTATTGACCTCAATCCTAGAACCCGACGTATTTCTATGGTACCTAACCATATGGCTCCTACCAAGCTTAAGGAGTTGAACTCTTAGCTTCAAAATCTTCTTGGTAAGGGTTTCATTAGACCAAGTGTGTCCCCGTAGGGAGCTCCTGTATTATTTGTGAAGAAGAAAAATGGCTCCATGTGCATGTATATCGATTATAGGCAGCTTAATAAGGTGGTGTGAATAACCGTTATTCTATGCCTCATATTGATGATTTATTTGACCAGCTTCAAGGTGAAGCAATATTTTCTAAGATTGACTTGAGATTTGGTTACCATCAGTTGAGGATTTGGGCTGAGGATATCCCGAAGACAGCTTTCAGGATCCGTTATGGTCATTATGAGTTTTTAGTAAGGTCTTTTAGGTTGACTAATGCCCCATCCACGTTTATGGATCTAATGAACTGTGTGTTCATACCTTATCTAGACTCCTTCGTTGTTGTGTTCATTGGTGACATTCTTGTTTATTCGAGGAGTAGTGAGGAGAATGCGCAATATTTGAGAGTCGTTTTTCAGACTTTGGGAGATCATATATTTTTTGCCAAGTTCTCTAATTGTGAGTTTTGGCTTGAGTCAGTGACATTCCTTGGGCATGTGGTATCTAAGACTGGTATTATGATAGACCCAACTAAAACTGAGGCGATTCATGATTGGGCTAGACCTACGTCTCCGACAGTGGTCTGCAATTTCATTAGTTTAGCTGGTTATTATAAATACTTTATTGAGGGCTTTGCGACTATTTTAGCCCCGTGACCAGATTGACGCAGAAGGAGGTTCCTTTTCTATGGTTCGAAGAGTGTGAGTTGAGCTTTGGAAAGCTCAAGAATTTTCTCACTTTATCTCATGTGTTAGCTCTTCCAGTTGAGGGTCAGGGATTCGCCATGTTTTGTGATTTATCTGGTGTTGGTCTTGGTTGTGTTTAAATGCAGTAGGGTCGTGTCATTGCCTATGCTTCTAGACAGCCTAAGGTTCATGAGTGCAACTACACCACTCATGATTTGGAGTTGGCAGAGGTAGTTTTCACGCTTAAGATTTGGAGGCATTACTTTTATGGTATACATTATGAGATTTTCACCGATCATCGCAGTCTTCAGCATCTTATAACCCAGAGAGAGCTTAATGCTCGACAACGCAGATGGATGGAGTTGCTTAAGGACTATGATATTTCCATCTTGTATCATCCGATTAAGGCGAATGTGGTAGCTGATGCCTTGAGTCACAAGGCAGTAAGTACGGGTAGCTTGGCTTGCATATCAGTTTCTCAGTGGCCTATGGTATGGGACTTTCAGTCCTTAGACAATTTGATGATTCGTTTTGATTTTTCAGATCCTATGAGGATTTTGGCCTGTGTAGAGGCGAGGTCCTTTCTATTTGAGCAAGTTCGTGATCGTTAGTATAAAGATATTAAGCTTTGCCCATTTCGTGATCAGATGATGAGTGATTTGTCAATTGTCTGAGAGGTATATTATTGATTCTGAGGGTATCTTAAGATTCCTCAGATTGGTGATGTGATTCAGTTGATTTTATATGAGCCTCATAGCTCTAGGTATTCCATTAATCCCGATACAACTAAGATGTATAGATATGCGAGACAACATTATTGGTAGGATGGCATAAAAAAAAGATGTGGCAGACTTTGTAGCTCGTTGCCTATGTTGTCAGCAGGTAAAAGCCGAGCATCAACATCTTAGTGCTTTGACTCAGATATTGGCCATTCCCAAATGGAAAGGGGAACAGATTACTATGGACTTCATTAGCAATTTGCCTAGTACTTTTTGTGGTTTCGATGGCATTTTGGTTATATTAGATCATTTGACCTAGTCAGTACATTTCATTTCTATTCAGATGACTTTCAGTCCTAAGAGATTAACCCATATCTATGTTGGGGAGATAGTTCATTTGTATGGGGTGCCCATTTCTATTATTTCAGACTGTGATTTTGTGTTTACTTTGAGGTTTTAGGGATCATTCCAGGAAGAGTTGGGTACTCGACTGAATTTGAGTACAAGTTTTCATCCGCATACTAATGGTCAGTTTGAGCGGCCTATTCAGGTGCTTGAGGATATGCTCCGAGCCTGTGTTATGGACTTTGGAGGCCAGTGGGATCAACACTTAGCATTGGCAGAGTTCCCATATAACAACAACTATTATTCAAGTATTGAGATGGCACCTTTTGAGGCTTTGTATGGTAGGAGATGTCGTTCTCCAATCGGTTGGTTTGAGACTTTCTAGGTGAGGCCTCGTGGTATGAATTTGCTTCAGGACTCGTTGGATAAAGTCAAGGTGATTAAGGATAGGTAGAGAGCAGCTCAGTGTAGGCAAAAGGCCTATGCAGATCGTTGGCTTCGTGCCTTCAGATTTGGAGATGGTGATCGTGTATTCCTCCGTGTATTACCCTGAAGGGTGTGATAAGGTTCGGGAGGAATTGTAAGCTCAGTCCTTGATATGTTGGCCTTTTTGAGATTCTTTGCGTAGTTAGTGAGGTGGCTTATAAGTTAGCTTTACCCCCAAAATTTATTGCTTTTCATCTAGTTTTTCATGTCATTATGTTGCGAAAGTATATTCCGAATCCATCTCATGTTCTTAGATGGTACTCAGTGCAGTTAGATGAGCAGTTGACCTTTGTGGAGGATCCCATGCTTATTTTGGCTAGTAATATGAAGCGGTTGCGTACTAGAGATATTACTATAGTTAAGGTTCAGTGAAGGCACCACCCAGTGGAGGAGGCCACATGGGAGATTGAGAGCAAGATACAGGCCCAATATCCTCACCTGTTTGAGACTTCAGGTGTTTTCTTATCTATAACTTTCGGGGATGAAAGTTCCTTAGTAGCGGATGTTGTAATGACCCTTGAGGTCATTTTTCGTATTTCCACTTATTTTTGCCTATAGAGCTTTTCCATAGCTTTCCCAAGTCATTTATGACTTTCTAAAACTGATAGTTTGGCTACCGAGAAACTCGTTTGATTTTTAGGATCAATTCTCCGTTTAGAAGTCTTTGTTTGTTTCGAATGGCCACCGAGCGAAAACTTCAGCAAAACAACCTTAGATGTAAATTCCAACTGTACCAGCAGATCCATAATATCAATTTTAGGCTAGTGAGACCCTTGGTCCAGGTCCCAATGTACCCGAGTTCATTTTGACTTATTGGTTGAAAAGTTAAAAAATCGAAAGATATAGGTGTAGGGCCCACAATTGGTATAAACGACCTCAAATAGAAAATCCGACATCACCAATGTATCTGGAACATTGAATTAGTAGGTTTAAATAGTTTGTTTGTGAAAAAGGGAGTTCGAATGAGTCTGAGACGTCAAAAATAAGTTTTACTTTGCGGGACCCTATTTAAGCACGTATAAAAACCCCCCTTGGTCGAATTTTGATCATTTTCCACCTCCCTTTGAACCATAGAATCTCTAAAATGACTTGGTAACTTCAAATTAATTCTTGTGGGTGATTTAGAAGCTTGATTAAGACACACACACATACACACACATATATATATTCGTGATTAACAACAGATTTGAGGTAAGAATTCTTTCATTTCATGCTCTAATTTCTTAATTTTTTTACCAAGATCCCAATTATCTTGAGGGCATGCTTTTAGCCCAAATAATCTTGATTTTCACTTGATTCTTGAGGTTTATGATTTCCTAATAATAGTTGAATATTGGTTTGATCTCAAAAATGTGTTTTCCATATGTAGGACCCACTTGAGGGGTTTTGTCGTCGTTTTGGACCCGAAGCACAATGATGAAATATGGGTATCAAAATTCTCATAATGATGTGTAGATTGTGTTTTTGATATCTTGACACCTTGAAGAAATTTCTCAAAAAGGAAAAGCAAAGATTTAGTGGTTCGTGAGCTTTCTTTGGATTCGAGGTAGGTTAGGCTTACTTCTTGTTAAATTGAGCTATGTTATGGTATAATTGGGATATTTTGTTGGATCAGGAGGGGTTATAGGTGTTGGATTTATTAAAGGGTAATGTTTGGTATTAGTTGAATTAATTAGGCCATTTGAACTCATATTTTGGAATACTTGACTTGTAGGCTAGAATTTTGATTATTTGGACTTTATGTCTCATGGATGGCATAGGAATGCTCTAGTTGTTTTAGTTAGATGAGAGCGACCTTGTCACTCATGTTAGGGGTAAATTGACCCTAGTTACCTACACTCGTGGGAATGTTTTAGTTTTCATGAAGGAGTTAGGAGTAATGCTTGAGATAGACCTTTACCTTAAGATTATTGTGGCTCGCTATTCATCTAAGACTTGACTTGGACACCTTAGCTTAGTCTAGGGTAGAATATGAACTTAGTGTATAATTTGGTGGATTAGTTGTGGATTCTTGACTCATCTTAAGTTTGGATTGATACAGTGTCCTTTGAGGCCTTAGCTGCTTGTTAAATGTTTAGAGAATACACTTGGAAACATAATGGCTAGATTTGGTAAATGAATTATGGTTACTAGACTAGAAGTAATAAATTTGGTTGTTGACTAAATTATGTTTAATGCTATGAGTAGCTACGAATTTTGCAATTAATCAAGCCCATGACTATGTTACCATTTGGGCCATTGAGTAGCCTATTATTTCAGGCTTTAGGCTAGGTTATGCTTTTATCTAGTAACCAAACAATTGATTATGGTAGAAAGCCCTCTCATTGCTAATATTGTGAGTCTTGATACTACGGATCTAGGAGGCATATTTATTGATTTCATGAGGGGCTATGCTACTAACCACGTTGAACCCGATAATGCATTATAATAGTCATGTTATATATATTCATACATATATGGATAAATTGTCCTCGACGACGAATGACGAGATGTGAAGATATGCTCTTTCTTACTTCTTTTTTACTTTAGCCCTCGTGGGGCTTGCACTTTACTTTATTTCTTGTGGGGCTTGTCCTTTATTTATCAATATTTATTTATATATATTGATGTTATGATGATGACCGAAAAGGCCGGAGGATGTATTGATATTATGATGATGTCCGGCAAGGCCGGAGGATATATTAATGATATGATGATGCCCGATAAGGATGAAGGATGTATTGACGTTATGATGATGCTCGGTTTGCTTTTTGGGGATATATTGGTGATATTGATACCCCGTTTGAGTCCGGAGGATATGTTGATGACATTGATATTCTGTTCGAGTTCGAGGATATGTTGATATTGATATGTATGATAAATATATAGAGAGAGAGCTACATGTTTTTATACATATATATCCGCATGAGAAATAAGGGTTTGATTTTGACCTTAGGGCATCGGTTATGGATCACTAGTGTTAAATACTTATAAAGTGGAGTAGTCAATGTTTAATGATAACTAGGGAGTTGTAACGGTTATTGGTTTAATGATGAATCAAGACTAGTTGGTAAGTGGGATATAGTTGTAAAATGAGGATCCATCTAGTGAGTAATGTTAGAATTATATAATGGTTAATGAAGAAAATGAAAAGTGCAAGCACAGCTTGGGGAGAGATCTTTACTTGTTTATTTCATTTCAGATTAACATTGAGGGATCTTTACTTGTTTATTTCATTTCAGATTAACATTGATTTTATTTAACAAGGAACTTATCTACTCCATCCGATCCAGGTTCGAATCCCGGGCAACCCAATGTTGGCTATTAAAATTAGATATGTGGTGACTAGTTGACTATTAATTGATTATATGACTTAATGACTAGAGATTAATGGACTAGTTAATGACCTTTGTATAGAAATATACATTAGTTAGTAAAAATAGATAAACTCATGGATAATGATGATAATATGGAATGAGGACCTATGGTCGAGGTTGTTTCCTAATGAAAGATGATAAAATGTTCGATTGTGATGAATGCAAAATATGGTCAAATAATGTTGAGTTTTGAATACGTTGTTGGTTATGTATATATTATTATTATTTCCTTAGGTGTTCTCTCCTGTGGTATGGGACGACATGATAGGTTCCCTTACTTTATGTACTAGCTGATGTATGGGTGTCACTTTGTACTTTTATTTCTTATGAATGTGTTTGTGTTATTTTATGATTCTGAATCATTTATTTCTTACGTATGATGGTATTGATATGTGATGATGCATTATGGTATATTATTATTCTGGTTGATTATCTAATTATATACAGTGATGAGTATATACAGTGTTGATGGAGATGATTAAGGTTCGATTCTGTACCTTGACTTAGATATGATTATCTTGCATTATATCATCTCTATGTCATGACTTAACTCAGTCAGTCGATGATGCATATTGAGTACTCATTGTTTTGGTACTCATACAACACTTCTGTACCTTTTTGGTGCAAATTCAAGTACTTGTTGCTGCCATTGAGTTGAGTTCGTACAGTGTTGATATTTCGGAGATAGAGTGAGCTCTTGGAGTTTTGAGTCGCCTGTTTCCTTCTATCTTTGATTTAGTCTTTTGAATTCAAGACAGATTTACTAACTATTTAAGATTCTTGGGTTGTATTTATTTTACTATCGTATTTAGGTGCTCTTGTACTAATATTATCAGGTCGTGAGATTGGTATTCGTAGTTGATTATCTTCTTATATTAGAACATTGTTTATGTATATCTTGGGTTCGTTGATTTTAGCCTAGCTGACAATCCTGACCTAATTAGCCCATTGTGTTAACTTCAGGTTATGGTACTGGCTTGCCTACTAGCTGAAAGTGGTAGGTGTCATCATGACCAGTAAATCAGGTGATGACATTGAGTCTATCTAGACACTCAAAAAATTTAAATCTTAGCCGAAAAGCTTGAGGTGACACAATAAATAAAATGATGGCTATTTTGGGCTCAAGTTAATATTGAGAATGAAAAATAAGATTTTTTATGATTTATCTTGGATAATTTAGTAACGATAAAATGGGTCCTTCCATAGTAATTGTTTGTTTTCCCTGCTTTGTACTAGCTTGCTTTGCATGTTTTATCATAGAATAAATAATGATTACAAAATCTAATTAAATATAAATATGTTAAATATAAAGTCTAATTAAATTACTTTTTCAGAATCTTTTAATTTATAATTTCTTAGTCCAAAAATATTACATGTCATTACTTTTTCTTTTCTTAATTGTTTTCATACTCCTTGCCTCTTATTGCCTCTTCTTTTTGTATATCTTCTTAGTTTTAGGTCTGCCAACAAGTTTGATTATTTCTTATGATTTCATGACTTGTGAAGATAAACTTTTAGAAGAGTTCTCCTCTAACAGGCTGTAACTTATATTTGTAAATTTGCAAAGCTATCTTCTTGTTGTAATACTTATCAATTTCAGTCTTGGAATTTATTATTTTATGCTCTATGACCTTAATTTATGTGGACATAAAATTTCAGTAAGGTCCCATGTCCTATAAGTGTACCTCTTCTCTTTCAGAGTGGCAATGTGTATATCTTCATCTTCTATGACCTAATAGGATAAGTCCTACACCACGTTTCGGGAGGATATCTATCTAGTACATCTTCTCCAGCTTCTTTCTCCATCAATTTGATCTCTTCAAGTTGATCTTCAAATTCCTCTGAAAAATAGGACCATGTATCCCATAAGATAAGCTTTTTCAATCCACATTTACCTCATTTTTTGCACTAATTTTTCTCAATATGTCTTACACAATATCTATTTGCTTCAGACAGAATAGTCTTTACTACATCAATTAACTCATTAACAACAAATAAAAACAACTTATATATAATGTAATATCATAATCAACAGATAAATTAAATAAATTAATGGTATTAGAAAAGAATGTTATCTTCTGTATGTCTGATATGAATGTTATTTCTACTATTTTGAAGTTAAAGTGAATGTTTCAGATGTTGCATGAACCAAGTTCAAGTTCTTTTGATCTCTTTGTTTACTACAACCCATGTTGTAGGATAGAAATAGTTTATACTATTCTGGTCTGTTAGCCTCCTAATATTATATTTTATGTTTTAATAATGACAAACTAATGACTGAAAATTTGTAGGATATTCAAGGATCTCTATTGACGGACACAAGGTAAGGAGATATGCTGAAGATTGAAAAGATCTTTGAGGAATCAATCAGAAGATCCGAGAAAGGAAGCAAGGAAAGGAGAATCAATCAAATCACCAACTTCCCAGACTTATGGCAAATGGATCAAAGGCAAAAGGAAAGAACATCACACCAAGATTGAAGTAGCATTCATCACAGACCATCGACTTCCTAGATATATGAAAGTTAAATCAATCAAGACTATTACAAAGGAAGAAGATCACACCCTCTACATGGACATATCTAATATGGATATGTACGACTGTGAAGGATGCACCATGCATGAACATATTTGATATGGACATAATTTATGGTGCAATCCCTCAATCAAGGAATCATCCCCAAATCCTTGATTGAGAAAAAATCTCTTAGCTTTCCTTATGAAGAGTAGTAGCTGAAGGCTATAAAAGAAGAAGACTAAAGATAGACAAAAGTTACGCAACTTCAAGAAGAAACCTCAAAGTGTGTCAATCTTAGTCTTTCAAAGCTTTGTAATCTGTAGCTTACAATTATTATATAAAGAATAGGATTGAGTCAACTTTGTAATACAAATTGAAGCTGTGTCACATGATCTGAAGAACAAAATAAGTCTTCAGAACTTATTTTTCATTATTATACTCGAGCCATCACTAAAAGATCTAAGAAAATGTTGAAATTCAAAGGGATTGGAAGTAGGCACCACATTAGTGTTCCGAACCAGGATAAAACTTTGTGTTCTTCACTTTAACTCAATAAGTATTCTTAAATCTGCCTTAAAATTCATCTTCAATGCCTTGAAGCAAATATACATCCTAAGAGATTTTCTCCTACCACCTGCTAGTGCCTCCTTAGATAATTGAATCACAACATCAGAACCCGAATTATCCTGAATTCAATTGCAAATAAGGCCTTTAATTTATTGTAAGAGGTTGTAAATATATCCTGCAGAGATTTTAGAATCTCCCCTTTTGTCTCTTGAATTTTACTTAACCTACATTTAACTCAAACATCTATGTTAGTCAGTCTTCATATTTATCTTAAAAGTCATCTTCAATGCTTTGAAGTAGATATACATCCTAAGAGATTTTCTCCTATCATCTGTTAATAGCTATCATAATATCAGATCCTGAATTGCAAGTCCTCAATTTAGTTGCATAAGCACCTAACTATTATAAAAGTCTGTAAAACTATCTTGCAAAGATTTCAGAATCTCCTTTTTTGATCTCTTGCATTTTGCTTTATTTATATTTAATCCAAACACCTATGTAAGTCAAGCTTCATATCCTTGACCTTGTATTTTAGATCACTTTGAATCTTTTTCTTGAAATGATATGCTATTGTTGTGTATAGTCAATCAGATTGATGTCATATACATTGGAAATTCAATATGATCTATTAGCATTTTGACACTCACTTGATATTTGAAATTGATAATTTTCAGAGTCATATTTATATCTCAATCTTTTTTATCACCCTTCATCACAACAAGTTTTACCTTTTTAGACAAAACATAACTTTTGCAAATCTTACTTTTGATATGTCCTTGAAGGTCATACCCTTAGCAATCTCTTCATCATCTTGTAAGCTACCTGTTATAGTCCTCTTTTTTATAACAAAATCATCTAATTCACTAGTATCATATTTTGCACAGTTAGAAACCATTTTATTATCACTACAATCTATTCATATTTCATCGAGACAATGAACTATCACTCAAGACAAAGTTAGGTACATCAACAGGTAACTCACAGTCATGAGTAGCAAACATGTGATTGTAATAAATATTCTTAGATACAAAAGATAATAATATTCTAACTCCATCTCCTTGTATTTCAAAATATTTATCAGAAAGTCTAAGTATAATAAATTATTGGACACTTACAAAATATAATATACTTGTGTACTCATGCACTAAGTCGATAAAAGAAAGGAGATCAAGATCATACCCCTTCAAATAGTGAAGCCTTCCCTTCTAATAAAGTATTTCTGGATTATTAACTCAATCATCACCATGATGAAAGTATATGATAACTTTTACCATTTTAATAACTTACAAAAGGTCAAATGTTATCATGTAATGAACAGTGTCAAAATGTAACAGATCCAAAACAATCAAAATAAATCCAAAACAGATCAAAAGCAGACCTATGTAACTTACATTATTATGTAACAAACAGTCATAAATGTAACAAACTCAAAACAATCAAAACAAACCCAAATTAGAGGCAAAATAAGCTTATATAACTTATATTATTATCTAACAAATTGTTACAAATGTAACTGATCCAAAACGACTAAAACAAACCCAAACCAATTTCATAATAGAGCTATGTAAGTTCCATTATTATGTAACAAAATAACTATAAATGTAACATATCCAAAACAGTCCAAAAACAGACCTATTTAACTTACATTATTAAGTAAAAAATAACTACTTTCTCCGTTTCAAAAAGAGGGACCTAGTTTGACTAGAAGGATTTAAGAAAATAAAAAAAAAAGGTTTAAATTTTGTAGTCCTAAATTAAAGTAATGTGAAATTTATCAAAATGTCTTGTACTCTTAAACATGCCACGTGAAAAGTTGAAATTAATATATTATCAAAAAAGGAAATGAGTCATTTTTCTTAAACGAATTTAAAAAAAAATAGGTTATTTTTTTTTAAATGGAGGGAGTATAATAACAAACTCAAAACAGTCAAAACAGACTAAAAATAAACTAAAAACAAACCGATGTAACTCTCTTTATTAATGTAACAAAGAGTTATAAATGTAAGAGACCCAAAACAGAGCAAAACACAAATTCAAAACAGACATCTGTAACTTACATTATAATGTACCAAACAGTAATAAATATAACAGATCCAAAATAGCCAAAACAGACATTCATATGGATTATTAGAAGCTGAAATATAAAAGGATTAAACCGAGATCAGTTGGGCAGGCTCATTACTTTAGTTCAACTAGGTAACACCACATCTCTCAAAGCATACATTTATGTTCACTGTAAAGATGAAAAACATTTTTACTTGCAAATGAGAATGAAAAATAGATATACTTTTTTTTTCTTTCAACTTGTGCAAGTATTGAGAATCTTGAACTAGTTTAAATAATAACAATTTCTGTACCTATTGTTAATCGGTATCTCCATTCTAAATGTTATTGTTTTTTATCTTAAGACAAATGTATTTAACTAAATCGATTATAATCACCACAACAACATTTTAAAAAGGTAACTCTATATAAAATTTTATGATCTGTAGCAAATAAACATTAAGATATATACTATTCCCTCCATCCCAAATTACCCCTTCAAATTAAGATGGTACATTGATTAAGAAAAATATTTAATAATATGTCTAGTTTATCATTGTACCCCTATTAAATGATGTTTACATTTTAATTTGAAGAAAAAGTAACTAATTCAAAGGTTAAAATATGAAAAAATAAAAATAAAAATGTTGTCTCTTCTTGATTAATGAAAAAAGACAAGTAAAATGAGAAATCAAATTAGAAAATTTGTTACGTGTAATTTGAGACGGAGGAAGTATAAAAAGGGCAATGGATAAGGAGCAAGAAAGAACGAGTTCCTTTAGAGTCCTAGAAAAGATTAGAAGAAAATGAAAGCACGGATATCAATATTTATGAACGAACCATAGTCAAAATTAATGTTAACAAAAAACAAACTCAAAATCTCAACTTTTAAACTAATTCATAGTAAAAGCTAATAGTAACAATAAATAACTGTTACATACTTATGTAAGTTGATAGAATATGTTAGATACTTATGTTAATTGTTAATTAAAAATACTTTGTGTGTGTAAGTTACATTTTTATAGTAATTAGATATACTAATTAGATAATTGTTATATTGATTTGGTATACGAAGAAGGCAGCAGAGGCCTAATAATTTCACGAGTTGTCCCTAATAGTGGTAGGCAGTATTACTTGTCCTATTTTACTTATCTTGATAAGACAAATTTTTTTTCCCATTATACTTTTAGTGTAATTGATTACTTCTTATTATTAGCATTCTTGAAAAATGTTGCAAAGAAGAGTACCATAAAAAATACACCATTAAAAATATGAATGGTGTTTTGATATTAGTCATCCATCAATAGTGGAACTAACAACAAGACACAATTAAGAGGGGCAAAATGATAAAGTTACATTACCAATCATTGTTTTCTTAATAGCTGTGTCATCCCAATTTAGAACGAATAAAATGGGACGGAGGGAGTAGTCTTTTGGAATCTTTTTCTATTTTTTTAAAGTCGAGGTAATTAAGCATTAAAATATGTATACTCCCTATATTGTAAATTAATTGCAACACAAATTCTTAGGCAAGAATATCAATAGTCTTATACCATGAAAATATGTATATTTCTTCAAAAACGTACTTACTTTTTGCTATAACTCAAACACTACATTTACTGTCTATTTTTTTCTCATGTTGTTTTCCGACTTTCTCTCCTTGTTACTAAAATGATCTCTAATTCTTTATTTTTTTTAAGTATATGGTTAAATAAAATTAAAATATATATTTAAATAATTCTCAAGCATAATTTATAAGATATCAAAATGATGACAACTCAACATACCTTAAACCTGATAAACGTTGACACTTACAGAAATTATGCATATAGTTCACATTTGTCGAGAGATATAACTGTTAATCATATGACTCTTTCACCCTTATATTACGATGATTTGATAAATTGTGAATTATTACTTATATTTGTTACTAAATTCTCTCTAATAAATTATTTTTTTATTATTACGCTTAAATAAAATTAATA